>NC_143554.1:59721666-60038333 GCF_054136105.1 Typopeltis vanoorti
TTCTCTGTAAGGCAAGGGTGCAGGAGGCGAGTTTTCTGCATTCGCTTTTTCCGAGTAAGATTTAGATCTGTTAATGGTTAATCCTTTTCACTGCAGTTGTTGGCGTCTTCAATGTAAGCTGAGAATGAAGCTGGAGTTGCTATCTTAAGCCGCTTGGGACTGCCTTGGCACACATTGTAATAACAAAGCACAGAGGATGAAACTTGTAAAAGATAATGTCTGAGTAACTGAGAAGAGATGTGATCTCTACAGCATATTTGAAAGATAAACTAGTCAACAGGAGGTCAGGACTGTTGGAAAAGTAGAGATAGTTGTCTAGTGTGCAGTTTGTAGATGGATAATTTGCATCAGATCATTCCAGAAAACACTTTAGCATCACTCCCACTGTGCTCAGTCAAATAAATAAAGGAGACTAGATGGAGTTGTGGATATTAAAGTCACCAATGACTATCTCCACTGTTAACAGTCAAACTGCATTAAATCACGCAATAGGAATAAAAATTCAGTCATTTCAGGATTTGGAAGCTTCAAAGGCAGTAGATAAATGAGACCAAATTAGAAAAAGAAACTTTAGGCCATATCAAAGAGAGTGAGATTCTAGATTTGGCATTCTCAAGCATGAATGGAACTGTCCAAATCCAAAGTATTAACCTTGAAAAGGAAGAAATCCTACACAATGTAATTTGAACATTTAAGATGTAGCGCAGTAGTTCGCTATAGTAGCCGCTGAAAGTTCAGTCAAAAATAGGAAAACAGGTCTGGATGTTTCTCAGTGGTGGCGCGCATAATTTAAGAGTTTGCATTAATGCCATGAATGTTGATAAAGTGGATGTGGAAATGATTTTTAGTAAGATCCCTGTTTATATTGTTGGAAGTATTTTTTTTTTTTTTTTTTTTTTTTGAGAGAGAGGGAGAGGGAGATATTTTTTGTCTTTAATTTGTTATTCTTTTCATAATGGTATAGGAAGAATTAAATAAGTAGAGACACGCTCGAAGACATGTTGCTACAGAGAGAGCTTTAAGTCTGTCTGTCAGAATCGGATATTTTAGTTCTTTTGTATATAGCAGAGAGTAAATCCAAATTCCATGTATTTAGTAAGCTCAATGGAATTCAAAATCTACCTAAAGACTAGTACATCGTTTCGATTCAATAAGTTTCAGTTGTTTTTCCTTACCAAAATCGCTTCTTTAAAATGACGGCAAGATTCCAGATCCTAGAAAATTACCACTAAATTTTAGCTTGCAAAGTTATAATTTAAACAAAAAAAAAGCCTTATAAACTCAAGGAGCTACAAGCTCGTCTACAGCAGGCGTTCACAAAATTATATGAGAAGATAGTACAATTCTGTTTTTTTGATTGATGCTGATTTATTCTCTCTCTTTATTTATTTGACCAAAATTGGCGCATTTCGATACGTATTTTACAGAATGAATGAATCATTCAAAAATAAATGCACCAAATTAAAGTCGATGTTCAGTTTTCTTGCTTTCGTTTTTTTTTTAAATATATCTCATCTCTTTAAGAAAGTAAGCAGCAAGGCTCAACACAGAATGTGTATGACTGTTTTCAGTAAATACTCAATAGCTCTACATGATTTCATTAATAATGATTCTCCGAAATATATTTCAATGCTGTATTCATTATAGACAATGAACCCAGCATCAAATAACTCTTGAAGGATATTTTAAAATATAATATGAATTTCTCTCTTTTTTTTTCAACAAAAAGGGAAAAAAAACAAAAAAAAAAACAGCGACCTCGCTGTCAAGTAGGCGATTGTCTCAATACCTCCATGCTAGCGAAATGGAAACAATGAGTAGTACTGCAGTAGCCACAGATTTAGAACCGTCATCTCACAAAACAATGTATTCAAACTCTTTCTTATAACTACAGTAGATTTACAAGTATTTCAAGTTATTAAAATTCCGAATGTCATCAAATAAGCATTAAACTATCGCCATTATGTTTAGTGCAATTTCTTTCACACACGCTTCTCTTCTTTATTGTCTAATAAACACAAGGTTCGTTTAGCATAGGAACATTTAAATTCAAAATTAAAATTTTATGCGATTTAAATGTTTCTGACCATAAATTCGTTCATGGAATCTAAAACGTAAGATTAAAATACATAATAGAAATGAAATGAGAGATGCTGAAACTAATTTATATCTTATGTCTTATATTTTTAAAATCTTGTGTGTATTGTGAACTGCAAAACGCTGAGTAGTCTATATTATTATAATATGACCTTAGATAAAGATCGGGGCTCGTTACGAAAGAAAAGCAAGAGATGTTCCCTGAAATGTCCTCTTAAAAAAAAAAATAACCTCACGAGGTTCGTCCTTTGTTACTATTTTTTATTCGAGAATTACAACATATGAGAAATGATACTTAAAATAAAATAATGACGTTATTTATTGCGAAAGGATAGTGTGCAAGGTGAAACCAGACTTCGAGTTGCACTTAGAGCAGGGGGGGGGGGGATGACTCACGGCCTTCAGCAAATATTCATGGAGCGTTTTGTGACCATCAGTGAGAGTTTTGGTATATACACCTAAACGAACGCAAAGTAGAAAGAGATAATATATCATTTATAAGTTAAAATACAAGAATTATTAAATTTATTATTTAATAATAATAAATTTAATAAAAATAATAAATTTATAAACTATTAAATTTATTAAATTTAATAAATTTAAACTATCTTTTTTCTTCTTTTTTTTAATGCTAGTCAACCTATAGTACTTTAGTACGTGCGCATCGTGAAAAATTTTTATGAAATTTTTCAATAAATTATATTTCTGGTTTTACTTTAATAGTTTTAAAGTAAAACTCTTTAGTAGTTTTCATTGTGTTAAATGTAAAGAAATACTTCTTTTGTCTACGATAGTGCGCAGCCGGTTGGGTACTTTCTGGAGCGACTTCTAAATTTCTGATTAAAAAAAGTTCCCCATTCTGTTCTGAGATTTGTGTTTGAATAAACTTTAACCACAAGAGCTTTACTTTAGACATTGAGCTAATGGAGTTTTCACGATGATGTCTTCACAGACTGACAGTGCAAAATTCCTAAGATCAAACTTCTCAAGAAAATGTTGAAGGATATCAGTTGGACTGATGTGTGAGTTCGTGTTAAACACTAGACCAAGGTAACATTAGACCTTGGTCTGTAAACCAAATTCAGTGTCATTAGTTAAATACAATACAAGTGCGCTCCTTCGTTTTTAAGCAAATAACTCAACGAACACACTATTAAATATAGCAAGTCGACTTTTAAGTCCCGCTTTCTCTGGCTAAAATGGTATGTTTTAATCATTTCAAAACGACTAAAAATAACAATAAATTTTAAAAAAAAACTTTAAACGAATCTTCTGATTGTCTTCGTTACATTTTCAACTTTTAATGACAAAAATCCATCCAAACTAAAATGGAGTTTGTCATCGCCGAGTGGGTACGTATTCACTCTCTAACCAACAGGTTGCGTATCCGAATCCAGCCATGGGCATGGATGTTTGCGAAAGTCTATAAGTGGAAGATGAAAGTCATCGCTCAATGCGAAACCATCGTCCTGCTTACTGGAGGACTGAAGTGGTTCTACAGCATGGTTTCCGGAGAATGAAAAAAATCAATAAAATATATAAATTAATTTTAAAAAAAATAGAAAGCATCCCTAGCCCACACATAATAATACTATAGATCAGTGGTTCCCAACCTTTTCCACTTGTGCACCCCTTTTAAACCCATTTCTATAAATTGAACCCCTTGTTTTTAAAAACTGACATTTATTGTTCCATAACTAACGTTTTGCATTTTGTTTACTTTACTTGTTTTTCCGCCATTACTGATTATTTTTCGTGTACCCCTGAACGGCCCAGCACGTACCCCCCCCCCCCCCCGGGGGGTGCGCGTACCACCGGTTGGGAACCGATGCTATAGATTTACAACTTTCATGGGTGGGGATTACATTTAAAAAATATATATATAGCCGATTACAAGGGAGAAATAGTTTAAAGATATGATATATAGTGACAAGACGTGATATTTCTTTTGAGAAAGAACAATATAATTAAATGTATCTATTCAGATTAAAATGCCAAAAAATCCTATTTATCATGAAATTTGACTTACAAGAGAACTATCAAAGGCACTAACCGTTAACTTTAGTCTTTCATTCTTTAACAAAAAATTTCTTGACATGCCATTTTTTGCCACAGACATCACCGGTAATTCAAGAAGATTCAAGGTCAACCACATATAAACAAGGTCAACCCGTTATAAACATATTTACGTTTCCGTGAAACATATTTACAATGTTTCACTGAAATTGGCATTATTACCCTGCAGGCATAATTTGTTGCAAATATCATATATGAAAATTTTCCAGGCGCAATTATTTATATTTTTTCATACTGTTCCTTGAATTTTCTAACAGCACACTTCAAACAGATTCACAGTTCGTACTGAGAAACACTGACTTACCATATACATTTCGATTTTCAACATTTGTGAGAATATATTTTACTTACTTATATGCTGTATAGAATTCTCGATTACTGTGCATGCTTTTATTCCTGAATTAAATTACTTAAGTTGAAATCAGAAGTCGTGATCGAAGAATAGATTGAAGAGTACTTTTTATTATTATTGAAAACGCAAACGATCATATAGATTTACTATTCAACATTATAGGAAGTTCGGGTAAAACACAGAATACCATTTTGTGGAGTTTATATTTCCGTGGCATGTAGTATTCATAATAATGAAATTAATACTGCCAAAAAAAAAACACGTAAAAAGGAAAGATAATTTAATAAATATTTGCTAGTTTGAACAACAATATTGTCTACTTCTTCAGATTGATACAATAAAACACAAATATAAAAGAGATGTATTAACATGGAGATTTCTAAATAACAAACCATCATTTTTTTTTAATTCATTTAACACGTGACAGCCATTGGATGCAGGAACGAGATATCATGAGCGTGGATCGCTGTTACAGGATATAACATATTTTATCTCATAGCCTAATTCATCCAAACCTAGATCTCATGGTTTTCATTACTTCTTAATACTTATGTATTTAGGAGTACACAATATTGTTGTACCAAACAAGTAATTAATTTATTAAATTATCTTACTTTTTATGTGGTTTTTTGCCAGTATTAATTTCATAATCAGGAATACCATTTTGATTTTGCAAAATAAAATTAAGACTGTTAAAGGAAAACTAAATCTCTCTGTGCTAATATAGAATCCAGAAGGTTTTTACGTCAACTGTTGTTTACGAATTTCTTTTTTATTTAAAGATTTTCAAAAGCACATTTTTTGGGAGGGGGCGGATGCAGATAAACACATAAAAAAGTTTTTCGGAACCGGCACATGGGCCCACAGCTCGCACTGCATCTTATGAACCCACTCTTCCTCCAGAGATCCTCCGAATATTTCCTTGAAGAGTAGAGACATTCTGCATTTTCACTGCCTGGATGATCTTTGGGGATTAACTATAAGTCAGAATCATCGTTATTATTGTCAATAGTTTTATCCTTTTTAGCAAAACGTTGCTTCTTTGCCATGCTTTTCTTTCCCTTGTCGATCAAAATCATGCTTTTTCTTTCCGGATTGATCAAAAGAAGCGGCAACTGCATAACTTGTACAGGGAATGCTGTCATCTGGGATCAGTCATTCATTCCTCTCTTCAGATTAATACTTAAATTAAATTAAATACTTCAGCTTGTTCTTCGAGAGGTGTTGCATTCACGACGTCTTCATTTGATTTGCTAGCATCATCGCCAGTCTGGCTGGCCGAGTGGTTAGCGTATCCGCTCTCCAGTCGCCAAAAGGCTGGGGGTTTGAATCCCGCCGGGGGCATGAATGTGATTGTCTTTGGAAATGCTAGTGGTGGTCGGCGGTAGATGGCATTGGTGTAGTTGCGGTCCGTTGGTGGATTGAGTGGCGAAGACAGAGTTGTAGAACAGGTGCCCTCCCTCGATGAGTCTTCGGACTCCTTGATGGTGTCTAATAATAATAATCTCTTTCTCCCTTCTTCATGCTCTTCCCTTTTTCACAATTCATCTTTTTGACCAATGTTCTTCATGGTCCACTCTTCTCTATTCTGTTTCTCACCCCAATTTGCAATAAGACCAAGCAAACACCTCTAGTTTGCTTGATCTTCTTGTCATGCGATGCAGTTTATTTCTGAAGCTTCTTTTTGTATGGCGAACTAGTTATGACCTCGGCAGATCCAGGTTCTTTAGGGTGATATCCTGAAAAGGGAAAAATGTTTTGTTTTGTGGTAACGTTTCGGCTTGAGTATTTCTAATAGTCAGTGGTGTCTTTTCTGAGAGTGAGCTGTAGATCTAGGTTCTTCTATGGCAACATCAACAGCTGCCGCCGCAGTGTCTTTTTTTTTTTTTTTTCATCAAAAAAAATCAGCATCCAATAAGAGAAACTTGTTCATTGGAATATACTGGTTTTTCTGAAATCCATTCACGTCATTCTCACCAGCCTTTAGATAGTCTCTTCCGAACAATTTGGTGATGTCGTATACCTTCACAGGATTACGACTTTGTCTCAAAAACCCACGAATCTCTTCACTGTGGGGAGATTTCAGTAGTTTCATGAAGGTCTTGTCTAGTAGCTGCACTTTGTGTGTGGGGGGGGAGGGGAGGGGACATTCTCTACATAGTTGTCAAGAGCCAAATTAATGACGTCATGTTCTTCGTGTGTGTTTTCAAGGAGTAACAGCACTGGTGCCTTCGCATCTAACTTAGTCGAAAATGTCGAAACCACTGGGTAAAGATGTTGGTCTGAACTCATCCTGATGTGTGGCATATAGTAATAATTCCAGGTAGAGCACCTTTCATTAGCAGCTGAGTCACGTTCGTTCTAGCGCAGATCATTGGGGGGGGGGGGAATGACTGGCAGTACTCATAGAAGCAATTATAGTGAAAAGAGAACCGCGTTCTGCACAAGTCACAGCTCTTATCCGGTACTTTCTCCTTAAGAGCCACAATAAGAAGTATTTTGCTTTGTACAATCCAAAGCCCAATTTAGTACAAGATGTAGATTCGATCACTTGGGTAGTCGTGGGCATAGAAGCACTTTCTGGAGGAGATCGAAGAAGGTATGATAATCTTTTTGTTGATTACTCTAGCCTTAGTAAAGGAAGTTGCTGTTGGTTTTCTAATTGGTAACACCTTGTGTGTCTCTTAAGAAACCCATAGAGCAAGCTGATAAACCATACATCTCAAGTCTTTCCTGGTTAAACCGTAAAACAGCTTCTATTTCAAGCACATACTTAACTAATCCATTCTCTAAATCTACCGAAGAACATGCTTACATCCCATTTTCCGTGTAATGGATGACAATGACTCATCTCACTGCCATCCATTTCTCAGTAACTACGCAGAATAGCGTTGTCTTTGGCACATCGAATAGCTTAGAAGCTTTCAAGTACCCGATTTCCTTCTCTCGAACTACATGAATGGTCTACATCAGGGGTCTCCAAACTACGGCCCGCGGATCAGATGCGGCCCGCGATACGATTTTATCCGGCCCGCCAATTGAACTAATTTTTCAATAAGAATCGGCAAAAAAAAAAACACGGGGTGTTAATAGATTTCAAATGCATTAATTAAAATTGTGTTCAAAATATATTCCCGAATATCAAAAAGTAACCGTATTCCAAGTTACGGTCTTTCTGACTGTAAAAGGTCGGTTAAAATGGACTAACGAAGAAAAAAAATTTAAAAGAATTCAAAATGAAATAAAAAAGTTATATGCGAATAAACTTTTTTTATCAACCAAAAAAATGTATGTCGCACGAAATAAGAACACTTAAAAAAGTCGGTAGAAACATGGTTAAAATGAACTAACGAGCAAAAAACGAAATAAAAACAAAATTTCCCGATCTGTATTCATTGACAAAAAACTCGAAGTTATACGAAATTAAAAAAAAAGTTACATGTAAATTGTCGATGTATATTCGTTTGAAAAACTAACGACTAGCAAAAATTTGCTGATAGTGTTCGTTGTCATTAATATACGATAATTTAATCTCACATATTCTGTAATCAGTTTTTATCTGCTTTCAATAAAACTCATATCTAGTTCTAGTTTTTATTACTATGGCCCACTGAACAGTGCTGAAGTACCCAATGTGGCCCTCACGACGAAAAGTTTGGAGACCACTGGTCTACATCGTACGACAATGATCCTGTTTTTTCCGCCTTTTAGCGGGATCCACCTCTCGCTTCTTCAGCATGCTAAATAAAAAAGAATCGGTCCAAATTAAAACTTACAAGGTAATATGGAATACTTGAAAACTTGTCTGGCAATATGAAATACCAACTATTCCATAATACCCGACATCGCTATTTTGAAATTAAGCGTGGCGTGGCACGAACTGAGAGCCAAAAGAAAAAACGCGAAAACTAGTCTGAAACGAAATTCAGTCTTTGTTCTATAGATAGCAAGAGCGATGAAGGATATGTGATATACAGTCATGTATATAAAAGTCGAAAAACTTATTTGTAAAGTTTTAAAATACGGTTTAAAAGAAAAAAAAAAGAATGTCTACTCAAGACGGAAGCTCCAACAAGACTAATTCCTCGTAAGCATGACGAGAAATCGTGGTATTCTTCCTTATTACTCGACTACTCCTCTACTTTTAATCCATATATGATAGGCATGGAAATTTTTTTTTTAATCTTCTCTTACATATATTAAACCGAATACACAAAAAAGCCTGTTAGGACCAGTTAATGTCTTTTTTTTTTATTTTTTAATCTAACTTGAATCGGATATGGCGGTTAATCCTATTCCCATAGGATGCTATGGCTACAAACTTCACGTGGTTTATGGCTGGTTTGTCTGTTTTTCGGAAGTAAAAGCCCTGTTTCTTCCCTCTGTTGTATTCGAACTCACCAAGCCTTAACAAATAAAAGGGCAAATGTTCCGATTACATTATGGAGTCGCTTTGGATAATTTTACATTGGAAAAGTCATGTGGGGGTCACCTGCCGGTGCTGTTTCAAGGAACTACGTGTGGTTTTAAAATTGTTTGGCTTCTTTTTTTGCTAATGTAAAACTCTACAAATCACGAATTCAAGGATTCAAAAATTAATTAACTAAAAATTCCTACTATCGTTCATGAGATATGAACCTATTCACTTCCCATGTGAGAGATAAAGTAGAGTTCAACATGGTTATGTATTTAAATCCTTCATACAGAAAGTGTGGACAAAGGTCACATTTCGGGTGATAGTGGGGAGGGGGGGGATATTCCATGACTAAGCATTTTTTTTTTTCATCATCATCCACATAATATTTTATGAGTTCATTTGATTGGAAGATCTTTTAATAAGATTAATTGGGAGCTTTTTTTCCTAATTACAGCAAATCTTGTCAATTGCATTAGACCAAAGATATCTGCATGTAAGTAATGCCTGCTACCCACAAAGCAGCATGCCAGAATATTAGCAGATGGATGTGAGATATTAAAGTTAAGCTGCAAATGTCATTTTCTAAAAGTAATGGAAATCTGAAATGGCAGACAACTTAAATCAAATCAATTTTAGAATTTGCATTAAAGTTTGTTATAACGCTTTTCGAAATATATATAAATCACACACACACAAAAAAAAAATAAATAAAGGGTTTGTAATTGTTTAATTCAAACTTATCTGCAATTTTAGGAACTGTCCGCTGTGATGGTCTCAAGACCTTTAGCTATGTGATAAACCACATCTATGTGATGTGGTTTATGCAGAATTCTATTTTATTAGATTAGCTTGTCGATTTATCAGAGATCCATAGTTTTACTAACTAGCGACACTGCAAATCTCCTCTAATAATTCCAAAAATACTCTGAATCCACTTGTCAAGAAAGAAAATAAACTACCTTAGTGATTTTGTAATTACTCGTAACATCATTCCCAAGAATATTTTTTCCATTAAACAAAGTCTCGACTTAATTACGGGTGAAATTATGTCTCGGCCTATGTGAGCCAACAGTTCTTGTAATCACACAAGCTATCATTTCCAAGGATGAACCACAGCTTCCGTTTCTTAATACCTGCCGTCTTGCTCACGTGTTAGGGTGTTGTAGCTGCTTCAGAGATTAAACTAACCACTTGATAGGTATACTTTAAAAAAATAATAATAAACGTGCCTTGCAGAGCGTTGAAAGATAAATTATTTTTATAGAATTTATCATCCTCAATAATGTAATATGTATTCAACAGGCGACACGCAACCAGACTGGGAAGAAAAAATAAAAAAAAAAAACCTAATGACCAATCTGAAGATGTGCATCTGTAACTGTTCTTTAGCTGTAGTTTCGAACGATTTGATTTTCTTTTGAAATTCCATTTAATTAAATACTTGTAATAATAAAATCATTTCCAGTAGATAGTAAAAAGTATTTCCTTTTTTTATAGAAAATTAATAAAAAGGTTTATTAAAAATACTCTAATAGATGGCGCAATCCTGGCCTGAAATCCTTAGTTAACTTTTCCACCACCTTTCACCTTTACCTCTCCGAAATTAATCAGTGCAGCAAACGAGTTCTGCATTGTACCTTTGACCTTTGGTGATTTTAAGATGTGTGGACTGCAGTACAGTTGATGACTTTTACCTCCCACCATACACATGTCTGATCCCATCATGAGAATACATGCTTCCGAATTCTCCATAATTATGCCCTTTTATCGAAGGCCATTTAATGATATTCATTTTCGTTAAAACAAGTTTGTAAACATTAAATAAGGCAATAGGTCAATATCAGAAGAATTATGTGAAAGCAGTAATAAATAAACTAGTCTAAAAGATTTAAATGTTAGAATAAAACGATATGTGCACGCTAATGATTTGGGGTAACATTATGAATCAAGAGGTTTTATAAAAAAAATACTTAAAAATAAGTAAAATTAAGAGCATTTATAAAATATTTAAGTATTTTATAAAATACTTAAATGAATAAAATAAAATAACCCTTTACTGTTTGCTAAATATATGATAATTTCTTCTTAAGTTAAAAGCTATGTTAAAAGATAACATAGATCAATCATTAGAGATCCTAGATACTTTCAACTGAAAAGAGAGAGCACATCATATGAACCAAAAACGTTTATTTGTCCTAATTATCTTAAAATGAAACGTTTATTATTCGAATATTCGATTCAATATATATATATATATATATATATACATATACATACACACACATGCATACACATTTTGCAATAAATTTGGTAAATTGGTAAATTTCACAGAAAGTCAACAAACAGAGCTTTTAAAACTGTGCCTGCTGTTAGCCCATTATTTTTATACACTGAAAAATAATAGGCTCACAGCAGCTAGTTCAACAGTGGAAATAGCGAAACGTATGAACTAATTTCTTCATATGAAGAAAACCATTATCATAGAACAAAGTGCTCACAATTTATCAATTACCGAAGTAATGAAACTGTTCTGAAGCACCACTTAAACAAGAGACACTTCCTCAGTGTTTTCTAGTGATTTATCATAGGAACAAAATTTCATTTCAATCAATGAAATTTTGTTTAGATTTTGTTTAGGTACAAGAAACTTATTTACATTTATACTTATTATATACGTTAGAATACTTCGCAATATTATTAGTAATATATAGTATACTCTCGCTGAGGTAAACACTTGAATTTCTGTTTGCTTTTTTTACAAAAACAATGTAGAACACAGATACTCCCCCCCCCCTGTCCGAAACAAACAAAAAAAAATTGTAGTAGAGAACATGGAAAGAGCATACCTGTACTACAAGAACAGTATATCTGACAGCTCTAGCTATTGTGCAAGTTGGATCCCAGAGAGAGAGAGAGAGAGAGAATAATGTCGGTACTAGAATGCTTTTTCAGAGAATGCATGATCCATTCAGATGTCAATTGTTTATGCGTGAGATAGTCGGATACATAACATTAATTAGTTCAGTACGGTATTTCAATTTGCATCGCTGAAATATTTATGTAAAGAATTTCAAATCAACCCGATGTTAACTCAAGAGCGGAGTTCAATGTGGCCACACTAGCCACATGTCTCCAAAATGATTACTCACAAAAGATAAAATGCTTCATTTTAATTTAACATTCATTAAAAAGAAACAAACCATATTCTCATTTATTCCTTTTCTTCTTTATATGAAGGAAAGTGTCACAATACAGTTTGTCTGTTCTGATAGTTTTTTCTCGTTATTTAGCAACAGCTGCAACGGCTCCATTAGGCGCTGCTTTTAGGCAATTGCATTAACGCTTTTTTTTTTCTTTTTTGTGCTTTCATTAAATATTAAACTGTTTACCTTTGGTTTGAAAAATGTCTCAAGTCACTAAGCGAACTTTACTCACTTCGAACTGAAACTGTATTGGCTTCTTCTGACAAAAGAAAGGTAGATGTTTCTATCAGTTTACGAAGCAAGCAAAACGCCAACTAATAAAAGAACTATCGGTCACGTGCATGTTGCGTGTTAGCGTGCTGCTCAGGAAAAACCTTGAATGGATTTTAAGGACACAGATTGTTTTTCTCTTTTGAGTTGAAGCCATCCAAATGGTTTCTTATGAGAGTCACTCTTTGTATCAGACGAATCTGGTATTGCCTCGAAGACTAGCCGCGCATAAGTGTTGTTGTTATTCATATATTACACCATGAGAAGATTATTTAACTGTTCCTTTATAGTCCAGATGTTGTATAAAATCAGTAGCCTTCTTTTTAATTAATTCAATTAAATCATAAAAATCATGCAATATTTGTGTGTTTAATAACGCCCTGATCCCCAGATGGCGCTATCACAAGACACAAAGCTATGCAGTTATTAAAATCGAGAATTGGGAATGTATCCTACAGAATGGAAATAAATTTCCTTTCATTAGCAATTATTTTCATCATCTGTTACAGTGAAGGCTATGCCACCTAACGGAGAAAGTATTTGAGTATTATGTATTCAAAAAATTATTACTAATAAATAAATAAATAAAAAGTTATAATGCTGATCCAAGACAACCTAAAGAAGTCTAGGGAAGCAACTATAACTCACTTGAAGTTATGACTTTTAGGTCTGGCACATCCTCGTTGATAATACGTACTTATCTCAGTTGAAACCAAAACCCAATTATGAATATGCTAGTTATTGAAAACTAGAAATAAATATAGTTTAAATAACTATGTTTTATTCATAAACATAAAAACATGAAAATGTCAAAATATGATCATCAATCTACTACCAAAAGAAATGTTTTGAAAACATTGAGTTTTCCATATTCTAAAGCAAAAAAAAAAAAATCACTAAATTAGTCTTGCTGTCAGCTCGTTATGTTATTTAAATTAGTGAAATCTGAGCAATGAGATAAATGGCACTTTTTTGGCAATAATTTTCAAACTTCTCGAGTCAGATTTGTTCTCGATATTGGTAACAAAATATGAAATGATGTATGTTAGCGGAAATCAAAAAAATATTTTTGCATAGTCTATTTTATTTTGGTTGTTCATTTTTTACAAGATGGTAACTTCCATGAAGATAAGTGCTAAAAATAGCTTATAGGTTAGAATCCAGTCACTTATTAGAGGAATTTTTTTTTGTCTCAGATTTTTTTTATCGATTTCAGAGATAGCCCAGCTTTGTTTTTTCCTCCAAGAAGAAATCGAATTTTTAATTCTAGAACACAGCAAAATTGAACACTGAACGAACATTTTGCATAAAATGTGCGTTCTGTGTTCAATTTTGCATAAAACTGGACGCACATATGAATAAATGCCAGTTGGGACTAAGAACATCCCTTGTTATCCAGTACGCCGTGGGAATGCTCAATCTCGGCAAGAGCGAGAGGTGGAAACTGGCTGCCTACCAATTTCCAAAAGAGTTAAGACTAAAAGAGTGCTAGTTTCTTTGAAGAATGAAAAGGTGTCATAGCCGAAGCACATAAGATTATGAGGACAGCATATTATATCTATTAACAGCGTGTGTTCACTGGGCGATTGGAACGTTTTGCACGACGTGCAGTAGACTGCTTAGTGATGTGGGACACGTTTACATAAGCCAGGGTCGAACTTTTTTACATATCATGCTTCAAAATAAGGAAACGTACAAAATACTGAGTAGACTCAAATTAGCAATCAGTGAAAGATGTACTAGTAATCTAAACGGTAGCCAAGATCAGCAATTTGCTGAACTATTGTTCTAAAGCATAATCACGCGTCCAATTATCTACCTGGAACGGTTCTAAGTTTGGCAACAGTAATTGTATTGGTAATTTAAGATATGACCGTTCCAAAAAAAGGTCGGATCGATGTATGATTACGGGTATTCCATTTATAAACTCGTAATTTGCAGACGAGAATGAATTATATCAAGGAATAAACACAATTTGGTTGAAACGATTCATGAGAAATGTTTCTCATCAAGTTTAAAAAGCTCATTAAAAACTTTATCAAAGAATTCTAGAACCTAAAATAACAGTCAACTTTTATACTGATGAATAAACTTAAAATGAATCCAATTTTATTCCAATTACAGCTAGCAATGTAAAGGAAGTAGCAACACGCAACAGAAAAATATAGCCTAATGCAGCGTCAAAACATAGAGCAACGTTTTCTGTTGTCTAAATTAAAAGACATTCGCACACATGAACAAACTTAGTGTCCAATAAGTATAAACAACTATTCTTAAATTACATGGATTTAAGAAATTTGTATACAAATAAACAAAATCTAAAGAACGGTACAGTGAAGAAAAATATTACGAACGGTAGCATTATGTCTGCTAAGTAACGAGGGATACAAAATTTTAACTCTTCAGGTACCTCGTTGATTGAGCCTCTTGGGCAAAAATGTAATACTTCCTGCTTAGTAAGCGAAGCGCAGGTCAGGCAAATTCGTTGCGTAAATATCTTTGTTCATTAAAAAAAAATCAGTTCGGAAACATTAACTGATTGTTATAACAAGAAACGTTTATTAAAATTCGAGCTAAAATCTCCTCATTCCTTTATTGTGTTTGACTAGAAGTGTACGAACCTATAATACGCGATGACTACAGACGAAAATACTGTTGTGGAATCCTTCAAAGTATGTGAATGCGGGAAAATGTTTCTTTAGGTATTGTGCTACTATGGCTGTCAATGAAAGCTTCTTTACTTAGACTGGAAGTCATGCGGTAAAGCAACCTAGCACTTCTTAATAGAAAAAACAGAGCTATATTGGTTAAGATGTTGTGCACAGATAAAATGCGGCAAAGGATGATTTTTTTTTGTTTGAATGACGAGCCAGTGAAGTGCTCGTTATTAATGGTCTTCAGGAATAAACAGACAGAAAGAGATTTCTCGCCTACAAACTAAACTCGATCGGATCAACACCATAATTCACTGATAAGGATAGCAGAAAAATCGCTGGCCGATAAGTAGGTGTTGCTGATAGCGAGCTAAAAATGGTAACGCGGCATTGCTAGGTGGCCTAACTTATAACGGCACTGGACGACAGAAATGTCCTCCCATGACGAAAAATAAAACTTAACTGTCGTCTTAACTATTTGTATCAGGCTGACGTTGCTAAAAATAGCATGATCGTACACTTCGGAGACTATGTCAGAATGAAATGGACGTGAACTGCAACTTACTACTCTCATTAGGCTACAGCCGCCCACTTGCGGTTACTGTGGCAATGTTTTCTCTCTTTCCACGAGACTTTTGACGAAACGTGACGCAAACGCCGATGTTATTTTAACCCCCAGCAGCACCATGAGTTAAAAGCAGTTGCGGATGCACGTCATTCAGAAATTCTTTATAAGAAGTTAACTTTAGTAACCAGTAATCTGTCTGCCATGTGACTGGTGACGTCAAACCCCAACGCGTTAGCCGAATACAAGTACGTTATGTGATTCATTAAATTCGCCCTCAGCAGCTGGTAGCTGAAACGGCCTGTGAGAGAAAGAGAGAGGATATAACGAAAATATCCTTCTACCTTGTTTACGTCTTTGCGTGGAAATTTTAAAGCTGATTTAATTTCAGCTTCACATTGTTGCCAGAAAGCCAACCACTTTAAAATGCATGGCACGTGAATTGTCGGAATTAATTAGTAACAGGAGCAATCGAAGAATGGATTTTTTCGGATAAAATAACATAACGAAGTTGTAGTCAACCTATCGATGTCATTGGAAAAACTTTTATATAATGGATATGTAGTTTAGATTTCTTTGTATATCTTTCTATCAACAAACGCTGAGCTAATAATAAGGTTTCGGAACTTCTAAATATTTATAAAGCCAAAGATATAAATATCAGTTAACAGCTATTTTCAACAGGGGGGGAAAAAAGTACCCATTAATTCCCGATCTTGGAAGAGCTACCTGTGTTCCTTTTTCTTTTCTTATTAAACAGGAAGTAATCCAGCTAAAGTTTTAGTTTTTTCAAAGATATTACTGATAATTAAGATTTCAAACTGAACAATTAAGTATTCAAAAGGAGCGATTAACTTAAAATTTTAAAATAAAAAATTATATACATCCTAATAATATATTTAAGATACAATTCGAGTAACAAAACATTAAGGTTTAATGCAATAAAAATGTCTCGCACAACTGATGTTTTATTGTTAATGTTAAGTATTGCAAGTATCCATCCCTTTCGTTATACCACTGTATTTCAATAAATTTATCTCATTCAATGGAAGCATGCTTGCTTCATTTATAGCATATATATAGTGAAATATGCCCAATTTAAACAAATCAAAACTTTCATCTTTATGTTAGTGACTTTAATATATATATATATATATATATATATATATATATATTAAAAAATATATATATATATATTTTTTTTTTTCGAAACAGATTTAGTGAAGCTTGTGATTTAGAGAACCGAGCGCTGAAAAATTCAATCAATTAATTGATTTTTTCAGCAGAGTGTTCTAGCTGGAAATATGAACTCAAGTTGACATTGGATTTCCAAATCAGTAATAACGGTGTGCCGCAAAGGTAAACTGTTTTCAAGGTCAGTCAGATCTACATGAAAAATATTCTCTTTCGGGTAAATACACTTGACGTGCGTGAGCACTAAGGTATGGATGACGTACCTAATGACGAAGCCTGTTAGTTAGTATTCATGATGGTAGTGCTTAAAGCACATTTCACAAAAGATGCTATTTTTGAGTAATGCAACAGAAAACTTTTAACGTCTGTTTTAAATTTGCATGAAGCTGTTCAAATTAAACGAACTTATATAGATTACTAAATATAATCACTGGAAGAATTTTAAAACACACTTGCCTGTTTATGCATCTCAAGAAGGGGAGTGGGGTGTTAGCTTTGAAAGTATTTGTAAGGAATAAATATTACATTAAATGTATAAGATATAGTCAAACTGACAGCTTTTTGAATAAAAGAACAATGAATGTTAATGAAAAATAATACACGAATAACGTGTTAAAAAAAAACTTTTGATGGACTCCAGATATACCGAAAGTATTTTTTTCAAAACTGATAACTGCTGCGCTGCAATGAAAAAAAGGATCATCTTTAAATGTAAATATCACGTCTCAGAATATATTATTCTGTGTCGTCCTGTAAAAGTGATTGCATCAATGGCGCTAAGAGAGAAAGACTGTTATAAGTTCGATTCTAGTCGTGGACACTAGAAGAACTTTTTCTAAGCCTTTCTACAACCTATTCTTGAGTAAGTCCATCTGTAGCACAGACAAGCAGGATTTTTTCTCCCCCCCCCCCCCAAACTCGGGTGTTTCACATGTAAACTCAATAAAATCGACCACATAACTCATGCTATGCCACACAATAATATTATGTAAAATCACTGATAGTCTTGGGCAGCTCTGTGATTGGCTAAGAATAGACGTTAGCTGCCCACTAGTCTCCGAAGGTTAAGGCTTAACCATCTTACCTACACCCTTATTTTTTTTAAAAAATGTGATACACACACACAGACACATGTAGAATAATATCACGTCTCAGAATGTATGATTCTGTGCTTATGATTATGTATATTTTCATATACACAAAAATATCAAGTAAATCCAAAGAAAGGATTTTTTTAAATTTCCCAGATAACAAACACAACACTAACATATTTTAAGAACTCTTAAACCATCAACGTCTAAAAAAAATTCAAAAATCATTTTGAATCTTTATGCTTATTGATGGTATTTATCAGGCATAATCCAGAAAAAGGGTGATATAATGATCCCTTGATATTTATACCGCTGGTATTTGTACCTCTGCTAAAGATAATACACTATTTATCAACAGAGATGCACCCATTATATAATACTAAAATGAAATAAAATAAAATAAAAAACGATTACACTGCTTACTAAAATTATATATATATATATATATATATATTTGCTAAAGTTAATTATATATGAGCAGGTCTGATATAACACAATAAAAAAGGTAAAACAATTTTAAATAGAAGAAACGCAACGTGATATCGTACGTGCTGTGAATCCATTAATACAAGGTATAGGTACTTGTATTCACTTTGCTTGGTTAATCTTCATGAGAGAATACTGCACGCAGTCCGACAAGTGTTGAACAGAACAAAAGAGCAGTTTTCTCTTACAGTAGCTGTTGCGGTGACGTCATTCGTACCGTTAACAACAGTGGCAAAAGCTTTGATGCCATGAGTAATACACGTGACTTAGCTCAATCAAAATATATAGAATTTTTCTTCTGTTTTATGGCAAAATAATAGAATCATTTCTATGTACAAAAACGGTAATAACATTGACGTATTTCAAACATTATTTAGATAAGTGATGACAGGTCATTTGTGTTTGAATAAATATGTAATCCACTGGATTTTTTTTTCCTAAAGTGATCTAAATGAAAATATTAGCATTCGTATTAAGAGCTGACCCATTTTAAAGCTGTTAGTTCTAGTAAGTAAAGAAATATAGTTATTCACATTTTTGGGATAATTAAGATAAATTTCAGAAATAAAGTTATTTTCTCACAGGATGATGTAAAGTTCACGTGACCAAGAAGAATATCTAGAAATATTAAACCATACGGTGAAAGCATAGTAAGACCATAATCCCCCCCCCCCCCCCAGCAGTTGTTCAAATTCAAAAAATTGCGATGAATGCAATAAAACTATAGACATTACTACTAATATTGTTAGCGAATTTTTATTGTATTTATTTATTTGTCTATTATTCAAATAAACTAAGACTGCGATTTCCTATTACCCGTAGACAAACTACGGAGTCAAATTCTAAAATCTGTAATTTTTTTTTCAAATAATTAATAGTTTTAAATAGTATTAAATTTATTATCATATAAATTAATGCTTAACTAAAATAATACATTAAAAAAGACCATAATAAAAAATAAAATTATATTTGTAAATAAGAAAAGTAATTCAGCAAGGATTAATTACTGTCATAATCAGCGATAGTTTTTACCTAGTTAGGTATCGGCTTTATTAAATTACAAGACACACGTGTGAAGTTAAGCTAAATCCTGAAAGAGATCTTTGTTGGTTGTTTGGCTTCTAGAAGGTAACACGATCAGCTGAAGCACCAACTTGGAAGAAGGCAGGCGTAATATCCACTTTTCAAGGGCTCATAAAAAATCACGTCACCACTGTCACTAAAACCACCTGCACCTCCCAAGGAGATAATAAGAATCTAAAACGCGAGCACAATTTATCTTGTATATCTTGGCCCACTCAGAAACTGAAGCAGCACTACAGCAAGCTGAATGAAATGCTTTATGTCTTTAATTTGAATCAGTCACCGCGACCTACACTCTGGAACGCCTTTGGTACTCAAATGAAGTTCTTGAAAGTTGCTGATAGGCTATTTATACCTCTGTTCATATAAGGTTCCCTGTTTACAGAAAGAGATATACTTGCTATAAAACTTTACTAATAAAATATTTTTTAAAATAGCATGAAATTTTCTTTCGATAATTTCAGCTCTTTTTTTTTTTTTCACTATCCTTCTATCCTATACTTATCTACTGATATTTGTGCGTATGTGATGTATGAAAGATGATGATGTTACCTTTCAAACACGAGTAAAGAAAATTCTTATCATTCATAAGTGTTTTAACGAATAATTAAAAAAAAAAAAAAAACGGCTTGGAACATGTCTTGCACTACAACATATGATCAAATCTCATATCGTTTGTACGTCAGTCTGTTTATCCATCTGTGATATCACCTATAGATATCGCACATACCTAATTATTTTTGGAATCCCTTTTGTGGAAACTTTTGTGCAATCCCTTCTTACTCGTATTAACTAATTTCACAGTATTAATCACATTAGTTGTTTAGCTTCTTCTTCGGATACAATTCAGAACTAACAACACTTTATTTTAAGGCGCAAGTTTATGGTAAAAGAAACAAAACAGTTACAGTGCATGCAACTCTTCCAAAATCTATAACTGTATGTTGTGATAATTGATCTCTTTACTCGTGTTTTAAAAAACAGGCAAGGAACTACTTTTATAAATTTATGTTATTTTTAGCTAATGAACAATAGACCAAATGAAAAGTTTCGTCTATCAGGAAGTCTGAAAAGCATACAAATGATTCGGTTAGGCAGCATACAGATACAAATATTTTAAATATTACTTGTGCATTCATACGTTTCCACTCATCCTCCCCCTCTTTAAAGTGGGAATTTCGTTTTTTTTTTTGTTTTTTTTTTCTGATTTCTTTCCTTACACTTTGATTTATAAGCTTCTTATTAAAGTGAAAACGAATTCTTTCAAGGGTGAGTGACAGGATATGAAATGAAAAGAATTGAAAACAGTGCGAACACAAATGTATTGTCAGAGTTACGGAACAAAGAACTCGATTGCAGCCAAGCAGAACCAACCGCTTGGTGGATAAGCTTCACATGGATATCTTGACAAATTTACTTAGTCTCGCTCTGGTCCAGTTTTCACTTACCCGTTCCCTGTGGTCGTCATCTATACAGCAGCTGTGAATTTCCACTCAGCAAAACAAATAAAGTTGAAACTGAAAGTAGCTTTGGTGGAAAAACCTTTTCAGAAAAGTTTTTTGAGTTCAGTTGAACTGGGCTAGTGTTAAAAATAGTCAACTTCGAACAGGCACTCCCTCTCCTCTCTCTCTCTCTCTCCTAACTTATATCCGTTCGCGCGTTATTGCTCTCAAAGAAATTAACCTGAAACCGGTTATTAAATTATTAAATGCTAATTTTTGCTGACTGTTCGACATTAACCTCTGGACCAGACTGAGAACTTCATATGAAGATAGTTCCATTTTTATAAACATATGATAATTATGTTAATTAACAACATTTTAATTATTTAATCCACACATGCACTAGAGTAATCGATTATCTCGGACTAATGGTCAATAAATAACTATAATGGAAACTATCTTTTTTACTTTCATTCTGCGTCAATAATAGCGGTCAGGATAATGATATAAGTAAATATCTCCATAAGAGTGTTATATTGAAGTACGCAGTAAAAATTTAAATATGTGTAGGCCTAAAAGAGCCTAATAAAAATCTATTTCCTCCTTATATAATTCCGTACAAAAAAAAAGGCCTATTTTTGTCTTTCTAGTATTTTTCTCTCCGGCAATTCACTTCATTCCAACTGTGGAAAGAAAACTAGGAATTTCCAATGTCAATGGGAATATAACAATATTATTTAACCGAATACAATATATAAGATTTTGCATTTCCTATTCTTGAATTGAAGGGAGACTATACAGAACAACTGCATTGTATTCATTTTTAAACAATCGACAGATTATTGTAAGTTTGGTGAATCATTCATATTTAGGGTTTTTGTTTTTTTTTTACCAAATCTATTAGAAAATATTGGAATACTAGTGGCAAGAATGTTCGAGAATCATCATAAGATATAAGCATTATATTTTGCTGGAAAGGACAGTTTTAAGTAATAAGATTTCAGTAAATAGCTTTCAAGTATGTGGCTTACATTCATTTCTTTTGTATTGTCGATAGACATCTTTATTAATGGATCCAATCAGCATCACAAATTTTTCACGGAACAAAAAAAATCTAATCTCAACTTGTCACGGAGTTCGATGACCTGCATAATAAGTATCTCAGTGTTTTAAATGAACTTCATATTACATTCAAATTCAATCTGTCAGGTGAACGGCTTATTCAATCACTGAAATCCTATTCAGGAGCAACAAGTGATACCTTAATTCTTATATCCCATATCTAATACAGATCTATGGAAATAAAGGGAGAGTTTAATAAAATGCAACCAAATAAGTGAAGTCTATAAAATGAAATTTTAATACCTAATAAAGAGAAAGAAAAAACGAAAGGTTGATAGAGCACATCGTTCATGTTTATTATTATTTGTTAATATAATACACTTGTAAGTGTATCTCACCTGTTTCTCTTGTGGAAAAACTGTCTCAAGTTCAGTCCGGTTACCATGCCTACCCGAATGCTGTAGTCTCTTGATGTATCATCTCATTAAGCGTTTTAAACAACATATTTTCCTAATATTTTCCTTAACAGACGAAAGGAATGGCTATTCGTCGTCGAAATTGACAACTTCAAATAGTTCTGAATATTTCTAATGGAACGTTAATTTGATTTCATTATATATTATCAAATCACAGCGAGAGATTCAGTAAACTTGTGACCAGCAGCGACATCTTATTCAAGGCTATCGAGCAGGTCTGGATGTTACTGCTGCGAGAGCCAAGGTCTCAACAAAACAACTGACTGATAACAACAAAGCTGAGGACAGGCGTGCGCCGCTTCAGCCATAAACGAATAATCTCTGAGTGCACGAACGCGAAAACTAGCGAGCGATAGTCTCTCTCTTTTTCTTTCTCTCTTAGTAGCTAAAAATAGCTACCCTCCATACAATTGGTTCGCTGACTGAAGAGCAACTTGGGTCGATAGGTGGCGCCATGGTATACGTGCGGACACACTTCGACTTGGAGCGTTGCACTTAGAAAACGAGAGGTGAGACTCGCTTTTATGAAGATAACATCGGCAAGCTAAAGATATAGTGGAATCTGCAGGAAATTAAAGGTGAAATGCATCAAAAGGAAGCATTTCCGTTCGCAGTGAAGAAAATAAACAATTACAGAAATAATTCAAGCATAGACTAATTAAATACTGTTTCTTAAAATAAATTCCTTGTAGAATTAACTTATCCCATCAAAAACAAGCAATATCGATTCACTGTAATACTAATACATGTATCACAATTATGACAGTTTCCAGTAAAATTTTTAGCTTTAAACCTAATTAAAAATTCAGCATAAGTGCTGAATATTAAATTAGGACACGTGACATGGAGCAATTCTGTACCCTTATAATATAATCCTAAATCAATAAAAGATCGACAAACTAAACGACGGACAGTGCACCAGTCTGTCACCTATTTAAGTGAATTTCATAGCCGTATTAATCCCCCCCCCCCCCACTAACTGAGAGCATAATGGCAGCTAATTGTAATAAAAAAAAATCGAAACAATCAGCTCTCCTTAGAACGGAAATCTTCGAAATTGGTAGCATAAAAAAATTAATCTCACTTCCTAAGCTCGGTAATTTAGTCCTACTTTGAACGATAAGGGGGGGGGGATGAAAAGAGACTGTAGTTCCAGGAGAGTAAAACTAGAAGCTCTTTCCGGGAAAGCGAATTGCAGCAAGTCGACTCAGCTAGGAACGCTGCATAAAAACATAGGAATCTTGAAACGTTAGTCACGTTTAATTGTACTGCATATGTTAATTATTTCGTGTGAAATTTGAAGTGCAGGAAGAAGATAATTCGGTTTAATCAATAGCCGCAACTTGCAGTTTTTGATTAGACAGATGCGTTGGCCTAAGAAGAAACTGCTACCGAAATATAATAGCAGTTTTTGGCAGAATTTTTTATCTAAAGCAGAAATCTAGCAACATGTTTATTTGACAGAATAGATTATATGATCTTTCCATTGTCGTTTAGGATTACGCAGAGATAGTTGAAACCGCGGAGAAAAGTGTACTATCAGTTAACTGCTCTTGTTCTCCGACCTGTTTTCGTTGTTTTGTGACATGGAAGGAGTCGATGGGAGAGGGTTTCCATAAGGTGAAGAGAACGCTTTTCAACTTCGCCTAAGATCAGCTAACTCACTTTCAGGTGAACAGCACTTATAAATGTTCACTGTGTCCTAGGCCAGATTTTTCTAAACGAAGGACATATATTTGGACTCTATGAAGACAGAGAAATTCGGTGAAAAGTATTTCACGAAATTTCGAAATTTCGTGAAATACTTTTATGAGCCTAATATGCGTATAAAGAACTCTACCAAAGAAAATCAGTTGAAACATGTGCAACACCAAAAGTTTTGCAGATCAGAAACATTATTCTTCATCCAATGCTTAGACTTCTTAATATCTTGACAACTATATCTTAATACGTAGGCCGTAAGTGCAACACTCTCCGCAGCTTGTCAAACGCTAGTCAGATAGTATGACGCTGATTAATGATCCGGTTTATTATTAAAAATTAGTTTCGGTATTAATAAATAAAAAAGCCAAGATAAGAGGTTAGTAGATTAGTTTAAACAAGCGGAAGAGGTTTGACAACAATGAACGTTATATAAGTGTCCCAGACGCATAGTTCAGAAATACCTAACACTGCCAAGGATAATACTACCCACGGAATGCTTCTCGAGAAAATGATTCATGCATCTCAAAGGTCAAATAAATGTCATGGGGTAGTGGTGTAATCCCAGAAAACAACAGAAGGTTGTTTATATTCTAAACAGTTCCCACAGACTAAAAGATCAAAGGTGAAATTTCATATATTTTCGTCAAAAGATATTTTTCTAAAGCTATTAAATCAATGATTGATTTCTGATTTTTCTAGTGTAAAATGAAGAACGAAAGAGAGAGAATAAAGCAACAAACACATGAGTCATAAATGTAAACATAAATGATTAACGATTTTCAATAAATTTATCTAAAAATGGTTGCACACACACACACACACATATATATATATATCTACAGGGTGGTTCAAAATTCCACGTACAAACTTTGAGGTGACGTAGAGAACATCAAAACCAACCATATTCACATAGGAAAGCATGACCGGAAACGCCACCGGAAGGTACCAACAGGGACACAAAGATACAGAAATAACACAAGGCAGCAAGTACTGTGAAAAAATTTATTAGGCGTAACTGAACAGTTCAATAGTAGTTGGATACATAATATGGTAAACGAGGCATGTCTGCCACCTCAGCGTTCGTAAAACGACACATGTTCTTCGTACGACGTCGAAAGCTTGAATGAGGAAGCCCCAATTGCTCACCTAGAGCTTCACAATGTGGCGAACAGCGCCACCTATCACTTTCGGGTGGCGTTTCCGGTCATGCTTTCCTATGTGAATATGGTTGATTTTCATGTTCTCTACCTCCCCTCAAAATTTGTACGTGGAATTTTTAACCACCCTGTATATATTTATCATTTGCACATTGACTAAAGCTCAAGAATGATATGATAGCTTCTGTATCATATTAGAATCCATAATTAATTAGTCCCACCAAATATCAATAACTTTGCCATCGTTATTTCTTCATTTTGTAATTAGTTTTTTTTCCTCCTCAACAAAGACCACCTACTCGTCAGGATGCAGGGATCACTGAAATCCTCAAAACACATCACTTTTTCATATATGTTTAATAGATTTAAGCATATGTGAAGTGGTGAAGTCTTCAGGAACTCAGAGCAACAAATTTAGTACTTTTAGTTTTCAAAACAATTGTCTGCAATTATTATTATTATTATTATTATTATTATTATTATTATTATTATTATTATTATTATTGCTCAGGATCTTGATGATGGCAGAAGACCCATCGTGGGAGGCTCATGTTAGACAACACAAAGGTTATAATATCTCTGCTGAAACTTGTTCACCATTCGTGCTCTAACCACCCTATCAGGCAATGCATTCCACGGTTAGTCACCCCGCCTATGCAAAAAAACAAATTCTCATCCTCTTCCTCATCACTTCCATTCGCAACTTCCAGGGAACACTCTCTTATCCTTGCTTCTTCTTCTTCTTCCCCTCTTCTATACGAAATACCTCTCCAGTGTCAATCTTGAGAGAGAAAAAATATTTTGTTAATATATTTGTGCTATTTCATGAATGTATATAAAATAAAAAAATGTCATAAACATTACAAAATGGTGCAGAGAAGGATAACAAAAATGACATTAGAGTGTACAATGTTGGCTATGAGGATAGACTGAAGGCATGTGAATTGCAGAGCTTGATAGACAGAAGACGCAGTTTAAAGGTCTCAATCATATCGCCTGTTCATCTTCTATCCATCAACCTCTTCAGTTCACATGCCTCCAGTCTATCCTCATAATTGACATTGTCCAGTCCTGATTAATTTTTGTTATCTCTCTCTCTCTGCACCTTTTTGTTAATGTTGATAACATTTCTGTTATTTCATACACATTCATACAATAGCACAAATATATTAGCAAAAAATTTTTTTCGCAAAAAAGGTACATATAAACAAGTGAGAACTGTTTTTTCCCAAAAGTTATTTTTAGAAAACAGACCTCCTTTTTTCGCCTCAGTAAACCTGGCTATCACTTGTCAACATTCATTACACAATATTCGATAGAAAGAAATACTAAACATTTTAATTAGTTTGACTCTTAGGTACCTTAAAAAGTTTTTAATAATTTTAATTCATAAAAAGTGTTTAGCACTAGCTAAACCTATAGTGAAGTAATTAAAGATATTCAAAATTTTCCATTCTTAAGTGATTTATGCATGTCAATAATTACGATCCTTTCATATTTTAGTACAACCGATGTATAAGCTGAAGTTATTCCACTGCACTTCTTACTTCAGGACTGAAGTGACATTGAAAAAAAAAAGTTTGGTATTCAACGCAGGAATCTGGCTTCAAAACCTGTAGCCAATCCAAAGTACAAAATGCACTAGGTATAAGGTACACAAGTACCGAATCTTTCGTGAGTGAAACTGTCATTAAAATAAAAAATATATATATAATTATATAGATTTAAGTATTAAACATAATTAAGTATGAAACATATAGAGTGTGACTGTCAATGACTATTTCAGAATTGATGGCTTAGTATTATGGCAAAGTCGAACATTCTAAAATCAAGAGTGGTCAATTCTATGGGAGAAAATAATCCGTCTAGGATACAAGCTAAGAAGATCCAGTCAAGTAAAGAAAACTGAAAGACACCAATTGACGATGGCTACGCATTTCAGAAAGCATTCTAAAAAGCATGATCAGAGTTAATCTCAAGTGAGTTCGTACCCTTCATGAAGAGTCATTTCTTTCGATTAAGCTGAAACACTAAACATGTGAGGTGAGATTGTAAGGTCTATCTAAAAATTAGTGTGTGTGTGTGTGTGTGTGTGTGTGTGTGTGTGTGTGTGTGTGTGTGTGTGTGTGTGTGTGTGTGTGCGCGCGCGTGCGAGCGAGCGTTTTGTTTGCTTTTTGCAGGATGAAAAACCAAAGATTCGGCGAGAAAAAAATCCTCCTAATTTAGTATATTTGCTAGACGTATCAATACTGATTATTGATAACAATCTTCGACTCTCTCTCTCTCTCTCTCTCTCTCTCTCTCTCTTCACACACACGCACGCGCGTGCGCGCGCGCGAAATACAGAAATTATAATTCGCACATACCATAAGTCTAATTAAACAGAATATCAACAATACCAACAATTAGAATACAAACTAATTATCATCATCATCATCATCATGCGTATCAAGGATTTAGGCCTAGCATGGCCTGTTCCGGCCTTAGAAGTCATCGTTGAATCGTTTAAGAGGACGTCCTGGTTTTCTTTTTCCTAATGGCTTGTACTTTAAGGCTTGTTTTGGTAATCTTTCTATTTTCATTCTTTGAACGTGTTCCATCCATTTATGTTTATATTTTTTAATTTTTTCTATTACTAGTTCTTGGTTTAATTCTTTCATAATTTCTTCGTTTCTTTTGTAATCAAATGGAGTATACTTTGCAGTTTTTCTCATAAATTTCATTTCTGCTGTTATTAATCTTTGTTTGTCTTTTTGTTTTATTGTCCAGATTATTGTCCTTCCATACATTAAGACTAGTAGGACTAATGTATTGTATACGTTTAGTCTGGTTTGTTTATGAACTAGGTTTGGTTTAAATATAGAGTTAATTACACCTGTTATTTTTAAATATTTTACAATTTTTACGTTTATATCTTTTTCATTTTCATATGTGATCATACATCCTAGGTAGTTAAATGAATTCACCTGTTCTAAGATCTTGTTATCTATTACTATTTTAGTTAACTAAAATAGTAATAGATAACAATATATGACAATATAGATAACAAGACAATAAGTAAATATGACAATTCTCTGTTAACTAAAACTTTTTATAATTTAACATGAGCTTCAAATTATATAATTTCGAATTATATAAATTACATTTCTAACCACTGTCATTTACTCGCAACTAACAATTTTGATATTTTAATAATAGACAAAAATTCAATAGTTTCAGTTCTTAGCCTTCAAACGATATGGATGTACAAAAGCGTAATATATCTCTAAGTGGATGGTGCTTTATAGCATAGTCGGATTTGAATGCCATCTGAAATGCAGGAAGCATTTACAAAAATTTTCAAATGAAGGTAAGTCTGCGGTTTGAATATGACGATGGAAGAGTTTTAATCATGGAAACCGAGCCTTCCCTTTCCCTCTCCCAGCAAAAGAGACAAACCAACTAGAGAGCAAAAGCATTAACAGACATAACAGACTGTGAAGAAAGGGTTAGCTGCCCCGCCTTCTGCTTCTTTCTTTCTTTCTTTTTTTTTTTTTTTTGTACTTATCAGACAAATGATCAACTTAGGTTACAATTATTACGTTTCATACGCTATTAAATCCATATATGCTGTTACAAAACATGAGAAGCGATCTATAAGTGAAAGAATCAGTGACCGTTTTCTAGATCAGCTTTTTTTCACAAGATCATTTCAATCGGAACGATGCGTTCGAATCTCACTACGGCAGGAATGTTTTGTGACTGTCTTGGTGGTAGATGAATTTCATTAACCGCTGTAAGACAACCCCCTCCCCTACTTATAGGAAGCCTGAAGCTAACTGGTTTATGAATTTAAAAACTACTCATAAGTCAATTTTTACCTGTTGCATCTGTCATTACACACCAATTTTCTGCTATTTCGATGACAAATAGATTTTAATCTCCTTGACAAAATACAAAAAGCTATATTTCTCACTTTGCATTTTTTTTTTCTTTCCAGCTACAATATTCGTTTCGTTTTGAGTTTTATAAATATACACTTGCTTTAATTCATTTAAGTCGATATCATTTCCTATTATTTTAAAAGCAATAAGAACACATTAATGCAAAACTTACCATAACTCAACACGGTTAGTGTTATCGTTTTATATAGATTACTTACAACAAATATTGTTGTAAATAATCTATATAAATTCAGGCTTGAAATCACTTTTAGAACTGTATAATGATAAGCTGTAGACCTAAAAGATGTGAAGTACAGATAAAGATAGCTGGAAGATGTGACTAAGAGATAAATGTGTTACGTATCATTTCCTAAGTCCATTAACTTGCTCAATCTTTACAAAAAAACAGCTAATTTTGGATTCGTCTCCTATAGAAGCCTCATGTATTTCCAATTTATAAATTCTACTAATATTTTTTTTCATCATTAGCAATTCGAAAAAAAAAAAAAGAGTGTGATAGGAGATGCGGCCTTCCGTTTTCAAACATAATATGCAAAATGCGTGAGTTAGAGTCCTACTGTGGACATGAAAAATCCTATATAGTGGCTGTAGTTCTAAATTATACAATGTAAACATCACATTTGATATTTACCAATATTGGTGCTCGGTGCTGTAATTAGCGTGGGGACAAGCAAAGCACGAACTCCAAGATATGGTGGCAGAGCAAATTCAAGGGAGGAAGAAACAAGTATATAAAAATATACTAAAAATAAAAATTAGAGGTTTTTATTTTGAGTATTAATATTTATTACTGTACTGTTTTTTGAAGAAATGATCTCGTAATAAAAATAAAAAATTAAGAGGATATTATTCGACTTGGAGGGATGAATAATTACTTCTTTCCAAGAGCATAAGTAACATTTTACTCCAGGGGCGAAAATACCTAATTATAGCACTGTTTCATAAGGTCTCTGCTCCGCAGCGCAGTCGACTACGGATCCTATGGTTGAAAAAAAAAACACTTTTGAATCCTAATAAATACTTTTTTTCTTAAATTGAAAATAACGTTCTCAAAATTATAGAAAACAGACACCATCTGTGTAACAAAAGAGACATTTATCCGGGTGGTTAGAAAATGTAGAGATTATACGCATGCCAATACGTACAACAAAATAACGCAGAACACAAAATCATCAACAAGTACTGGGACAAAAAGAAAAAGTGGGATTGTTATATTGGCATTGTTTCTTTTGTAAGCCGTTAAAAGATTCTGGGACCAAATAATGTTCATGTATTATCTATTTATTGCATTTGATAAGACATACTTCATCTCCATTTGCTTGAGAATCAGAATACATATCACTTTATTTTATAAAAAATGAGAGGTATTAGTATAACGTAATAGGTTCTCCCCCTATTAGAGTACCGCACATTTAAGCTCTTCGTGTAAATATTCTTAACATTATCGAAGTTAAGAATACTTTCAAAAAGAAAACTCTTGTTATCAAACCTCGCCCTGTTACATATTTCTCTATTATATGGTTTCCACCTTACGTTACTGTCATTTTTAATTTTAAGCAATTTATGGTATTCACATTTTCAATCTCCTCGCGCTTGTCATGTAAATTGATATTAAATAGTAAATGCATGGAGTTACACTACATATCGGAATTATACAATTCCAATTATTAACAATATAAGGATAAAAAATTGATGAATGGAATGTTATGGATGAAATATAACCAGTTTATATTTCTCATTTTTAATACATATTATACAGTTTATTTTATACAGTTTTATTTTTCATTTGTATTATACAATTTGTATTATACATATTTGTATTATACAGTTTATTTTTCAGCAATGAAAGTAAATTTATTAGAGTAGAACTAGCCTGTCACTATTTTGAGGTATGCATTTTATTTGCAGAATCTGCAGTGAAGGTCAATGGAAGTATCATCTCTTAATTTGCTAAATGACCTGTTCATTTGCTGGTAACCAGAATGGAATAGTTAGTATAAAGGGTAAGGACAGCGATGGGCCTAAGGGGTTATTGCACTTAATATACACTAATGTCAAGAGCATTCGAAACGGGGGAATTTAGTATTGGTTAGTTCATCATTCCCGGCCAAAGGTTATTAGCATTACTGAGACTTGGCTGACAGAAGAAAATATAGTTAGTGGGATAGAATGTGAAGGGCATAGCGTGTTACGGATAGAGAAAAAAAAATGCAGGGGGGAGGGGATATTATTGATGATAGTCGATAAACTGGAACCAAAGAGAGTAGGAGGTCCAATTGCAGGTCAGTGAAAACAGCACATCTGGTGCCATCTGGTGTGAGATAATGGTCAGCAGACTGAAATATACAGTTGGTTGCTTCTATAGACGAGAAGATATAAAGGATTATGGAGAGACAGTATGCATCGGAAAATAATCTCAATGAGTGGAGGGCGAGTAATTATTATGGGGGACTTGAGCTGTGACAGGAACGGGAACATAGACTGGAAAGAAGGAAGGATACATGGGAGTAAGGAAATGGAATTTATGCAGTTACTAAGAAATAATTACCCCGAGGCAACATGTGATGGAATGTATTAGAGTTTGAGAGTGCTAAATCTAGTAATTAAATCAGAGAATTTGTCTATAACCAATATGACCACATTACCACCGATTGGTGAGAGAGAGTGATCGTATGATCTTGACCTGGGAGGTGGCTAAATGCATGGAATTTTCAGTTAAGAGGAAGTATATGTGAATTACAGGGCTGGTAAGTATGACAAACTTAGGAGATTGCTGGGATCAGTGCCATGGCATTTGTGAAACTGCAATTGCTGGATGTTGACAGTGTATGGCAAATGGTACAGGAGTGTTTGAGGGAAGTAATAGCAGACTGCATCTAGAGTCAGGAGAATAAATAAAGTAGGAATTAAATGGATGAATACCATCATTAAGCTGGAGATACAAAAAAAAAAGAAAAATTTGTGTGAGCGAATTCAAGGAGAAAGGTGTCCAGAAGGCACATAAGCAGTACAAAGCACAGGCCAGAAGGGTGGCCAGTGTGGTTAGAAGGGCAAAAGCAGAGTATGAAAGGAAATTAGCAGTACAGGCCAAAGATAATCCTAAAGAGCTCTTTCTGTATGCTGCAATTAAAAGAAGAATGTTTGTGGCAGAATGATTTTGATGAATGCCGACGGTAGAGATCAGACAAAATAGTAGAATCACTAAGTGAACATTTTGTAAGAGTATATCATTTAGGTGAAGACATTGCAGTAACAAGAGAGGCAAACTTATATGGAAACTGAGTTAAAAGAACTGGAGGTGCAAAGTATATTACAGAATCTTGATGTGAATACAGCTATGGGACTAGATGGCATACCGGTTCTCGAGTTTTACGAGAAGGTGCTAGGAAATTGGTAGTGCCTCCTCCTTTGTGCAGTGGAAACCCGTTCCACTGCATAAAGGAGGCGCCAAGAATGAGGTAGCAAATTACCGACCGATCAACATATCAGGAGTCATAGTCAAATGACAGGTAATGGAGAAGTTGGTCAAGAGCAAAATACAGGAATGGATAGACAGAAATGGAATGCTATGTGGAGGCAACATGGTTTTGTGAAGGGTAGGTCGTGCCTCAGTAACTTGCTCACGTTTTATAACACAGTAACAGCTAAGTTGGATAAATGTAATGGGTTTAGAGTGATACTGCTGGACTTTACAGAAGCCTTTGACCGAAATTCAAATCAATAAACTGCAGCACATGGGGATGGATATAAGGTTGGTGAGATGGATAGGAGGGTGGTTGATGGAGAGATATCAGAGAGTAATTTTTCAGTAGGGTTCAAAAGAAGACCCTTGACTAGTGGTGTGCCATAGGGTTCTGTTCTTGGACTATTGCTATTTAATTTGTTCATTAATGATACAGGAAAGGATCAGAGAAGAACTGTTCAGTTGTTTGCAGATGATGCCAAATTGGGTAGAGCAATAATTAATACAAGTGATGTTAAAATTTTGCAGGATGATTTAGAAAGACTGGCAGTTTGGGCAAAAGAGAATGCATATCAGTTTAATGTTGTAAATTGTAAGGTTATGCATTTTGGGGTGAAAACATTACCAGCTGTATACCACACTGATGGAACTGTACTCCAGGAAATTGCTATTGATGACGCCAGGGATTTAGAGAGTGTTAGTGGATAGGGAGCTAAAGTTTAGAGGGCACATAGCAAAATTGGCTAAAGCAGCACATCGGATTACTTGGTTACTGGGAAATACTTGGACGAGCAGAGAGACAAGCAGGTTATTATTCTTCTTTATCGAGTCTTGATAAGACACCATCTTGACTACTGCGCGCAAATCAGATCACTTGGATTTATTGGAGAAGAGGAAGAGAGGTGGAAACGATCCAGACGCGAGTGACCAAGATGGTAGCAGATCTATGGAATGAACCTTACGAAAACAGGTTGAAGATTTGTGGGTTACAGAAACTGGTTGATAGGCGTAAAACAGGTTATATGATTGAGACATAAAAATTACTGAGGGGTTTTTACAAGATTAATTCAAAGGAAATTTTTCAGAACAAGTCTGGTGGCGGGAGAGCTAGGAGCTATCCTGGGAAACTGAGCAAGGGTGTTAGAACTAGATTTATTGCTTGGAGAGTGGCGAATGAATGGAATAAGTTAACATAATCTATTTTGGGTGCCATGACTATGAATGAGTTCAAAGTAAAGTATGATAGACACCGTGTAAATGTTGGATAGTGCTTGGCATACTTTAGAGCCTCTCTCGATGAGTCTAAGGAATTCATGGAGTAGCCCATAAATAATAATAAATAAATAATAATAATTTTACTTACAACTGTAGATCACAGAAATTGTTTATATGATTATAAACACTTAGTATAAATACAGAACTCTGTGGAAACACTGCTATAGCCAAGGATTAAATCTTATGATTATTTTAACTGTGTGACCAAGGCATTAAATAGTTTTTAAATAGCTAAAGAGCATTACCTCTAATTCTTATAGCCTTCATTTTGAATTAAAATATTATGGGACACTGTATTCTTGTAGAAGCAGTTTTATTTTTCTAAAAAAAATTTCTAATTTTTACTAATTATATATAATCTTGGTGTCTAAAATCTTTAAGATTGTTTTTATATCCTTTTTTTATTAACTGACTATTTCAATAATCAGTTCATAAAAATTACCCATTCTTGTGAGAAGCTGAGGTTTTTTTCCTCTCGCAGAACAAACTGGCCATGGTCATATCTTCAGACATAATACTGAATATCTGACATTGTAGCCAGCCACTCATTGGGGGGAGAATTAATATGGACCAAAATCGAAACCACAAAGCAACTAAGACTGTGATGTCATGTATGTATGATAAATTCGTGTGTTCTCCGTCCCTTATGACTGTTTTATGGGATTAAAAAAAAACCCTAGTTACCAGGGGAAAACCCTTCCGTTTTCTTATGAGACTGGCTAACTTGCCTTTACCTGAAAAGCCCTTATGAAGGTTTCATTGAGTCTCAGACGGGATTCAAACTATAGTATTTTAACTGAAGGACAAACCGTTGCGACATCTATGTAATTGCACTACGAAAGCTCTACACAAAAGATGTGCAACAAATACAGTTCCACAACATTTCAAAACAACATAAATTATGCATTTCGGTTTGCACACTGCTACAGTTGCGAGCAGGAGAAATATTTTTGTTACACTAAATGAATCATAGCATTTATAGACTATTTAGGAAATGAGCAATACTCAATGCAGACACCGCCAAATTTCGCAAGCGATTTCCTCTTCACCCGTCATGTCCAGCACGTGTGGCAAAAGCGGACATGCTAATCACCACTAAACTGTCACACAGAGAATTGCAACTAGTCATGCATTGACATATTCTGTTTCTTTTCCCCTACACACACACCCTTTCTGATAGCATTTCTGTAGAAAACTAGTAAGGCCGTTCTAGAAAAGTTTATGACCCCATTTAACATCCTCCTGCACGTGTCAGCAGTCGGAAGACTATTTAAGTGGCGTGCTTCGAAAGTGAGGATGTAAATATAAACTACCTCGCCTCTCCCAAGACAAGTTTCACTCTCCTCCCAAATATACTGTTAAATAGGTAGGAAATGAGCAGAGAGAGGAAGCACAGAAACTGGGGATGTAAATACAATGAAGAAATGTTAATTTCTTGTTGAATTTTTAATATAAACACAGAAATGAACTTGCATAAGAAGAAACTTTGGCATTTCGGATACCGGCATCTCTATTTAATAAGAGAGATGCTGCAACTCCACAGAAAGGTTGTATAACTAAATTTTATATAAGCGGAAACCGTGCAGAATCATCTACTACAGCTATCCTACGAAAGTTTTATGCCATTTCTAGCTTAAATATACGGTGTCTTGTAACGATAGCAATATTTATGCTAAGGTAATTAAGACTATGACGTAAGTGCATTGTGTGTATATATATATATACTGGAAAATGTGACATGAGGTTCTCGATTCTACGGCGTCTTATTGCTAATACTTAATCCATTATTCGTTAAAGCCAAAAAGCTCTAATACTATAATAAAGCTACATAACGGTAATAAATGTTTGCATCAAATGTGTTTTCTTTTTTTTTTTTCACGATAACGGCGTTTTCGCCCTCCGTTGCTTTATATCGTCTTATTGTCTGCATTAGCCTCATTACAGGCCAACGGTCGAGGTATAACTAAACGTCTTATCATTATCAGTGAGCAGGAGTGCCAACATCACGAATTCCGCCTTACCATTTCAAGCATTCATTTTACAAGATTAAAGGTGAAATCCCATAGGCAAACTGATTGCTTGACTGTCACATGCAAATTCATATGTTCACAGGTTGTGCAAAATATATTAAAAAAAAAAACACAAAAGGATTTCTGATGGCGTCATCAAAGACAAAGGGTACTTCTTCCTCCCAAACCAGCGTTATGTAACTTATGGATGAGTCCCTTTTTTTCATGCGCATAAATCCAACATGAAAACTGTAATTCAATAGGTGTTTGCTGAGAGTATAAAGAAACATTTTAACAATTTAACTGAAGATCTAAACAAAACAGCATGTGATTACACCACTACACGTGTATGAGATAATTAAAGCTGCTCAGATAAGGATGTCAGTGCAGACAAAATGTGTTGTTTTCCTATGAGATAAGATAAAGTACAAGTGACACTATAATGGATAATACGATTTTCCCAATGTGATCAAATATCCGGCTATGCTTTGTTCTTCGTAAGCCATTTTAGTATTGCAAGGAAAACTTATAAACAAGTACTAGAATTACAAGTTTGTTTACTCTTTTCTAGATAATATTGATTAAATATTATCTAGAAAGCTACCTATAAAACATCATCTGCATCATTAAGTCAGCAGTGAAGGTATGCGCACGCTGTCGTCCTGGTCATTTCCTTGACAATCATTAATTACATAAATTAATATCTCATTTTATGACATGGTTGTTTTATAATGAAAACATGTAAATTGAAAACATATACCTAATTAATCAGCTTTAGAAAATTCTTTTATAAAAATGAAAACCGTACAAGTGTGCACGGTTTGTATTTTTATAAACCAAATTAAATAAATGATTACTTCAAGAAAATTTTCTCACATTTTTTACGACAATCGGTAAAAGGATTTTTTTTAATTACTTCCAAAAAAGTGAATGATTTTTAAGTTCAACTGTGTTTTCTTCAGGCGTTTAAATTAAAATGTCAAGTATCTTCTACCCATTCTTCAGTGGGATTAGAACAACCTTATGCACTTTCCTCCTACCCAGTGGCGCACCCAGGGGGGGGCAAGCCCCCCCCAAAAAAAAGAAAAAGAAAAAAACACTAGAAAAATTTCCAAAAATCTTTTCCTTTTCAAAAACCTTTTCAAAAATCAAGGCGAACGAGGTAGTGCTCGGGAGGACCGAGCGTTACTTCGTTTGCCCGAGCTGTGCCAGAGGAGATCACGGGTTTCATGTATTGGTGATCACTGCAGATGCTCAGTCATAGGTCGTATGCAATGCGTAGTGTCTATTCTCCCGAAGATTAAATATTGAGTGCGCCACTGTCGGATGTAAGATATATAACAAAATAATAAATAAATAAAATATTCTTCCTCACACTACTCATATGTACAACTCCTAACAAATATAAAACCCAAACAGGTCTAACTTTACAATATTGTTCTCACATTTGCCATGGTGCACCAAAATCACCCTAAGAATGTTGATGCTTCTAGAAAAGGCAATTCGCTCCAATCACTTTCTTATAGGAGTTCTGTTTCTATCTTCTGCTTTATTTATAGGTATTTTCTTGGGCACTGCTCCACCAAACTAATCACCATCATTCCTCCACTTCAATATGCAAAATCATGCGCTTTTCTGGTCAGCATCCATACATAATTCAGCTTTAAACTTCTACTGGATTAATCTATCTTCCTTTCCTTTCAATCGATCTATCTCTGTTCTTTTGAACGGCCTTTCTCATAAGCCATTTTCCCAAGGACTAAACCTCTAGCTATCCAAATAACACATGAACGGTTTCTTTTTTTTAACACTTATCCACATACGGCACCGTTGTGATATAGGTTTTATGATCTCTCATAACGGTATATATAAATGCTTTATTTTTCTTGTTGTTTCACCCATCATTCTGACAATAATTTGTACTGTATTATAATGAGGCATGGAATGCTGAAAAAAACTCTGTGTGTTTCGAAATCATTTTAACCAGACGAACGAACCGACGAATATATTCGTAACACACTTGCCTCATAGTCTTGGCTTTCTCGATATGCACTGTAACTTAAATAATCAACTCAGATAAACATTTCAGTTAGGTTGTTGAATGAATGCTTATGAATTCCTCTTCTCCTCTTTCCATCTGTCTTGTAGAAACATGATCAAAACATACAGAGAAAAGTGAATAAATATTAATTTTGTTCTGAAATGTAATAGTAAAAAAGAACTTTAACACCTGCTTTAACGAGAAAGCTAAAGCGAAGCAAACTGATTAACACCTGCAAACAATCTGCAGTCACCATACACAGTTAAAACAATCACTATTGCAATTCCAATTTAATGATCTAGCACAAAATCTCCTCTATTCAATTGTGAACAGTGTCAGATCAAACATACGTTAATTTAGCACTTTGAGATTATAATGATACTTCTCTGATAAGGAGAAATGCCAATCATCCACCCATCTCATATGGACTCGTCCCAGTAATATGGTTACTAATGATAACTCTTGGCACAATGTACGAATAAAACCACCACCAAACTTTGTATTGGACTAGTTGAAACCGATGATAGCATCTCACTGTTGGATGTTTAATTAAATAAATAAAAAAAGAGATTCTAATAGCCTACTGAGTAATGGCCATATCAACCTCTGGCACCGATTAACTCATTACAACAGGAATGAAATTTCCAGAAGAGATACAGATAGCGACTGTGGACTAGCACTTAGAAGGCAGGGAATGAATCATTCGGTGACCTTGGATATAATTATACCTCTGCAGATATCTATCTAGCTAACATTAGTCCGATAAGAAAGAAGATGTGACAAATATCGCACCAGTTACGTTACATGTCGCATTACTCTGCTGATTACTATTCGGAGACTAAGTTCGCCTTTCCATTCAGTGATTAAAACCAGGGAACATAGAAACTTAAGCATAATTACAAATGTATTCTCAGAAAAGTTTATAACGAATTCATTTTTGAATCTTTCACAGGTGGCGCTCCCTTCTAAGAGTAATGCTAATAAAGTATTAATAACAAAATAAACTGAACAGGTGAAAAAAAATGAACGCCGAACATGTTTTTCTCTGCCATGAGCAGAAAAATAAGATAAACATAACAGACTTAGATGACGTCATCAAAAGTTGTTAACCTCATCACGGATGTTTGCTCGTTTTTATTTCCGCCTTCCGGAAATGATGCCAGAATGAAATAGACAAGGATTCAGAATCGAAAGGAAACAGTCTGTAAGGTCCGTAAAACTTCGACAATTTTTTTAAAATAATAAATAATGCTTTTGCAATGTAGTTCATGATCTTGTGAAATGGAACTTAATTTCCTTCGGTGGCTCGTATTTTACATTTTCTCCAACAATCAGTATTCTGGGCTGTTACCATAGTTTGCCATAACAGTATTTCAGTTTATTTTAGAAGGCAAATGCTCATCTGTGTTTATGTTTGAATTATTTCAGTTGACAGTGCAATAATACCAATTATCACACTGTCTTAGACTGTTCCGTCACCTGTGTCTCCACATGCAATACCCAGGCAACCGTTCTCTAACGGTAAATTCTTGATTACGAGAAAGTTAGCTCTAGTAACAAAAGAGAGTAGAGGAATAGCTATCAATGATACAAAAAAAAAGGGTACATAAACGTTTCACATTTTTCACTCAAACAACCGGCATATTTTTATGTCTGTTGTGGAAATATATTTTCAATTCCTTTTACTAATGACGTTTACTAATTACTCTCAAATGTTATCAACTGAGCTTCAATTTTATCATGTTGTTGATAATATATGTGAAATTAAGCACTGCAATGAGTCCTGATATATATATATGAAAAAACAGTACAAAAGCAACGCATGACTGCCACTCCGATTCAAATGCATTATTAAGAAATTTTAAAAACATATTTTTATCCTAAGTAAAATTATAATACTTCTAAGGCTAAAAATATGCGTTTAATTTCTTCGGGGAGAAAATAACTTTCATTTTTTCTCCCTCCGTACACTAAAGCAATCATACAATTTGGAAAGTGAGAAGTGCAAAAAATAAAATAAAAAAGAAACAAAATGGCAGGAGCTGCATTAGATGACGCGAAGTTTCATGGGATCACAACGCATCTTAAAATCATTTTGCAAATACCTGTATCTTCTTCTTCTTAAGCTTTCACGAACCATTAAGATTCTTAGCTGTGGATTTCACAACCGCAACCGTCTCGAGGATAAGGTGGTTGGCCCTTGTTCACGGGACCGGTTTGCCTGTTCTGGTTGAGAAAAAACCCTACCTCTAAAAATCCCTACCGTATGAGACCGGCTAGTCGAAAGAGACTAAATAAAGGTTCCTCACGTCACTGACAAGAATCGAACCCAGGCCTTTCCGACCAAAAGGCTTCGTCTATACCGACTGAGCTACGGAGGCTCTAAATAACTGTATCAGTTGGAAAAACAGGACGACGTACACACAAAGACCTACAAACATCCTCAGAGTAGTATCAGGTTAAGGGTAGGAATTGAAGTAAAGATTGAAACTATTTCCTTCCCGATGTTAAGCATAAAAATGAATGAGACAAATCCAAGCTTCTGTTCTATTGGAAGGCTTTCAGTCTCTCCAGCAATACCGAGAGATTACAGAAACTGTAATGTCCCTGTATCTCTCTGACTGAGAATATCATTAAATATATTTGAGAAGGAATACCTTTTATATTTGATTAACATTGTTGTGCTTTCTGAATCTGATAAGTCTTCATGTTAGATATATAATTCTTGTATATCCATTAGATTTTACTCAGTACAAGTATATTATAAGAGAAATGTAAGAAACTGCTGTTCATAAATCTAATGTGCCGTTCCAACGTTATTGCAAGCTGCTAAAGTTTTGTTTATGCCGAAAAAATTATTTCATTCAGAGTTCAGTATTCAGTTATCGTTTCTAATAAAATGAATCATACCGATGTCCAGTTGGTGCTTGCGATGGTACTAGAATTACCATCCAGTAAAGTGCAAAAAAGGGAGAATTAGTTTCGCCATTATGTAGCTGTTTTACTAAAGACTCGTCCAAGTAAATGAAGGGGAGAACAATAACACAGTGAGCCTCTGTCTTCAGGAGTACGTAAGTGTTCTATCAATCACCCCTACAATGCTTATGCCTGTTTTAGCTTCGCAACGCTGGTAGCTCTATTCGTGGTTGCATCCTTCACCCCTCCCTCCGCCCGAAGTTTCCCTTCTAACGCCATCTACTTCTTCGTAACGTACGTACATCAAGCCAATGACACTGTTTACATTGGCGTTGTTGTGTCTGGCCCTCAGCGCCTTCGTTTCCTGCCCCTAATCCCCCCCCAATCTCCTAGCCGCTTCTTCCTCACATAAACACACAGCAACAAAGATAGCCATTACTATTTTTATACCTTGGAGGGCACCCACGGAACAGAGGAACTCAGCATTAGGAGGAAGACTTTGCTATATTACTTCCGTTAAACTTCCTAGCAAAGTACGACCTTTGTACTTCGGTTCTGATTACTTTGTTTATTAGAAGACAGGAAAAGAGATAGCTGATTTATCCATTGCAATTTCTAGTTATTGAGAAACGCAAATTCTAATTATTCTAGCTATTCGTGTTAAGAAAATTCGCCATGTTAGATTCACATCTCTTTCATGACAGGATTTTATCATACTATGCTTCAAGAACGATAGAGTTGAGTAAAAAATAGCCAAAGACTCGAATGCATATATCTCACTACGTATTCCCAGCAAAACAAAATAAAATTCTTTCCTAATCACATTTGATAGTACAAAACATCAGTTAAAATATTATCAGCATGTATATTTATTGTGCATTAACTACTGAGCAAAGAAATGAAAAATCGAAATTATATGTAAAAATCAAAAAATGCGGGCGAGGATTGCATACAAGTTCAAAAAAATGTTTAAAGGTTTCAATCCCACCTACGAAAAGCTAGCAACCTATAACACATTTAGTCCAGGGCAAGAGAGAGCGAAACTCCCCTGCTTGCTTCTAGAAACCAAACTTTTAGAAGCCCCGCTTGCCCTTTGCTTACTTCTAGAAACCAAACATGGAACTTTTTTCTTTCCCACTTTCACTGAGCTCTGTTTCTTCAAACATAGATTATTCCAGCTATTGATAAACAAGTATATCAAAAGACCCTCGGCTATATACATGGCAGAGATTAAACTTATTGTTTAATCTCTTTTTATTTTAAGATTATTTTTACTTTTACATTAAACTTATTGTTTAATGACAAATGTTTCCTATTACTGAGGAAAAAAACTTCAAAAGAAAACTGATCGAGGCCAATAGAATGCCTCTGTTAATCATACTCCATGCCTTGTTTCTTCCCCTTTTACATTTTTACTCAATTTTTAGCGCACTACTGATATTTTAAAGTTTATATATAAAGTTTATATGATATAAAATTTATACGATTAATTTAGCGAGGTAGAGAAACGCACAATAATCAAATATGCATTTCTCCACAGGGAGCAGCAGTTTTTATTTGCATGCATGTGCTACAGTTAATATATTCATGTTTCACCTCCATCTGTTTTAACAGATGGAGGTGAAATTTTCCGAAGATGTTTAAGATATTTTTATTAATTTGTATGACTATTTTTCTTTAGGAGTACCCCTTTTACGATGTCATTGGCTTTTTACTCAATTTTTAGGGCATTACTGATGCTTTAAGACATAAATAGAGGAAGAATTGAGCCCTCGTAGCTCAGTCAGTATAGACGAAACCTTTTGGTCGGAAAGATCTGAGTTCGATTCCCGTTAGTGGCGTGAGGAATCTTTACTAGTCTCTTTCTGCGAAAGGTGCGTTAGCCAGTCTTATACGGAGGGAGGATTTTTTTTTTTTCACTGGGAAACTAGTGTTTTTCGTCTCCCAAAACAGGCAAACCGGCCCCGTGAAAACACATGAATTACAGTCATGAATACGTCCCAGCAATATGTCGGTCCCGCTTTAAACGTATTAAGTTTAAGGCGGTAGTGAAGTCCAGTTAAAAGAAAAACTCGACAACCACAGTAGCCGTTCATTATTGGATCCATGTTCATATGAAGTTTTTATTCAAAATGTCGTCCTTTACTTGATCTCAAAGTAATGCATAACTTGAGTTATGTATAACTTCTGACTCATCGTGCATAATTACACGAATATACTCAGTATATTATATCTACGTAAAGTCGATATGTTATACATAGTCCAGGCAGAATATTGTAAGCATTTGCAATATTTCACCATCGTAAATTCTACCTCAGCTAGGCGGCACTCATATCATGATGAAAGTTGGTATTTGTGATACTGGAGATGGATGATGATGATGACGTACTGTTCATTCATAGTTGCTGAAAAGAAAAAAAAAACCATGGTACAGTTAACCATAAAATTTAACCAGGAAACAAACGACGGTGTTTTCCAGACCATATTTCAAAGTATCCTCCTCCGTATGGACCTCCGAATTAGGTGTCTACTCAAGGTGCTCAAGACTATCGAAGAATAATCGACTACGTCTCTTAATTTGCATCTTAGAGATCAGTGACAATGAAGACTGAAAAAAAAAACAGTTGCGTTTTCATATAAATTCCGTTCAGCTATGCCGAGGGAACAGTAGGCGAAGAATTAGGCGAAAACCCGGAGATAAGAAGCATCCCGATGTCAGGGTCCAGCCGAAACAAGTAGCAGACGGTAGCGTTATGGTACTTGGGGGGGGTCTGGAATATTTTGGAGCCCTGATAACGCAGACCGTATATTATGAATGCTACAAAGTACCTATCCACTGTGGCTGATTAGATACACTCCTTCGTGGGGACTGTCTAACCAGGTGGCACAGATGTGCTCTACAAGTTTGCCGAACACGACAGTAAATTCCAGGTTTAACAATCACTGCCAAATTCCGCGAATTTGAAACCCACAGAACATCTACGGAATTACGTGAATCCAGAGATACCACATTTGAATCAATCACCCGAACACTGGCAGATCTACGGGAAGTAATCCTAACGACGTGGTACAGTATACCTTTGCAGCTTCAAAAGCGCTATAGAGATCTTTGAACGTTGTGTGCCACGCCTCGTAATGACAGTTCTGACAGCAACAGGGGAGCTGAGAGCTACGAGTTATTAGGACGGTGGTCATAATACTTTGACTTGATCATGTAAAATACGGTCAAAATTATAAATCAATGATACTGGAGGAGTGATCTGAAATGGCATAAACAGAAAACAAAGATGAGAGGGACGCAACTGGATAATTGCAAACAGAATTCTCTAAAAAGTATACCTCTACTAGCGTCTGTGTATTTTAATAAAAGTTTATTATATCATTGCTGCAGCTACTAAACTAGTTCTATGATAGCTCATGAAGCTACTAAAACTAGTTCTACTAGATGGCTCAAGAGAAATATCGATGAAATGCTCTAGTGGGAAATATTTAGGATTGATATCCCAAACAAAGAACAGCAATAATGACGGCGATTAACGGAACACTGATATGATGCTCGCAGAGATAACGGGATACGACTGCAGTTTCATTCAAATGTTATACTGTGTCATTTATAAACATCAGTGGGTGAGCGACTTTTAACTTAAGTCGTTGTGCAATGCATTTTGACAATTAGAATCAGTGGTGCATGCATTGGTGGATGAACGTATACAATCTCCATTAGCATACTCCTTTTCTGTAAACTGGGACGATGTTGCCATTTTACATATATTTCTTAAAGTACTGTAATTTTCCAAGTTCAAAATATTGCTCCACCCTTTAACATTGCTCTGTAATGACACATCGATCAATTGGTTAGCCAAATACATAGCGTGAATAGCGTTATTCCATTTAGTATGCTTATTTATTGATGGTATATTGTGTACTTTCAGAGAAAAACTACCAATCATTCTGTTAAGTATGTATACCAATCATACTGTTGTGAATGAGTAGTAGGTACTGTATAATTTACCGTAAATAAATAATTACTAAATGGAATAATGTCATATATGTTTTTCTTCTTTAACAGCATTATCGATCTCAATATTTTAAAAATGTCTTATTACCACAATCACTAACTAGAATTACATTACCAGCTAACATTTGACTCATGACTAAACAACTTCTTATTACTAATAAAACTTATGTGCAGAGCGAACACCAGGCATTAAGTCTGTGCATTACAAACTTTTAGGTTTCATTAGAAGCGATGGACAGCAAATCCAACGAACTCAGTCGAGACATTACATAATACCGCCACTCAAGACATCAAAGATATCACTCTTGAAACTTTCGACTTTTTGCTATATACTGAGAGATAACATTGAATGCAAATGAATTAATGCTCAGAAGCAACAGCTTCTCCCGCCCACTTAGCCTAAGGCAATATAGACGATTTGTCGTCTTGAGCAATAAAATCTATGCATGGAATTCAATTAAAACAAGTGAAGAAGTCGTGTCATATCTTCAAATAAAAATCAGCTCTCACATAAATCTGCTCTAAGTGAGTTACAGTAGATTTTCTGCTTTATTTGTTTGTTTTCCCATCTAAATATCATTATTTCATTAGTGTTACATCCGATAAGCTAATGATTAACTTTTTGCTTTGCTGAGGTTTAACTCATCTGATCCGGAACATTGGAAAAAATAGTATCGATACTGAAAATTATCGAAATAAAGTTTTTCTCTTGATATATTAAACTAATATAGCTGATTTATATTAATCGCTATATGAGCATAGCAATTCGCAAAAATCGCTAATATCAGCAATGTCTGTAAATGCTTGAAATAGTCATTTACTTACTTAAACTGAAAATAAGTGATTTGAAACTACGTCTGATAAAATAAAAAAATGATTCAATTAAGACAGGAGTAAATGGCAGTACCCATGTATAATTTAGTACAGGAAAGTGAAGCTTTTTCGGACATTTTAATATGGTTCCTAAACAAAACTTTTTTTATGCGATTTACATTGAGGAAAGTTTTTTTTTTTAAATCTTAGTGCATTCGTGCTGTGAGTGGGCTAAGAATCTTTTCTAGTTGTTTTTTTTTAAATTAATTTTATATTGTCTCTGAATTTCTAGTTTATGTTTCTTTTTTTGTAATCTTTGATATAATGATATAAACCGAGCTTTTATGTTATGGAGCACCCTTACATCAAGAGGACGTGTGTGTTTTGATTGCATTTGAATGCAGTCGAAAGGCATGTCCTGGTCTAAGGATGTTAACATAAAAGCTTGGTATATCTCATTTTATTAATTATACATTTTTGTATTTTAATTTTTTAGAATCAGGATATCAATCTCTAGAGACTAAACGTAGAAATTTTGTCAAGTAATTTCAGACCTTCAGTAAGGTGAGCGTAGTCTCACAACGGGAGATGAAATTCATCTCCCATCTAAAGCCCGTCACAAACATCCATGTCCAAGGAGAAGATCAAATCGAACAGAAGCGTGTTGTTTAGACGGTAGATAAACTAACTATTCTGCCAATCAGGCCGGCAAACTGTCTCAAACCTATTTGCGACTATTTTTAAAGTAAGAAATTTTCATCTTATTGAAGTAAGTATGAATAGCACTAGTCAAGAGCGGCCATTTGAAACTGTTTATTGATATTGTTCTCAACCGTGTTATATTTCTGCATAACGCAGTTCAGGTGAACACAGCGAAAGAAAAAAAACTAAGGAAATGGAATACAAATCAAATTAAATAATCTCTCTGATCAATAACAGCAAGGCACAGATTCGTGATCAGATAAAGATTCAATACATGGCGAGCTAATTACAGGACATTGATATGGAACATGAAAATGGATTAAACGATCATTCTGTTGATCAAATAGTTGATGTAATAATCAAAAACATGTTTCTATTCTATGACCGGCAATTCTGATACATATTAGAAACAAGATTATGATTAATGTGAAACCATTTCTAGAGCGAGCGAGAGAGAAAAATGAAAAGCAAAATTAAGATTACAAAAATATAGATAAATAACATAAATTATTATTATCAAGAGTATGCCAACAACATGCATTAATGATATCACAGCGAAGAGCTGGATGTTCTATACTATCCTTGCAAGCCATTCATCAAGTATACAATATTTTATATCAGGCTTTCGTTTATCCTCGAGCTAATTATTATGAGATTGGTTTCAACTGTTGTTAGTGCTTTATCATAGAAGAAATATTTTAATCGAGAGAAAGCAATTAAGGCTAATTGAAAGTCACATAATCCATACATTATTATCAAAGACAGTGATTATATCAAAACCAAATCTATTTTAAGCTTTTATTAGGTCAAGGTGTGATTAAAATAACTGTTATTTTTCATGTTCCGTAATTTTACTAAGAGGTGTTCATGCAGCACAATAGAGAGCAATTACTGTGTTTCTCAGACTGTTAGTGTGATAAGTTAAACGATGCGAATAAGGTGCGGTCACAGAAAATCAAGGAATTTAATGACTGTCATAATGAAACACTTCGAAGGTACGTGTAATTGAGTTCATACAGATCAATAGGCAATTGCTAATATTGAAATACCCCTGCACTTTAAACTTCCCGTTATGGCGTTAGTGATATGAGGAGAAAATGATGCGGCCAGCAATGAAAGTACATTGTATTGATTTCAGCTTGGCGCTCAAGGCAGTGCTTCTCTTCACTACCAGTAATCCTTGAGCTGACTTCGATCTTCAATTCCTATCGGTTATTCATGTTATATCTTAAACATAACTTTTTTTCTGGATACGACAATAATAATGACATGTTCCTTAAACGACAAAATATCAACAGAATACTGGACTATTAACACTTATTATCAAAGCGAATAAATATGGAGGAAAACTAGGGGTATCTTAACTATTGAAAGAAAAAGAAACATCCAAAAAAGTGGCGAAATGGAATTTGGCTTTTCCACCCCATCTCATTTTATTCGTGTATGTCTGTAGTAAGCGCACTATTCACCGTTTACTTCACTGGTGATTCCCTGTGAACGAAATTCACAGGGAATCATCAGTTGGTTCCACAGAGTATGCTAAAGCAACTAAGGCACCGAATTAAGTTTATTATATGCAAATAATGTATGTTCGCTAACTGATCGGTAATGTTTATACAGGATGAAAAGGCCAAGATTCTGAAAGAGAGAGAGAAAAAAACATACTACCAATGAGAAAGGTTAAGAGATTTGAAGCCTCAATTCAATGAAGTAAAACATTAGCTGAAATTAAGAACTGAATGCCATCTCAGAAAAGAAAGCTTCCCCGTGAATTAAAGTCACAGAAACTGTGCATACATATCTAAAAGGAACTACTTCGAAGGTAAAATAGAATAAAATAGAATAGAAAGAATATCAGAGGAGAAACCTTCCAAACTTCAAAGAATGATTTGTTTTAGTCATTTGAAGAAAATTTTATAGAACGGAGCGGATCCTATTTTGGATGGATGGGGATAAGATCATTTCACTATTCGGCAGCTAGCAGCTGTAGCACAGCCTGACTCAGCATATATTGTGGTCTGTTACTAGTTTCGCACTCGTTCTTAGAATTTGCAAGTATTGTTGTGCTGTGTTTGAACGTGTTTAACTGCGTTCGTTTAGTAAAATAATGTCATCTAAGTTTTTAAAAATAGATTTATGCTAACATATGCTTCGTTCATGTTTTCTTTTTCTTTTCTTTTCTTTTTTTTTTTTTTTGTAAAAACAACAACAACGCGAGTGTTAATGCTGAATGAATACTGAGTGTGATTTAAGGAAAAAACATTAACCATCTCTTCACTATGTTTCGAAAATACTTCCCATACGCCAGGAAGATGTCATGAATTCTTGGCGTTTCGTGAGATTTTATAATAGAGAGTAGCTTCTAAAATGTAAGATGAAGGGGAGAAGAATGAAAAGAAAACTGCTCCACTACTGCAGAAGCTGATAACTACGGCTGCATGGGAAAAGTGCGCCCCTCTTGGAACATCATATTCATATCTCTTTCTTATTCGAAGAGTTATAAAAGAGTTACAATGGTTACAGAAACATATTTCTCGAATTTACGCATGATGATTTTTAGTTGATTAGAATTATCCGAAGCAGCAATTATGGTTATAAGGCTAGTATATTATATCTGTTAATTGCACGTGTTTGTTCTGGTGTTTCCTGTTATGTGGGATGAAGAAATCCAAGTTTCATGGAAGAAAATCCCTGTGATCGCTGGGATTTTCTTCTGGAAAACATGTACTTCCTGTGATACAGTTTATACTGTTTGGGACGTACCCATTACATGCAAGGTAAAGTATCAACATTTATGGATGTAATTAGTCGATAGCATTGTTCACGTGGACAGCACCATTCAACACTTACTCAGTGATGTAGAGCATGAGAGTAAGGAACAAGTTAGCCGAGTGGTTAGTCTAACCACTTGGCTAACTCTCCAACCAAAAGGCTGCGGGTTCGAATCCGCGGCATTGATGTTTGTGACTGTTTTAGGTGGGGAATGTAATTCATCACCCGGTGTGAGAACACCGTCCCTCTTATTAGCTGAAATGTGGCTTGAATAAGTTCCAAGTATGGTCTATAGTGCAGGATTTCTGGGCTATGTAAAAATAATTTTTTAAAAAATACAATATATATATTGTATATATATGCGAACCTGCATATATATATATATATATATAAAATAGAAAAAATTCCTAGCTTACCCACGGTACGACTGCCCTACAGGTTTACAAATAAACCTTTCGTGGGTGGGAGCCACATAAAAAAAAAAAAGTATTCCCTCCCACGACCTCCAGACCATCCGCTACTACTGCCTTGCAGTGTTGTTACCTGGATCCGTCTTATGGTAGCAGACCCTTATCATTCCATATCTCCGTGGAAGGGAAAGGGGAAAAAAAGCTAACAGGAATATGGATCTTGATCACCTTATGATACCTCTTTCAAGTCCTCTGGTGGTCCAAATGCTGATTTTTTTTGCTCACCTTGCCCGTATCTGCTTGTTTTTGTTAAATGTGCCTGATACTGCCAATGGTTGTCTTCTATAACACACCCTCACAACAGATAGTAGTATCATTTAGTCCAATTCTAGCACTCTGCTTGACATTCTGATCCTGTTAATTCTGATAATTCGGCTGTTTCCGATATCTCGAATACGTCTTTTTTTTTAAAAAATTTATATTTATCGCTCCATTCTTGGCACACGCAAGTCATTGTTGAAAGTGGACATCCCAGCAGGACAACGTCTTTCAAATTCATTCTAATCAATCACGACTGTTGACTATAATCACACTTCAAACTTCAGTGCAGTTACCATTTCTTCCAGGAATCTACTGCCTGCTTGCTGCTGGTGCCTGACACGTGTCGTTAGCCGTGTGTTACTGGTTTTAGCGCGAGAATAATATTTTAGTCACCGAGTGTATAATGTGCATATATCCAGCCTTTTTAGAGCGCGAACAGATAAACCTTAGAACCAACAGTAGTTCAAGGCGAAGGACGATATTTTTATATTCATAAGAAAATGACTTGAAGAACTCCTAATCGATGTTTAGACTTTTGTGTCCACAACATCAATATCACTCTCAAACCAATCGACAATATCACCATGAATCTACTTTTCATTAATATAGAAATTACTTCTAAAGAATTGCATTCTTCAGGACTAAATGCAAAGTAAGTTATTTCGCTGCAAAATTCACAAAAGAAGTGGTTTCTGCAATAAAAGGCATTTCTACACTTTCTTCTTTTAAAGCTAAAAATATGTAAACGACAACGTATGAAAGAACAGCATTTTTACATTAGCATTAAGGTAATTCAACCATATGTCGTAAATGTTAATTATAACATATTATTATATGACCATAAAACTATCAGAAGGGACAATTCGGTTAAGTGATTATTCCCCCCAGCTGTTATTTCATAGATGGGTTGTTTCTGCCTTATGCATATTATAAATATTTTTCTGAGGGTTGTTTCACTATACTAGCATGCGCCTTTACTCCAACTTTATGCCTACAAAAATATAGGTATGAAATTAAATTACAATTAACTAAATTCAGAGAACCGACTCCTCCTATTTCGTTCCATTTATTTCCCATTCTCTAAAACAGTCTTCCTCAACTAACATTTCTCGAGAACTACGACGATTTACAGATTCTTTCTCTTTTCTCAACCTATAGTCTACGAACAACACTAATCTGCTATATATATGGGGTGCGAAGGATATAAAAAAAATCGATATCTACACAAAATGCAATAATATCGAAGCAAGCATATGAAAAATGATGCTCTGATGCGAAAAATGATACTCTAATAACGACAATATCAAAGAAATCCATTTTTGGTAAAACCAAATCAACATGCAGATAATTAGTAACAGAGGTCTAAACACACACACACACACATCGATATTTTATCAAATGCTCTTATACTAACTTAACTGTTCCGTTTCGAATGGTAACAGCTAAGTTATCCTGATAGGATGTCCAAATAAGTATTAAGTGATTACTGATCTCAATCCAATATATGACACAAAGGTATGAATGCGCCATTTGGACTCTCTATAAGACTAGATTATAATGACAGAGAAGCAATCCTGATATGATCGTATAAAAGGGAATTGGTTAATTATTTAAGTGACACAAGTAGTATGATACTGCCGAAGTATCCTAAACATAAATATGGACATTTATTGATAATTTCATCTACAAAAGTAGTCAATATATCGCTTTAAAACAAAGCAGTGTCGCCGGCGGAGACTTCCTTATCATCTTAATGATATTTCTTATGTTTATAAGACCTGTCTATTTGTTTCTCTATGTAGCACAAGACGACTTGTACGATGAAAGAAAATATTATTATCTTGGAGGAAAAAATCCGATGTGACGTGAGTGTGCAGTTTTCTGATGAATACTGAACTGATTAACAATAATTTATTTTACTAATTTAAAATTATAAGTTCCGTGAATTATGATTATCCATCGTACACACGCTTGCAAGACTTTTATGTTAGTTAATGGCGTCCCTCCCTCCCCAGCAGAATCAGAACGACTTTTCTGTTCGTAAGGGAGGACGTTTACAACAGAGAGTAATTAGATTCGTGGAATTGACATGGATTTTCTTTCCAAAAATCTAATTTATTCCTAAAAACCAACAAACAAGTCGAAAACACACGCGACTGGAAGAAACAGGAGGCAGGATGAATGTAATTTTTCTTTGTAATAATTACGTTGGATGATGGGAGCGGGGAAAATACAGGGCGGTTAAGTCACCTTAATAGGTAAATGAAGCTTTTTTGTGCCTAAATAAAAGATTTATTAACAATGAGTTTATATAAACATCTTATAATCTTTGATATTACAGAGAAAGAGAGAGAGAGAGAGAGAGATAATAAACTATTACTGTCAAACTCCAAATACATTAAATTTCTTAACAATTTCTCTAATTATGCAGCTAGACTATATGAAAGAACGTATCCTAATGTATCCTAACAAACATATTTATCACACGCCTTCTCCCTTGTGATTTATGACGCCACATTAACAGGAAAAAAAACAGAAATGCTCCATAAAAATAGTCTATCATATAATAGTTAGTTGAAATGCAAGAAGAAAGCCCAATTGACACGTAATATGATTCTGCTGCATCCTGCCATCTATATAACTACAGATAATTATGTTCATAAGCCACCATTCCTTTCTTGTTTCGCTGTTCAGCTGTGCACATACTGCAGAAATTTCATCCCAGGCAAACAGAAAGCGTCATCGTGATTACATCAAAGCAACAGCCACATAACAGAAGCGACATCTGACGGGAATTGCGTATTCTGCTCTTTACCCTAGACCGATTTCCTCGCGACCTTGAATCTAAATATAGCTTGAATGGCAAGCAGCTCGAAGTGTGTGGGGGAAAAGAGGGGAAGGAGGAGGCTCCATTACTGCAGGAGGCAGACAACCACCGCTGCGTGGCGGGAAGTGCGTGGGATAAGTGTGGGAGGAGGCAAGCGCAGATGTCTCTAAGCCCAGAGCGGTGATAGAAGCAACCACTGATACCGCTGGTGTATCTTACACGTACATGTGGGCATTTTATCCCCAGAATAGCAGAAATAACATATGTCTGCACTGCAAAGGGATAAAGCATATCAAGATCGTCAGCTATCGTTAAATAAAGTGATTTTATAGTTTCAAACAATCTAAACCTGGTCCCAAGGTGATAATTTAACATTTACGGAATGCACTATCTCATTCTCCTTCTTCACTGCAAACGGGAACTACTAAATGCACTCTTCATGTTCATTTTAGATTTTCAACCTTGAGTTTTGTTAAAAATAATATCATCGATACATATCATTCTGTTCAAGTATTGCAATTCAACAACAGAATTAACTACGATAATAATAATAAAAAGTATAAATAAATAAATAACAGCGATGTTCGTATTTGTATGGTTTGATCTAGAGAAAGTGAACTAAATACTTTTAGTTAAATAAAAATAAATACCTAAATGAACTCTCTCTATTTTACCTATCAAACAACTCCGTAAATGTAGCTGAAAATAACCACAATCACATAGTTGAGTTTTTCCTAAAATTGTTTACGCCACTCTCGGAAAGTTTTCGATGCATGATTTTCTCTTTGCTGTCATAATTCCTCATCTCTCAAGTTGTACCACGTCAGTGTTAATGCATTCGACACACACACACACACACACACACACACACACACACACACACACACACACACACACACACACACACACACACACACACACACACACACACACACACACACACACACACAAAGAGAGAGAGAGAGAGAGGATGAATCGCTTGAAAAATGCTTATATGGTCTTTGCCACATAATGTAAACAGTTCTAGAACCTCTTTAAAAAAGGTGATCGGAGATCAAGAGCGACGCATAATGCATTTGGGGATTAGGATTTTGAATGGAAATGACAAAATGAATAAAATGTTTCAGAAAAAAATTTCATGAAGATAACTATTTATAGTTGACCTTATCTTGCTTGTACGTATTGTCAGGAGGAGAAATGCATGAATAAGGCATCTTAATAGTATATAGATGTATACTTTTTACAATAATTTTGGTGATATACACATACCACTATTTAACATGCAAACCGTGCAGTTTTTTTTTTTCAAGTCAGCATATTTTATGCCAGAAATATATATACAGAAGCATGTTGAAGGACTCTTAATTTGGTATCCTGTAGTAATAAAACAAAAGTGCTACGGTTAATATAAAAAATGGCATGACTTCAATAAGTGGAATAATATGAAATGTTAATCCGCGTATTAAGTAATGAGAGTCTGCCACTTGAAACGCATTTAGTTTCTTAAATATATTTCTGTGTAAACGTTATTAGATAATTAAATTCTGGATAATCCTAGGCTTTACACAATCACTAAACAGTTTGTGATAAATAAAACGTCTCATTTTTACCAAACGCTATTAAATAAAATAGAGATAATGGGGGGGGGGGGGGGGGGAAGCATAGTGCAAAATACCTCCAGTCATAATTTGTTCGAGCCATTTCATGCACGTATAGCAATTTTTCATGTATATGAAGTCTAAAAGTAATTAATTAATGATTATTGTGTTTTATAAACTGATTTAAATAAGTATAAAAATATGAAACTGCACTATAAGAAAAAAATTATGTCGAAAAAAATTTGCGGCGCAGTTGTTACAACACAGCACTATTTTCAATGACAACCACAAACTATGATCGATGGAAATTATGAATTAACCTTTACAGCAATGATAAAAAAATATGCTCCCAATGACTCATTTTTATAATAAACAACTGGAACCATCTGAAAATGATTATTGAAGAAATAAACAGCTACAAAGTATTCAATCTCTAATTTCAACGATTTCAATGGGATCTTATTGTCCCTTGTAAAAGTTTTACCCAATCATGATTCAAGTTTTGCATTATGTCAAAATATTTGTAAAAATATGGCCCCCCCCCAGGTTTATAAAAATGCAAGATATATTTTGATGATTCAATGGCATTTCAGCAATTGCAGTTACTGTTTCTATTCAATTTTCTGTCATGCAAGATTTCTACTTTCCTATTGAATATTAGCTAGCGTGATTGATTCCATTTTCAACGATTTGTATTTTAGCTTTCTTCTGCAAAACGCAAACTCTTTCTAGGTATTCAAATCGCTCTTTTTTGCTATTATATGAAAGCCGAAACGACAGCATAGGGTGAGATATTACCTATCGTCACGTGATTTCTGGCAATGCAATTTCCGCTTTGTTACTTGGTATCTGAAAAAAGCATCTAATTCGCATTTACTGAATACAGCTAGAACGGACATTTAATTCTATACTAAGCATAACACGAAAGTTTTTTATCTCGAAATACAGCTAGAAATATTAAGAAATGAAACGAATTTGGTAATTCTTGGCTAAGCGTCCAGTTTTATTAGTAACATTTAAAGATAGCCTAGAAATCAGTATTCGGGAATTAAGGATAGACAGACAAGCATTATTACAAATAAAGAAAGAAAGAAAGAGGAAGCAAGATGATCTAGCGATAGCCTTGACCTTCACTCTGTTTGAATGTCAGGCGAGAAAAAAAAGGAAATCATATAGAATGAATGTAACAAATGTCAAGGCAAGGCGATGTGGTATGGGTAATGAGGTGATACTCGCTAACCTCTTTCTGCTTAGTATCTTTAAAACTAATAAAAAAAGTAATAAATTATAGAACCCTATACTAAATCCCATATGAAAATTATTCAGTGTTCTATGTACTCAATGTATTGATTTAAATATGATAGCAGTTTTGTATCAGTCAATTTTATGCATGTTCACACTCCATATTATAATATATAAGCTTCGTTCTGAAGTATGCATATACACGTACATAAATCCTCAGCCTAAAAAAAAAAAAGAAATAAATAAAATAAAGGAAATTTTTGTTTTTTTTTCAAGTGTAACTGAATTGGAATTAACTTGGAAATAATTGGAAATAAACGAACGGTTTATTTAATTTTTTTAAAATAGCATTTCAGGTAATTTAATACAAAAATTATTGGCGATTGGAAATTACTGCTAATTAAAATTAGCAGTAATTTCTGATAATTCTTCTACACTTTCCAAATAATACTAGTAGTTCTAAATTAAATTTAAAAAAAACCTATTAACTACTTTTTATTCCCCAAAACAATTGCCGCTTTCTCGTGGTCGAAACCTAAGTGGCATTATTCTCTGAAACAAGATGAGTTCTGTGGTCATTTTTCGGAGATGCGAGGATAAAAACTCGAGTTTCCACGAGAAAAAAAGAAACTTATTACTCGGAAACGGATGGGGAAAAATTGACTATATAAGGTTTTTCCAGTGGGTGACTGAAACCTATAATGGTATTTCATTATGGAATTATAAGCATTGCTTGAATTGCTGAAATGGAATGTCTGTTAATTACTCGTCATTAAACGTTGCCCAACCCAAACCTATGCTTGCTCTGTCTTAAGAGAAGAGACGTTCTTTTCCTCCAAGAAACTTGGCGTTTTTCTTCGTAAAATAGAAAAGGCGTGATGAAATCGTGCCAGTTCCGTTACCCGTATGCAACATTAATTTCTGTGGCATTGGTATAGAAACCAACAAAACATATAAATGTGTTTGAAATAAAATTTTCTTAGAAGTGAATACTAATATAGAATTGTAAATACGTTTTTAAAGTAATGCATAGCATTTCAGAAGGCTATAGAGTATCCCATACTTACTGAAATCACTGTAACTTCCACTCTTTCTGAGCATAAACGTATTGCAAGTATCACTCTGTACAAGAAATTAGCTTTTCTAATCTCGTTCAAGAGATTATTTATGTCTAAACAACTACCAGCTATACAAATTATAAATGCGTCCAGCCAGTGAATACTACATTTGGGATGATGCTCCTAAACGCTGCTTAAAAAATATCTGACTCAGTGCAGAAGAGAATAATTAGGATGATTAATGAGGAGCCTCTCACCAGTTCACTATATTCTCTTTATATGTGCAGCAATTGTTCAACTCCTCTTCACAGCAGAGACTGATTTTTTATCCCTTCATTCATTCCCTCTACTACTGCTGTCCTTTGGAACAACCACAACTCATGCATTTCTTAGAGGAGGGAAAGGGAATCTGCTGCTCTTATAAAATCCAATGTTAACAAGTTTCTTCTTTCTTCTTAACTTTCTGTTAATCAATACTGCAGGCTGTTTAGAATATTGTGGAATTACATAAGAATACTAATTTCAAGAGAGAGAAATTAGTATTTTCATTGGTAAGTAAAGAATAAGCATTACTGCAATAGCTATATATAATTTTATCGCTCCTTACGTATTAACGATAATTTAATAAAATTATCACAAATTACTATTTGTGATAATTTAATAATCGAAATTTATTTAATTGTAAATTTAAATTAAATAATTAGCTGCAGTAATTGTTTTAGGATCTTAACTGACGTGTAATTGTTTTCGATTTTATGTATGAATGACTTGATTTATTTCAAAAGGAAACGACCCCAATTAAAACTTAATTGTTTCTAAATACGCTATAAATGACTGGGCGCGTTACTCTAAATTTTCTGGGTTATAAAGGAAGTTCGTGAGCAAACAGCAGAAGATGCCATCATGACGTGCAAGGAGCAAGGGTGATGTAGTAAGGCGGGAGGGGGGGGGAAGAACGTCAGGGAGTATCAGATATCGGGCGCCAATAATGTCCGAAGTCAGACAGATGAGATGAGACTATTCCAGCATGGCCAGCTAGATTTATCTTAGAAAGGGATAGAGAAATGCGTGTGCCTATTTTAAGGTCCGTGCATCCTAAAAAAAAGGATACTTGTTGCTATTCCTTACCCACACTTATCAAGAAGCGCGTGTGAGCACATACCACAATAACCGAATGACGTGGGTTGAGTGCCGGCCGTGTTTAGCTGTCGTGATTCACGCGGCCGTTGTGTGTGTCTAATTAGCGGTGTGTCTTCTGACGGATACACAGTTCTCTCCCCCCCCCACTTCTGATGAATGGCCAACTTCCTGGTAGAACTAACCTATGTTGCAACCTGCAGAGATGTATCTGGGACCGATCAGAATCCATTAACTATCTGAACAGCAGCAGCACAGACGATTGAATTACATCCTAAATATGGTGATAGGGGTACACAAGCAGAAGAGAAAGAATTTAGTTTCGATACATACAAACCGGAGGTCGCTTAAGTCACTCAGTGAGACTCATATATTCACTACAGTAAACGACATATACTTCCTTTTAACGAATGACAAAACTGAATATTCGTCATTCACAACGTACAGGTAATTGTGTACTACCCAGATTTTTTTTTTAATTTTTAGATAGTCTGTTCAGCAGTTACGGAAGTGTTTACCAGATTGGAACCACTAGTGCATATAACTCAAACGACTCACTGTGTCACCAGTATGACGCTCTTGTATACTTTGTAACAGCCCTATTAGAGGGCTTCTCCTATAACCATCCCTAATGGTCCTCCACTAGAAGGCGTTCCATTATCTCGAGCTGATCAACACGTCTCGCTATTCCCATAACTCTTTGGTGTTGTCACCTGTCACTGACTAAATGTCACGCGAAAGGACGGATATGTTCTTATGGCATATGGATGGTGGCATGCTGACTGTGTTCGAGAGGTTAACGGTAACCGAAGGTGAAAGCTTCCGCAATTGGTACCAGGAACTCACGTGACAGTCTCAACGGTAAACGAGAATACTTAACTACAGTGCAAAAATATTCGTTTTCTTCCTCTCTTTCACTAGCCGTCCCCCCCCCCTCTTTTTTTTTTCTTAATTTCTTTTTCGTTCAAATTATATTTATAATCCCATTACTCTTTGCTTATTTTTAATTTTCTTCTCCAGGTTTCTTTCTCTGAGTTTATAGCAACTGAAAATCTTCCATAATTAACACCAGGAAACGGGATGACTATTGTTTGGATCGTTTCAAAACGCTATAATTCTGTTCTTGTGTTTTTGTTTCTTTCTTCATTTTTCCTTCTCCGTCTTTCCTTCTGAACCTATCACTGCGCAATCAGTGTTTTTCTTTCTTTCTTTCTTTCTGCTTTCGGAGATCTGACAGATGAAGACTGATTCATCTTCACTAATACCTGCAGTCATTCTTGAAGCTATGCTTTAAGTTTAAATCAAGTAGTTTAAATCAACAACAAAAAGAGCCTGGGTTTCTTACGTGAATCTCACGAAAGGTTGTTAACCTAGTACACTGGTATTATTCCTGTGTGTGTGTGTGGGGGGGGGGGGGGGTAGCCAGGTTTCCAGATTACCGGAAACCGTGTTACAGAGACCAAAAATAGAACTTTATGGAGCTACTTCATATAGTAAGTAATATTGACACTTATAAATATCCTCCAGGGTGGAATTCGAACCCAGAGTCTGTTAGTTAAAGAGCGGTTAATACCCAATCCACTTGGCCGGCCAAGCCAGCAGGAAGTGTAGGTAGTCCTGCACTTCTCTGTCTATTACCAGTTGCGAAAAATGTTCTCCGCATATTATCTATAGTAGGATATATGCAATAGGATTTACATATGGCAATTAAAGAGAAAAGAATATTACGACCAAACTCATAACTGTGAAGAGAGTGTGTAGCCTTCAGCATCAGGAACGAGCACACGTGGTATCAGCTGGAGGATTATCATTTATTATGTTTATTCTCCTTTTTTTCATGACCATACGCCCATAAAAGGTTTCAAATCTATAGCGCATTAGTGAATGGGCAGATAAATCGGGAATACTGTTCTAGAGATTATATTCTTTTTCAAGTCAGTTCAGACCTTCAGTAAGAAGGAGCGCAGTCCCACAGTTTGGTGAATAAATAATAAAATCTATCAGGCCACCTGTGCGCTTTCACAAATTGCCACAGGAGGAGGATTCGAATCCACTACCTGTTACTGGAAAGGAGAGCTGTTATCCAATCGGACAACCATAGTGGCATTGTTCAGTACAGACTGACCGAGGAACATGTTACGGTCCTATGAAAATTTATTTGAAATGACTTTTTTATTAAATGGAAATGATAACTGGACATAAATTATCAGAAAATTTCATAAATAACGGATATCAACAGTTGGCTGATATTTTTCATATCTACATTCTTGATTTACAACAAAAGTAAAAACGTAATATTCTTTGGTTTAAAATAAAAATGACAGGATATTGTGTTGCGTTTATTCTCGATAGCTTTTATCGACCAAAATATAGCATAAATAAACTAATTCCAAAAAAAAAAGACTGATATATTATTCTTTGGGATGAGGAAGTAGAGAAGCGGATCTATAGGCAGGTAACCAAGATAAGTATCGACCTATGGAGTACTCCTTATGAGGATAGCGTAATGGTTTCCGCACTGAAAAGTCTGGATGACAGACGAGAAAGAGGCATGTGTTACTAAAGGGGTTTTATAGGACTGACAAAAAATGGAGAGAACAAGGAGTCACTCCTAAAAAATGTGCAACAGTGTAGTTCACAAGGGCGTTAGAAGTAGATTATTTGATTGGAGAATGGTGAATAAGTAGCATAAGTTTCGGTGTCAGTCGTGAGCGCGTTGGCGCTAAATGAGTTCAAAAAGAAGTATGATAGGTACTGATTAAATAAAGTTTAGCATGAGCCTCCCAATATAGATCTTTGATTCCATGGAGGTGTCCGAGAAAATGACAATAATGATGATGGAGTGGCTTTAAAAACGCAAATATGTTTGGTTTGTCTTGATCACAGTTGCATGATTGTCTAATACCTACCCATGATAAGATATGTGCTATACTTTTTTCAATATATAAAAAAGTTTTCATAATGAGGATCAGTGATTTCGACAAGCTGGGGTTAAAAACGGCTCATCCGCTACAGCCCCTCCGTAGCGCAATCTACTGTCGTTCTTCCAATTGCGCTACGGAGGCGCTGTACTAAATACCTTGTATAAATATAAGATATTTATACTGTCATCTAAGTAGTGTATATGTAGACGTATGAAATATATGTCAATACTATTTAGGTTTAACACTAAGCTACTAAGATGGGCACTGGAAGTAATGTAAATAGTACAGAATATAAGGAGGTCATCTTCCATATGGAGAAGCCATAAACGTGGTCCATGTGTATGTGTATTCTGAAATGGTCATAACTAAGAAATATGTCACATAAAATACTACTAAAGAACTTTTCGATATACATTAATATACTTTATGCTAGGATATAACATTTTGAAAATACATATTTTTATATCAATCTCACCCACTACAAGTTGGAAACCCATAACATATTTCAGAACAGTAGGTGAGGTAAGGAACTGTAATCTACGAACTGTAGTCTAGAGATGAAACATGGAACTTTTTCAAGCCACTTCAAGTATTCAATAAGAAAGATAGTAGTCTCGCACTGGGTGATGAAAATCATCTGTCACCTAAATAGTGTATATGTAGACATATGAAATCTACATTAATATTATTTAGGTTTAACACTGAGCTACTACTAAGGTGTGCAATCGAAGTAATTTAAATAGTATAGAATATAAGGAGGTGATCTGTACCAGTGCGTTCAGCAATACGAGGTTCATGAGTACATTTTATTCAGCCCACAAAATGGACTGAATAAAATCAGAAAGCCATAAAATCTGCCAAAACATTTGTCAACAGGTTTTATTATTTTTAACGGACTGTAATATTTTTTCACTAATTATTCCTAACAAAAGCAGTTGATTTTAATCTTTATTTACTTTTAATGCTTAAAAAAATAAGAAGGCAAAATCACTGCCAGTGAAAAAATTAAGGACAGTTCATAATACGATTAAATAGTTCATTGGAGGTATTCATTGATTTAAAGCTGAATTGACTCATCCTATTAGAGTTTTCTATATGGTTAATATCGAATATCATCCTTTTATTAAGTATTTATCAAATTTATTACATCTGAGATTAAACAAAACTATAACACAGGAATTATTTCTGATTTGAACATTGAAAAACTTTAATAATATCCAATTAATGTAGATGTGCTTGTGCACAACAAACTTACAAATATAACTATTGTCTATTTTTTTTTAAATAAAAAACCCCGGACTAGTCATTCCCTCACCTTTAAGAATATGGATATGGATATGAATACAGATACGAATATGGCTCATAAATCCAAAAAGATTGCCGTCTCCCGATCCATTAAAAGAAAATCATGAACGAAGAGTGCATGATAACAGTGCAGTGATAACAATATATTTATGGAGGAAATATGCAACATTACTATGTCACAAAAAAAAAAAAATTATGACAACGGAGTCACAAATCATGATTACCGATGTCGCTCCTTTGGGTATATGTTTTCACTAAATGCTAATAAAGACAGAGATGTTTTGGTCCATTCTTTCAAACGATGTTCAATAGGAAACAGATAGGGACTCTGTGTACGTGCGTGCGTGCGTGCTTTTGTATGTGTTGCGTAAACTCTACAAATGAACGCTCTGATCTATTGGCTGAGATAATTAGCTATCACATGACCGGAGGCACACAACCGTTTCCAATATTCTTATATCTTTCCATCAAATTTTGTGGATTGGCTAACTGTTTCTTGGATTTCATTTATTATCACATTTCTATCTTAATCTCTGATGCTTGAATTGTAATGCAGTCACAAAAGCTGACTGATGAAAGCATCCTCATTCAAAACTGAATAAATCTGAACCACTTTCCACTGCCAGTATTGTAAACAACTACGTGACTTTCTTGCCGAGCCAAGTGGTTATCACTGATGGACAGTATTTAAGACAAATACTGTCCATATTACCCGCAAGAAATCTTTTAGCATTTGATAAAATTTAAATATATGAATAACACAACACCGGAATTGCTAATCAGTGGTGGATTAATCGATTATGTTTATTATCCGGCCAAATATGAAAAGCGTTGTTTGAGATAAGTACGTGGGAAAAGTCATGTGCATACTCCAAAAACAAATAATGTTATGGATATGGTTTAGTATCCTCAGGCACGCTGTGATAACTTTCCATTTAGGCATTATTGTACACGCTGCTAACATGAACTACCTACATGAAAGCATTCTGGAATAACTTTCCTAATAAAATGGTGCACGGTCTTAATAGGTTAATCGACAGTACCCTTGGTATGGAAAGATCTGGGTTCTAATCTTTTATAGAACGTGAAGAACCCTTTATAAGGACTATTAAACTGAAGAAAGATGAGTTAGCTAGTCTTGTATAGATCTAACAGGATTTTTCCTCCGGTAAACTCCCGTTTCTCATCTGCGCAACAGACAAGTCGTCCACAGAATACATACAACTGGCGGATATCAGACTTAATGACGTTATGAATAGATGAACAAGGCAATTCACATATACTCGTAACTGCAGCTTTCTTATGTGAATCCTCCCACGATATGATGTAAATCTAGCGAAATTTTCTTATCGGAGGTGAGCTAAGGCTACCTAATCCGTTAACCCTGATCCTGGTCAAGAGATCATACCTGGTAGCTTTTCAAGTCACTTCAGACTTTCAATAATCGTGGTAGTGATCGTCCATTCTAAGGATTTACGCAGACAACCATGCCATTGAGGGATTTGAATTTACACCTTCTTAGTTAGAGAGCAAACCTCACTATCTACTTGGCTGACAAAATCGACAACTGGTTAATGGTTTCGGTAACACTATGAGCAACATTTGCTCTCTTAAATGGAACTTGGATTTTCCTTTCTATGATTCCCACGTCAACAGCGACGATTATGAAATGTGGCGAAGAGAAACATTCATTTTAATTTTAAAAAAAAAAATGTATATTCAAGAAAAGGTTGGTTTTAGTTTCCACCTCGTTATGGATAATAAGATCAGGTTTTTTTTTTTTTTTTTTTTTTTTTTTTAACCAAGAATAAGAGGACTCATTTTCTTTAAAAATTAGATCCTATTAGTGAAGATAGCAGTTTTGATACTAGAAAACTTTCAGTTTCAGCAGTCTATTTATAAGCTCAATGAAAATGAACAACGGTACCCATCAAAACAGAAAACCTCAAGGCACCTGAAGTACAAAACATACCCATATGAAGTTTGTTCAAGAAAAAAACAAACCCTTAAAGGACCTATACGAGCTCGTCCAGAGCACGCTTTTACAAACATCTATTTATGCGAGAGTGAACCAGCAGTTCATTACAGTATATGGAATTCCATTTTATTGAATTCACTTGTACTTGGTTTGTTTATGAATACAAAAGCAAGTTATAATAAGTCTTATACATCCTATTAATATATCGAGATAAAATCATACAATATGTTGCATATTGTTATATCAGCTTGATCGATATCCTGATGACATTACTGTGGTTAATATAAAACTCTCTACTAAGAGTAAAATCTGTAAAATTAATTCACAATAATCATTGTGATTTTCTGCTGTCCAGCAAAAATTATCAATTTCAATGAATAGCACGTACACATAAAATTCCTCTTAGAATTGAGAAAAAATTTCGAATGAAACCTTCCTTGTTTCCAGAGAGGAAAGATTCGTCTTCAGCTCAGAAAACGAATCAATCAATTTGATTCTAAATTCAAAAGTGGAGTGACATTTGCTGATAATGCTGAATGTTGATGAGGTCTATCAATGAGGATTCATTATTAATGAACTAAACGAACGGTAAATCAACTTTTTATTCAGATATTGTGCAGATGTGCGGCTAAAGAAATCCGAGAATTGGAGCACGCGATTGGTTTATTCGCTGTAATAATACCCCCCTCCCCCTCCAAATGCCACTCTGCTTTGTGTATGCAGAAATTCCTGGCCGGTCACAAACTATACTTTCTGATTACACAACGTCTGCAAATATTTTCGAAGAGGATAGAATGGAATAGGAGGTAACTGGAGAAAAATAAATACAAATGTTGAAATATAATCCAGAAATCTTATAACGCAGAATATATCATAATGCTATATATTTTTTACTCCGAAGAACCTTAAAACATGATCTAATGATGGTGTATAGTTTTAAATATATAAGCGTCCCGTTGAGCAATTGGAAGATCGACAGGACACCTGTCCTTCGATTAGAGAAGATCTGAGTTTGATTTCCTTCGCGAGCAATCTTTATATGAATACGAACTTTTTTAAATTAGTGAGTTAGTCGATCTCATATTTTTGATTTTGACTTTCAAAGTGAGAACTAATTTAAAACGGATACTTAGATTTAAAAATTAGCATTAAATCTATAATTTTCCCATTAAATCTAATAAAGTCGGCCTATAATTGCCTGCTATGAAATGTTTTATTAAACCTGCTTCAAGTAATATTTAAGTAACCTATGATTAATTACATACAGAATTACACCTCTCATTTCCTCTCTACTGAATAATTAATTTTTAGTTACAAATTATATAAGTGAAAGATTAAACTTTAATGCGACACAGGTGCTTAATCACAATCTATACATTAAACAAAAGCTTTAAAACACATCCCCCCCCCCTAGGGATGTGATTAAGTGTACTTAAAGGGACGATCTGCACGAGTGGAGTATTTAAATAGAGATGTCTGTGCGTGAAATAGCTATCCTGCTGGGATGGTCGTGTCAGCAGTACAAATACCAAATTTTAAGCAGCAAACCACGTGGCTCTAGTTTAAGTTTCTCGTGACTTCATGTGAACAAACGTGATTCCAATTAAATACAAATGACGATCAAATCTAAAATGTAGTAAGAGCTGTACCGTGCAATTACAGGTAACCCTCGTATAACGCGGTACTTGTACAACGCGGTTTCGAAATAACGCGGTCTACAAATTGTAGTAAACCTTGTTGAACGCGGTACTTATACAACTCAGTTTCGATATAAGACGGTTTATAAACTGCAGTTACCCTTTATCTTTTCATATATTTTTCAATCCGCGACTTAAAAATCAAATTTTTTATCTTCGTTAAATTTGCGTCTACCAATATCACGCATGTAGTTATAAGTAGCGAATTTATATTAGGGGCAATACCCTTTAGCACGCATGTACGTCAATTGTTTACCGTATAAAGTATTTATTGTTGAAAACTGTCTTCGTTTTCTGCCAGGAAAGCGCATTAAAAATCATAAGTGTCTTAATCTCAAGCTGAGCACTTTATTTTTTGGTGAGTTACATACAATATGTAATGCTTTTTTCATGTAAAAAAATATTTTTATAATAATGGCCACTTAGAGCACTTTTGCGATATACGCGCTTGTTAATAGGGATAAACCGACCCACTGCAAACTGCCAAGGTAACAATTGAACAACACTGAAGATACATTCTGTTTCGATCAGCACATGAGATTCAACCTTCGCGAACTTCTTCATAAGTGCTCCAATCTCTTCAATAGTGAATTAATTGATGGGGAAATAGATTTAAATGAGGAGGAACAGGTACAATTAATAGATGACGGCGAACCAAATGGCGGGGAAAGTTCTACCGAAGATTCTGATTGTGATGAATCCGTTAAAGAATTCAGTCTAAAGAAATTAGCAGAAGGATTGGACTTGGCAAGAAAGTTAGGAAGTTATTTTATGGATAATGATCTCTCAATGGAGGTCTCCGGAAAATTCATGAGACCATTGGATATTTGTTTAGCTCCGTATTATGAACTTAATAAAAAATTGCAGCATAGTTGTAAGCAAGGTCTTATTACTGAGCTGAAGTATGCAATGAGAATTATACTAATGATGTCCAAGAGACTTCAAGTGATGACGACGTCCGGCCACTTGCAAATAAAAAACATCTACAAAATGTTAGTTTTGAAGAGAGTGATGACGATTAAAATATACACTTTATTCTATTTTGCCTAAAATATTTATGTATTATGTGCAATGAAGTTTACGTACAATTTATATTTTTTTATAATTTTATACTATGTATTTGTTTCATAGTTTATATGTTTTTTTAACTTACATGAATTACCTGAATTAAATAAAAATATTTTTTTTGTTGGTTATGTCATCGTTTATATAATCTTTAAAAAAAAAACTATTTCGGAACCTAACCCTACTTTTTCTGTGTGATCTGAGTCTCGCATAACGCGATTTATATAAGGTGGCATTTTTGTGGAACCTAACATCCGCATTATACGAGGGTTATCTGTATTATGCATCCTTGTGAACTATGTTTTTGCAGGAATACCTCAAACTCAGTTGCACGGAAAAGTTATGATATTAATCTACATTTTTTCCATCTTTAAACAGAAATGAAGATGGAACGGACGCAACACAAATTTTTATAAAAAGAGTAACAAGTGCAAAAGTAGCATAGAGTAGTTACTGTGTTGTCATTTTAATGAAATCCATGAGGAGAAAATACTGAGAAACAACTGAGTATCTTAATTTTTTGGCGTAAAAATAAAGAAAATATAAAAGCTACGTGAAGTGAGTGCGGATAAAGGACTATTTCTAAACAAAAAATAAAATGTAACCTAATTAAATTATTATTATGAATGTAGAAAAAAAATCTACTGGCAGTTCGCAACTGTCAGAATGACTTCAGTTTGACGTGTCCTAAACACCCAACTAAAGTCATTCACATGCGAGCTCACTGTATATAGTGCCTTACATTATATAGATAAAGACTAAATTTTAGAATCTTGGAGATCATAATTTAAAACTAGCCAAGCTCATTTTCGGGATAATAATCTCTTACCCTATCGATTTTAATATCATCTCTAAACTTATGACATCAATTTTTCAAGAATGACATCAATTCAATGTCATTCTTGAAAAACAAGATGAAGTAATGATCGTGAAGCAATCCTTGAAAGGCATCGCTCGTTATGTTATTCCATCAGGAAGTTTGACCACTCAATATTTTTATGTACTCCTTAGCCCTTAATCAGCCATTTTGTACTCTGCAAGCTAGTGTTTCAATAGTTAACATTAGTTTTGCATTTCGAATTTTTTTCTAAAATCTTAATACATACTGCCGAAATAATTCTTGCATCATCAAGGGTAATGTCATCATAAACTACATATTTATCAAATTCCATCTCCATTCAAGATGTTGATTATCATGGACCCCCATACAGTCCTATCTTGGGCTGATGTTCAACTTCCTACACAGACAGTCCTGCAAAACAACTGCAAAACATTCAGAATATAGTTTCCATCCCAATGTTTATGAAAATAATATTCGAATGAATGACTCCATTATTTTTCTGCTTTTCATCATTTCATACATAGTAAACGAAAAGTTGCGTTATCACTAAACTTATGCTGTTGTTGATGTTTACTCGAAGCAAATATCAATAACAGCATAAGCTCAGGGATAATGCACAATTATGGCTATGAGGTCAATGTACCATGTCTTGATTGCGTTTAGACAGTTTGCTTGTTTTATGTGATAAAAAAAAACAAGTTTTCGGAAGTAAATGCCCCACCTATGTGGGACCGGCTAACTCGCTGTCAGTTGAAAAGCCCTTATTTAAATTCTTCGCATCCTCTAAATCTATTCAGTTACACTAGTTTAAGTATACATTGGCAGAGACTCTTCATTGCTTTAGTATCTTTGTTGCGGATTACGACAATGATTACATTACAATATTCGTTTTCATATGTCATCCAATCACTTTTCCTTCCCTAATGAATCCAACTTACGAAACATTAGTTTCCATGTGGGGTTTACACCTGTTGATTTTTTTTTTTTTTTTTTTGAATAGCGGAAGATTATAATCAATGAACTAATAGGTGAATAGGCTAATAGATGAATTTATGGTGGGACTGTAAATAGGCGCTGATCACTTGTCGCACAAGTTACTGGAGTACAGAACAGTGGATAAATGGCAGATGATCAGTGGAATATTGCTCTCCCAAATAAACGACTGAAAAGACACGGGCGGAAGCAGCATATTCTGTACGTGAAAATAGTACTAATCAAAAGTGACAGCCGATTTGAAACCTGTAGACTTAGAAGCTAAACATGAAAGAAACACCGCTTTTGAGCAGAAAAGTATTGAGTTTCGTGGGGCTATGGGTGTGATGTCCTTGGGCTAGGAAAAACTAGAGATGAATATCAGCAAGAAGGGTAAATTCTGAAAAGCCGAGTATTATCAAAGATAAAGGGAGATTAAAAGAGATATATTTGCATGAGAAAAGACTATTTTAGCAGCATCGAACTGGAAGAGATGACCATCATTCCAGCAGAATGGCATGGAAATTAGTGTTTAAAGCATGGAGATGAGATCATGACGTTTACGATTGAAATGTCTGAGTACTGCAAGGCATTAAAATGACTTGTGGAACGGAGTTTTCCATCATTAGAGAAATTCTGTGTAAGATGTGACCTCAGTAAGAATAAGAAATTTACGTGGACTGTTCAATAAGTAATAAGACTAATTTTACTGTGGCGAAACCACTCATCACGATATTAATTTATGTGGAATAAAGAAATGTTGCTGTATATATTAACAAAAGAGGTTGATAGATGGCGTATACGGGCTGATGTGCCAGAGTGTCACGTGACTAAACGCAAGTGCTCATCGGCGCGCCTACGGAGTGCGACCAGTCTTCGAAATGGAAGCGTCCTTGGAACAGCGTTATGCGATTAAATTTTGTGTGTGTTTGCAAAAATCGGCATCGGACACTTTTAACATGATACGCGAAGCTTTCCACGATGAAGCAATGTCGAGGGCAAGTGTTTTTCGCTGGCATAAAACTTTTAAGGGAGGAAGGCAAAATGTGGAAGATCTTGAACGTGAGGGAAGACCTTCAACGTCCATCACAGAGACAATGATCAACACAGCAGCGATTATCATCAAGCACGTCAAATGGAAGCGTCCATTGCTGAAGAATGGCTTCTTATTGCACCGCGATAATGCAAGGCCACATATTGCTGGTGGTGTAGTGGACGTTTTGCAGAAGAACAACACAGATATCCTACCACACCCTCCATACAGTCCTGATCTCGCACCCGTGCGATTTCTGGCTGTTTCCTCAGCTCAAGAAACCACTAAGAGGCTGCCATTTCGAAAGCAACAAAGCATGTGTAAAAGCTGCGGAGGCGGTTTTGAAAAAACTCTCAAAAAACGGACTCTCACATGTGTTTAAGAAGTGGACGCAACGTTCGGGACAAATGCATCGCGTCTCACAGTAGTTACTTCGAAAAAGACCATGTAAATGATGACGATTAAAGGTAATCTGTTGTCTGTATAAATATAGTCTTATTACTTATTGAACAGCTTAGGTATATATTGCAGGGTGAGGTGAGGCGAAAGAACAGAATCATAGGACACTCCTGCACTGGTAAGGAAATCTAAAGAAAGTCATTCGCAGTGACACGAAACTGGCCACCCATTTGTGCCTTTATGCCTTGAGATCTAATACCATGTGTGTGTTTCCTAACCTGTTCGTTAATGTTTCGAGGGAGGAGCCAGATTTTTCAGTGGAAACTACGAGAATCTTTGAAGAGACATCTTGTTTTTTTCACCGGAATATTTAGTCTGCTTTGTCGATTCCTAATTACAAGAGCGCAATTTTGGAAACCACTGAGATGCCACATTCCTGAGGGCACCATCTAAGTCAGATGAAGTCTAATGATCTCGAGCTGTTACATTAGCACCTGGAAGAATAAACGCTGATGGATATGTAACTTGTGGATAGTGAAGCGTCTCCTATATGACATTTTTATGGAACATCCTGTCTCTTTCTTAATGCATCACCTCCGTATGATATTGGCTGCAGGTGCTATTGCAAGGATAATGTCATGATTTGATACAGGATGAAAATAATGTGGAAAAATCTTTGCTGGTGTGAACAAAATCTCAGTTGCAATCCAACAGCACTTCTGGGACAATTGGGGCATCGCACGCAGAGCAGAAGAGTGCGTCCAATAAACAGCACTTGGCCTTGTGGTAAAGTTAAAGGAAGAATGGTACAAAAATATCTGTCTTCGCAGACGGAGCGCGTACTCTCTGAAAGAGTGAAAAGTGTGATCTCATGTAAAAATAGACTCATACGCTACTGAGAATATCTGGGTCTCGTTGAAATACAGTGCTCTCTCAAAAATTATTTTAGCATTTTTTTTTTTAAATGTGATCCCATACAAGAAAGGCTACAAGCCCATAGTATATTAATGTCGTGGAGGGGCTAAAAGTTGGATAACCACAGAGCTCTACCCTAAATACCCAACGTAGTCTTTTTAAAAGCCAGTTCAAACCTCTAAAAAGCCGAGTGATGTCAACTGTCTACCACCTAAAGACTTTCACAAAATCTCATCCATGGCGGTATTCAAATTCACATCCTACTGGTGTGAATGGATAAGCTATCCAGTTGACCAACCATGTCGTTTAGATTGGTTTGGTGAAGCAACTAAAACTGAGTCTTTATTAGTTGCTTCGGCAAACTAATGCTCACTCAGTTACGGCAAAAGATTGTGTGTAGATACGGCAAAAAAACTGTGTATTCTTCAGGGCGCTTTGCCTATTTTGTGGGATGAAAATAAGTTCTCAGAAAAAAAAAAATGCTACATTCGTATGAGGCTGGCTAACTCACCTTCAGTTGGGAAATCCCATATAAAGATTCTTCGCGTCGTAAATGGGATTCGAACCGAAGTTTTACAACAGAAGGTCATGGATGCCACCGACCGAGCTAAAAGCACCAGATAGGTGTGGAATTTGTTGCAATTATAAAAATTCCAGCAAAGGATTTGCACTGAAATTGTTCTACCTAATTAGTCAGTATGTATTTATTATGGATTTCTCAATCTAGAGTGTAATGATGAATCGCTCGTCTTCGAAAATTTCACTTTAACCTTTGTTCTCTAGCCAATTTGGACTCGGTCAAAATTGACTCAGGAAAAGGTTGTGATGCAGTATTTCACACTATCATTTACCTGGTAATGATAAATGCAAGAAAACAATGCAACAATCCGCAGCGCAGAATTTTTCGACTACATCAACTCATCGTAAAAATTCATTTTGGATCCATCAGTTTTCCCAACTCGTCGAATATGCACTGAGAATATTTGGTGCTTTTTCTTCAATGGAAGAGTGTGAGTATGGAGTATGACTGCAGAAGAAGTACCAAATATTCTCAGTGCATATTCCTTACTAGACAAAGTAATATGGCGTTTTAAGTTACTGACGGTATTATTTTTTGCCGGGCGGACATAACTTATCCTGAAAAACCTATCAAGAAATGCTTTCATAGTCAAACAGTACTGTATCTTATCCATGCAAGATCATCCCTATATTATGTGTTGAGAATCATACCACAGTTGAAGATGCTAATTGATAAACAGGAAATTTGCCAAAGCATGATATTCCAGAGCAACAACCAAAAATCATCTGATCCCAGTCAATATAATTAAATCTCTCCTTATTGTACGCAGTTCTTCACAAAGGCCGAATTTAAGAAACCGAAATCTTATTTTACTGACATTACTATTCAAAGTACTTGTCTAAAAGTAAACATTAAGAGTACAATTCTGAGGCGTATGTATAAATTCCTGCACTAAGAAAAGTATACAGTAATTTCGCACCAATTAAGTCTGATGTGTTAGTTTAATGTTGCCAGTCAGAATTTCATTACATGACATTTTATGACGTTTATATATATATATATATATATATATATATAAACACAAATCGAAATGTATAAATGTTTGGTTCTAATTCAGTACATTTTCATTGTTCTTAATGCTTCATATTCATCTGTGGAGAATGCCGCACTGTACTTGTTTTTCTCCACATAATATGATTTTTGGAAGAACGTTTGGCTTTCATATCCATCATTATAAAGTCACGTGACTAAAGTAACATCAATCATTCATGAAAATCTGTCAATGCACTTCCTGTGTTATGAATTCACTGAGAAGTAAAATTACAAGCAAATGTAGAAATTGCTTCTACATCTCAGTCCTTTACTTACTTCCGTCACTGGTGAAAAATTTTGTACGTTGTCCATGAAGATGAAACACTAAGCAATAGAAAAAAATTGCATGGATAAATTAAGAATTCCATGTCGCAATGCATATAATACATATAAATGCAAACGAATGGAATAAAAGACGTCTCATCAGCAATATTTACGTGAAGTTCGAGAAATGATTATTACTGATACAGAAAAATATATGAGAACTAACAGAACTACTGTCGAGTTGATTACCGTTTGAATAGTACTGAATAGTGCGCAACACTACGTGTGAGAATTCGCCTGTACAAGTGGGTGATTGTATACATGTTATCAAAATATCCAACATAGACATGAATTCGAAACGATCATATCACGTCCAGTTGAAACATTTCCAGCTCTGTTGTAATAAGTCTACAGAATGAAATAACAAATAGTTGATAGTCGGGCTAGGAACCATAAATCATAACTGCATATCAGTACCCATCTTGACTATGGCCCGGAGGAAGACTCTTTGCAGACACACCAGTTCTATTCATATCTTCCTCAAGATTTGTCTTTGGCCTTATACAAACTTTAAACTACGTGAAAATGAATAGCAGTGATAGTCGATAATTGCCATAACTGGCAATTATTTGGAGTATATCTACCAAATGTTTTAAGAAATTGCTGTTATTTTTGGATAACTTTGCCTCTTTCTTTTGAGCTAATAAACTTGTCAGTGATATCAGTAAAATATATTTTATATGGAAAATATATTCTCTAATGCATACCATAAAATGCTGAGAGTCACTATCTTAGGATAAGAATTACGTAACTTAAATAAAAGCTAACATTTCTTCCTACCTTTGGACGCTTTTGGTTCAGTCATCGCTGACCTTCCAAGAGTAGCTGTAGGAATGGCGAAATATGAGAAGTTTTCTGTAGTTATGGAGGAAATATAAGTTGGCAGCCGTCTGCAATCAGCAGGAAAAAATTGCATTAAAAATAAACAATACATTGATAAAAACAGAAGTGAGTATATTACACAATAAGTGCTCTAGAAATAAGGAAACAGTCAGTCTTCCGACACCAGACAAAATTCACATTATTTTATTTAGCATTTTAATAAATACTCCTAAACTCTTTTCCATGTAAATAGTTCTCGAGCTATTATGAGTTTAAAATACCACCATCCTAATTATTGAAGGCCTAGAGTAGTTTGAAAAAGGCAAGTGTGTTTGATTTGTCTTGATCACAGTTGCATAATTATCAAATACCTACCCATGGTAAGAAATGTATCATAGGCTTTGAAATATATAAAAAAAGTTTTCATAATGAGGTGTTCAGTGATTTCGATTATAAATATATATACATATATTTATAATCGTACGCAACTACCCATACACGGTACTAATGTACTATAGCTTGACCAACCAACCTTCTGTGTATGGGCTCAACATAAAAAAAAAATAATAAATAAAAAATACTTTTGCTAAATAAAACTGGATTCTTGGATTCAGGAAGTCTTTAATCTTTTCCTTTCTAGAATAACATACCATACTGCTACTCCTAAATATAAAGTAGAAGAATAAACGAACAATAAAAACATCAGTTAGGTCGCACACTACTTTCAAAAATATAACTGAAATCCAATCCCATTTCTCTATTTTTGTTTCGTTTATCCGCTATTCAGAGATACAGTGTTTCTAGGAATGTGGTGAACACCCCATATTTCCAATTTTTGCAGTGTTACAACTATTCTTTTCTAAAGATTGTTCTACGCCATCAGAGAGCAACAAAACTACAGATTTAAAAAATTAATAATATGGCGCATCTGTTTCCCTTTTGCTTTTCTTTATGCAGTGTGAGTAATACCATTCAATGGTATTCCACAGACCTCCGGCACTATCATTTTCTAATGACTGTGCCGGGGGTCGGGCGGCCAGATAGTATACGGCCTGAACCTGTCAGTAAAGAGTCAAAATGCTTGAAGGTCGGATAGCGCATAATCCCGTTACCCCATACTCTGTAAGTTTATGCATGGAGATTTTTGTTTTGGGGGGGGGGGGGAGACCAAGTGGTAAGCGGGTTGCACTGTCAAGGCCACTTATGGCAATGAGATTCGTAGCTCTCTGTATGGGTGTCATGTCACTACTCTATCTTTCCATTAAATTCATCGTCAATAATGAAACATAACAAGCAATGATAATGTGCATCAAAATCAATTTCAACAAATACGACAAATCAAACAGATATCCAAAATAAGTAAAAATCAGTATAAAAAAATAATAATAAAAATAAAAAATTCCAACTGCCTGTTGGAATTTTTTATTTCACTTCACCATTTTTTTTTTACTTCATCAAAATCTATGGCATAAATGCCAACATACATGACGTACATATCACTTATCGACATTTAGACCAGGCCTTCTTCTCTTGACAGAAACCACAGACCACTTAAAAGTATGCACTTTATGATTCCTTTCACCACAAGGGTGACACGCTTGCCTTTGTGAAATAAGACATTGCCTGCCAGAGAATGCCTAATTTAGAATCTCTTGCTTTTGACTCCGCTAGCTCAAGGTTTCCTTTCCCATTCAATAACACTCATCTGTTGTAATTACCGCTTGCCAAATTCCGAAAACTCTTGTAACCTCTTCACTTTTGAAGCTTGACCTTCTGCGATTAATTATCCAAATGGTGAAGCCATCTTCCTAGTTGACTTTAATGTACACAAATCCAACTGGCTCCCCGTTTCCAACTCAAATGACCTTGTTTTTGCTATTAACAGTGTCTTAACGGAAATCGTATATCTAGTTGCCTGAATTCCTAATCGCTCTACACTCCCCCAATACTTTTGATTTTTTAGGAAGTTTTTCTTCCAGATACACTATTTACCATACCAGTAATTGTCCGAACACCGCTGTTATTTGAAGTTATAGAACATTCCAGGGTTGTTGATAACATAAACACTGATGTACAGATAGTAGGAAGCAGTATTTCATCGTAGCAGTTGAACAGGTGGTATGGCAACACGACATGAACTCAATGACTTCGAGAGAGGTGTCATCGTGGGCTTGAAGCAAGGATGCATCGAACATATTCCAAAAGAGGGGAGAGAAAGGAGCCCATAATCACCATAATTTAAATTCTCTTCAAACTAATGGAGAAAATCATTGCCATTCAACTTCTCCACTAGAGGCCCATCAACCAATTAGCGACCATAAGTATTGATTCAGCCAATATTGGATATTGGATTCAGCCAATCTAGATCCACATCTGACCTGTTAGCCTACATCCACAATAACAACAACTAGAAACACGCTATGGAAAGGAGAAGAAACATGTTGTCACTCTCGATATTCCCAGTTTTCCTTCTGAAAGTATTTGGCGTCGAAGCCTGATAAGTAAATTGCCATCCTTCGGTCTACCTGCCATCGTCAGTAACTGCCTTCTCTCTCTCTGGTCGTCGGCTGCATGTCATGCTGGATTGCTCCCATTTTTCGAGCTTCGCCACGAAGGGAAGAAAGTGTCTAATGTGTCTGAGTCGTGGGTAAATATGTCTTAGCCAAATAGAAGGTTTGAGAACGTCGGTTTCAAGAGTTACTTTTTCAAAATTCTCCATGTAGAAACTAGCCAGAGGAAGGAAGGGGGGGGGGAGAACTCATGGGTGATGTACCCACTATCTGTTTAAATGAAGTGTTTTTCCAAGAGCAATAATCAGTCAAAATTAAAGAGACCAATAATGTTGGGGGGGGGGGAAACAGTATTCAATACATTTAAAGTTTCAGAAAGTGGGATATTTGTAAATAATGAGGTATCATCAAAGCTATGGTATCATTATCTAAAACTTAAATTTAAATTTAAAATCATCACTGACCTTAAAAAAATATATATATTAAAAATTATTGGTCTCTCTACCTCTTCTGTAATGGAATCAATATATATATACTTCATGAGGAAGGATGTTTCAGAGGACAGAGGTGAACTAAATAAAAGAGGAAGAATGGAAACAGAAAATTGAGGAATAACAGTTGCCAATTCACTAGAGCAGTGATCATGGAAATACTTGTAGTACAGACACGTGTAGTACATGTGAAATAGAGACTGAAGTGAAATGTAAGGGAGGGATTATCATTGAGCTTAACTGCTCGCCTCTAGACAGCGTTAAGGATTTTAAGGGAAGTTTTAGGTGCACCAACCAAAACATGTGAACAATATTCTAAGCATAAGTGAATTTGGGATTTGTATATAGTTAAGAGTTGATTGGATGTAAAACAGACTAAAGAGAATGCCTAGTTTATTGGATGCTGAGGAGGCTATGATGCGATGTGTTTATTCCAGGAGACGTAAATGCTAGTCCAAGCAAAGAGATCTGATCTTGTCTGGTAATTTGTGAATTACTGAGGATAAGGGTAGATTAGCTGAGATCATTTTTGCAAGAGACTATTGAGAAACACTGAACATGACAAGGGTGCCCTCGCCCATTGAAAGACAGTGTGAAGATCAATGCTTAAAGCACTGGTTGTAAATGATCTTGTAGCCTGTGATGTCAGAGTACTGCATGGTTTATCAAATGAGTAGGATGAGTGGAGAGTACTATTGTCTGCAAAGATGTGGATGGGATTAATGGAGATTGTGAGTAGGTCATTTATGAACAGAAGAAAGAGAGAAGGTAACAGGACAGAGCCTTGAGGCACTCGAGCATTAATGGTGAAGCTCGAAGAGAAGAAGCCATCTACCACGACTCACAGAGAACGACTGGGAGAAAGGCTAGTTACCCAATTACAGACGGTGGTAGGGAGACCAAAGGATGGCAATTTGTTAAGCAGGCCACGATGGTACATACGATTGAAAGATTTGAAAATGTCAAGGGCGACAGCACAAGTTTCTCCGAACATTTCCATTGCACATGTCCAGTGGTGGGTGATGTAAGAATGTAAGCTACGCAGTCAGCTGTGAAGATCTCCAAGTAGCGGAGGAGTTGGCTATTAATGATTTTCTCCATTATTTTGAAGAGGACTAAGGTGATGGCAATTGGTCAGTAGTTTGACAGTTGACTTCTATCGCCCTTGTTTGGAATAGGATAAATATGAGATTACTTCCATGGATAGGGATAAGTACCAGATATGAGTAATAGATTAATAAATAAAGAAAACTAAAATTATACTAAAATAAGAATAAATAAAACTAAACTAAATTAAATACAAAATAATCAGTGATACATGGTACCTTTTTTCACTGTACTCAAATTCTGAATAACGCTTCATGCTGCAAATAATTCATGGCAAAAGAAGATCAACAGTGATTGCTAAAAGCGCTATTGGAAGATCAATATTATGTGTTTTTCGACAGTTTCAAACATAACGTTCCCATGCCTTAACTTCTGTATGTATTTGCTAATGGCATACTGTCTGCACTTGATCGCTTTAAGGTGCATTACAAACTTCATAAATTTGAGTTTGTAAATATTTAACTGACAACTGATAAACTAAACAACTACTAATTACTAAACAACTGAGATATCAAGTTTTGCGGATTAAACTTGATATCTCACAGGGATGAAAAAAATAGATATTTATCTGGTAGTGAAAATGCGAATTAACGCAAAACAGTACTCCCACATTGTTTTTTTTTCCCATCTATTAATAGTAATGGGTCATTTCTATAAAAATTTAATGACATGAAACAAAACAGAACCTAATACCGTAATTATTATGTTTAGCATAATTTAAATTTGGATTTTATTACAGAAATTAGCGGGTGGGAACAATCCTTGTTAGCGTTGTCTGGTGTGAAAAAACTTTCATATTATTTTGAAACCTGAAGAGTACCTCCCCCCCCCCTTCAAAAAAAACCTGATGTTCGTGCGTATATAAAGGAAGAATGGATTTCTAAATGCAATACTAATTCAATATTCATTCGAACATTCAACATTAAGTGCACAAAGGAATATTTCTCCTTTAATATTGCACAAAGTGGGTAACCCTACATGAGTCAATAAACATTGTATAATATTGATTCTGTCGTAGTGACTGCCGGTTTTCATTTTCAGGTATTAGGTGTTGGTGCTAAGGAAAATAACCGCCAATAACGATCTTTATTTAATCAACTAAATATGATGTAGAAGCTAGTAATATATGAACTCGGAGATTTATCCGTATTTTGCGCCTGGGTATTTCCCCTTATAATTTACTGATGATTGGCTACAAATAGTCAGATACACAATAGTAAAATAGTATACTAGGATGACATTTAACAGCATCTAATATTAATATCGCGCAATACTGAAGCAGCAGTAGAGAGCGATATAAAAATTAGCGCAAGAGTGTATCACTATTTTCAACTTGCACATGTTTTCTCAAACATTATACATTATACATCAAACATTATACAAGTTTTCGATATTGTCATTATATCTAAATTATCATTATCATCATCAATTTCCTGATATGTACGCTCAAGGGTTATTCAGGCTGCTATGGCAGCATTACACAATTAAGGTGACTTATTATTAATCTTCTATCAACAATCTTCCTCCAAATTAGTCTATTACTTGTGAGCACCTCAATATTGTTGTATCTATTACAATAGTGCCCTAGAATAACATTTCGTTATTCTAGGGCACTTCAGACTTAATCAATACACCTAGATCTTGGTCTTCCTCTGAGTCTCTTAACATCAAACACCTTTTTTGTTTGATTAAGTGACCATATCACCTTACCATAGAACTGTTCACGCATTCTTGAATGTCAACAATACAATGTCAAGTTCCTTTCTAATATTTTAATTTTTAATACAATATGATCCTGCTATTGCTGCCATCTTTTCATTCCCTACATTTTTTTCAGAACACTCATAATCCAGTCTTTGATCAAGTGCATTATTTCTAAACCAACTCTCAGATCTGTAACTTAAAATTGGTTTGGACACCGTTTTCTATACTACTAGTTTGGTGTTTTGGCTAATTTCTCTCTTATTCCATATAGATTTATTCAAGTGGCTTCCCGCCATACCAGCTTGGCTAATTCTGTTGTCTATTTCCAAATTTAATTTGCGATCTTCACTAAAAGCTATGCCTAAATAGCTGAACTATTTTATTTGTTCTATACGTTCTCCATCGAGAATGCAACTGAAGTTTTCTATGTTCCTGTCTATTTTCATAATTTTGGTCTTTTTATTGCTGATTTTCATGCCAAATTTTTACAGCTGTTATTCAATTTAGTTAGAAAATTCTAAAGACTTGCCCTGGATGCATTTAGGAGTGCAACGTCATCTGCATAAAACAAAGAGCTAAGTTTGATATCTCTGATTCTGATATCTGAGATCTGATATTTCTGAGTCAGGTTTAATGCCACTTTCTTCCATAATAATGTGATCCATATAAATGATGAATAAGAGTAAAGATAATGTGTATCCTTGTCTCACACCTGATTTTACATCAAACCATCTTCCCGTAATGATTTACAACTTAAATAAAGGCTATTTTGCTCCGTATAATTGTTCCATTCACCCCATATAACCATAGCGGTTCGAAAACCTTTTCTCTGGGCACCTTATCGTAGGCCTTTTCGATATCTACAAAACTTAAGTACAGATCCTTGTCATATTCAAATAATGTCTCTACTATCTGTCGTAAAGTGAAAATCTGGTCTTGACAACCTTTATTTGGCCTGAACCCAGCTTATGCTTCTTCAAGTTTATCTTCCACGATTCTCAGCTTCTATTCAAGAATGCTTGCATAAATCTTACCTGGAATACTCAATTCAGTTATATAAATTATAACTGAGCTATATTGTGTAATTAATATCGCTCATTTAGAAGATTTAAAATTTAGTCTTTAATTTAGAAGAATTAAAGAATCTTTAATGAGGACGTTGTGGAACTCTAATCAGTCTTCTATTGCAAAAAGATGAAGTAAAAAGCTATCTGTATAATTGCTTTCAGAGTATATTTGTCATTACCTTTACGACTATAACTAATATTACGATTAATATAATTAGAACTGACATTAGAATTAATATAATTGTGTTATTCTTACAATAACAGAGAGGCAGAAATGTCCTTCTGTGCAACAAAATGCATTTTCTACAAAAATTCGATATTATAATCACTACTTCGTATTTTCGTCGTGCAAGATAATGTTAGCAATAAAATTCACTTTATTTTTATAATGAAATATCTGTTTGCAATCGAGTTTTTTCATGAAACTACAGACACAGGTTTAGAAATACTGACTTTACCGAAATCTTCCGGCATGCACAGAGAAAGTTATAATCTTATTTAGGCTTACTCGAATAGGTAACTTTTCTAGCGTATCCCACATCTGATTAATAAAATAAAATAAAATAAAAACTGCAATAAGTTTTCTTAGAACGGTACGTACCGATGCAATTAATTTTAACTACCTGACAATTTTTACGGATAAATGGCCAATATGTAATTTAAGTCTCGTGTAGTTAAGACATGAGAGCTCATTTGCATAAATCAACCGGATCAGCAAAGCTAATTCAGTAAAATTTATCTTTACTGCATAGCCCTTTTCATTATGAGGCAACTCATATTCCTCCAAAAATCTATTTATAACTCTTCAGTGAATAAGGATGACATCTATCAGTTTATCATCCTTTCGACATTAGATGAAAGAACACCAGTAAAATCTGGTTAAACTGTTCTATCTTTCTTTCTTTCACCCCCCCACCCCTCATTCTCTGCGCCGTTTAAGAGCATATGGGCAGATCCAGTGAAGTCCAATCAGTAATGAGTATTGACGTTTTTGCTCTACTCTAAGTCACGCAATCTTCTCATCATCTTCAAGATAGCAGAGAAGTGTCCCAGATGGTAATCAATTATATCAATATTCAATTCAATTCTTCTATCCTTGAATAGCCCGGTACTCAAGATTAAGCCTGTCTACGGCCAGACCAGAAATCAAATAAAAAAAGCCAACATCTGCTATCTACTTAACAGGAAAGTATTAAATATTCACGACACCATAAAAAGCAGAACTCATAGCAACACATTGGCAGGACTTGATCGATTTTTAAAATTCGATAAAAAAATCTTTGAAAATTTTCTATCCTATTCTGAAATTACTCGTAAACGTTGGTTTTCAAGAAGGAGAGCAAAAATTTTACGGATGGAATGTCTGCAACCATTCACAGTTCCTCGTTCGTCTCTTCATAATTAGTATTAAAATATGAAATAACAGTACTATACAGCCTGATACTAGCTATTACTTTACTAAGCAAGATATGCTGTCAATCTTACAAGTTTTTGTTTTCTTTCGCATGTATCCCTTGAGAACAAATCTTGATAGATGTAATATATAAATATATTGAAGAGAAGAGTAAAAGTTAGTCGATACAATTTTCCAGATATCAACTGTGTAATTGTTTATCAACATTATGTTTAAGAGTCGAATCCTTTGAAATTAAAGTCAGCTATTAAGTTAAACGCATAATAACAGCATCAACCTTTATGTTTTGGTTACTGAAACGATATGACTTCCATTTTTTTTTTTATGAAGTAGTGCAAAAATGACTGATTCTATTAACTATTAACACCTTTTTTGACGCTTTTTTTTAAATATTAAAATAGCTTTTAATATTTTAAAAATAATAACACATGAAGAATTACAAATAAAATAAGAAATTCAATTTAATTAATTTTAATTCGGTTTTGAATTGTTAAAATAAATTAATGAGGTTATGTACATCCTATTCCATCCCACTTCATTGATATATATATATATATATATATATATATGGATTTTGCTCTGGAGATGATTCCCATCACTCTTATCTAAAATACTCTATAAATTTATGCCAGTATCATTGATACCTTTAAAGTTATTAGAACGCATCGTTGGAATTAATATATAAATACATTTAAGGGTATATTAAAAATAATATAAATTTATCCCGATTTCTACTTGGTCTCTGATGAGAACAAATAGTTTGAAACAGCTATAAAACCAGTGAAATCTCTAATATTCATATCGATATACTGAAACAAAGGATGATAAATATTTATCGATATGAATATAGAGGTTTCACTTTTCTGATAGCTGTTTCACGCTATTTTTTTCTCATCAGAGACCAAGCAGAAACCTCTGTACAGTAGCTTGAAAGCTATGTATTTCATCTAACTGAATTTTTGAAAGGTTAATACATCACAATATTTCAGGAAACAAGGGGGGAAAAAAGAAGCTAAAAAAAGTTTGTTTTCTGGATTTTTTTTTTTTTTTCAATAATTATGTCCCGGAAAGTACTTAATTTGTCTGGGATGCCAGCGCCTTAAACTAACTGGTTTAAATGAAAGTTTAGTGGAGATTATATGAATAAGCCCATTTTTGTAATTAAAATATTTTTGTAATTAAGCATATACACAATATCTTTTCAAGAATACCTTACAATGTGCTTAAAGGTTGCTTCATCTTCACGTTATATGAATTATGAATTAAACTGAAAGAAATCTGGTTTTCCATTTTGTCACAAACAGTGGTGAAAAAACAGATCGAAACCTTCATTTTATATATATTATACATAAATTATACTTCTCCAGCATGAAGCATTTTAACAATTACTAATGTCACTAGCTACATACAGTAGTTAAGGATTTCATTTCTTAATTTTTTTTTCAAGAAGTGCTGAATCATATTCGTTTATAATGATCAGACCGGCCTAGATCTGATCATTATAAATGATATATATATATATATATATATATATATATATATATATATATAACAGGTTTAAATGAATTAGATTATAGCAACTATTGCCTTAAATCGTACTGTAAAGTTTATAGCAACAGTTCTGTTGCCATAATTTTACAGTACGATTTAAGGCATAGGTGGCTAACAGCAGGCCCGTGACGTGATTTTGTGCGGCCTGCGGCAGGATAAAAACTATATTAAATCATGTGTATTATCAATTTAGCTATTAGTTTCTACCGCAGATTTTCTGATTGATATACTAGTTATATTCATTATTTCTGATGACGGAAACAATTTATATTCTCACGGAATCAAAACTGCTTTATATATATATATATATATACTGTATATATAGAAATATGTAACTAAATTTTATTTAACAACTTATATTTAAATAAATCAAGCATTTTATATTGTTCTCCCAGTAGTAAAATGATTTAACAAATATAGCAATTCAATACAAAAATGCAGAGTTTATTTTTATTTAAGTTCTTGTCTAAAAGTGTGCGGCCCGTGACGCTACCACTCATCATATATTGGCCCTCGTATAGAATGAAGTTGGCCATGCCTGATTTAAGGCAATAGTTGCTATAACCTAATTAACAATAACAATTTTATTCATCCTGCTAAATTCATTTGCACTGTTATCACTTTCTTATCTCGAAGCACTGCGTTATTTTTTTGTGTTTGTTTTACGTCTATTGCCTTAAATCGTACCTCCTTTCTTTAATATGACATTTTCATTGGTAACCTATCTTCCAATTTCAGTTAGCTTCATATTTTTCAAAAAAAAAAGTAGAGATACGAAAATATTCACTATCACTAATGATCTAATACAAACTGTTCACTTGCTTACAAGAAAGCGAAATAATAATTTCAGGGGGAAAAATAACCATAAGACTTTCATATAAGATTTCATATAAGATAATGTCCCCAATTATTTCATATGTCATTACAATTAAAAGTGGAATGAGCTCTCAAATTTCCATTCTACTTCTTGTTCTTCTTCTTCTTTTAAGAAGATTTAAAACATGTTTACAACCATGATGAAATCATTCTCATAGAAATCCGCTTTGCATTTGTTCTCAGCAAAGATTCACAGTCTTCCCCCCCCCCTCTCTCTCTCTCTCTCTCTCAATTACAACTAATCAATGCCTTTGTGTTATGTCTATCATTTGCATATGCTTCTGCCTGCAGTAAGGACCCTTGCTACTTCGGTGTAAGATACAGAATAAAATGTCAAACATGACATAAATATGAAAAAACATGACAACGAGTTTATAGGACTCTTTGATGAAAATATTTTGAAAATCCATACGAGTGAAATTCACTCCAATTTCAATATCGAAAGTAGATAAATATAATCATAGAAGTAATAATTCACAAAAGACAAATTTTTAGATTATTGAGGAACACTATTATTATTTTCCGTCATCGTAATTTTTATAACTTTATGGGATATCTATTTCTGTTTTCATGAAAATAAGTTGCCATAACTTTTTCCCAAGTGGCTCACAAAACATATAAATATACAAGACTTTATAATAATGAGACATGCCATGACAGCTTCTTCACTGGTAGCTGCGGGTCTTTAAGTATTAAAACATGCAACTATTTATTAGCCTTATTACAGAATTATTTTCATGTAACTTCAACCTAGGTTAAGCGGTGCCATTCTTCTTCTTTTATGTATAATTTATCTGGTTTATAATAAAATATTTTATATTATATTCCTTCCTTCTTTCATCATTAACACAGTTACAACCAGGCGCAGTGTCTTTCTGAAGGATGCAATAAATATCTGCACATGTCACTAATTACAATTTATATATACAGAATTAATAATGAAGGTAGAGAAGTAGCTGTGGAACACGCAGCATGTATAACAATAACATGGTTATGTACTTGACAACTATAAATTTTCTAATCACTTCGAATCATGTCATGCATTCGTGACATGATTCAAAATGTGTCTTTTGCATGAAACATAAGATTGACGACGTTAGACGCACTAAGTATTGATTAAGTTTGCATAACAGAAAGAGCGAGAGGGAGAAAGAATACAGACTATATGCAAGTAGGCCTCCAACTACCTCACTGTTCAGTAGTTCAATTAGGCCTAGGGAGAAGTTATTGAATCGCCAGTCAGATTGTGCTGCCGAAATTGAGAACCCTAATCCTGTATTAGAGAGTCATAGTTTAAAACAATATATTAGTCCTTGCGGAGTCGAATTCTAATCTAGTAGTTTCACCCAAGCAATATAATGAAACAGTGAAATAAACAAATACTCCACATTTTTCTAAGAATTAATTTTGACGAATTGAAGTGAGTACCAGTAGAGAATTAATCCATACAAAATTAGTTTTCTCACATCTCAAGAGGATAATAGATCCTGCTTGCCCAAGTTGGAAAAACACCGTTCAATAGGAGAATTATTTATCCACTCTCGTTTTCCTCACCTATTCAAAGAAAACCCCTTTCTGTTGTACTCTTAGCGATCACGTGTAAAGAACGTGTTTTCTCCGACTGCATTGTTACTTATATATTTGCCATTTCGTGAGTTATCTTCGGTCTCGCTCTTTACATCCATCCCTGCCCTTGGACACAGAAGAGTGCTCTCGACAGCACAACTACGATTTCTACATCCCTATTTATAAATAGTACTCTTCTTTTTTTTTGTTTGATGACCATAACCTTGTAACGGCAAGGTCTTCCAGCCGTGAATTGTACTATATCAGTTACGACCTTGTTAGTTTCCGCTTCGACGTCGTCCGGTGTGCTAGTCAAAGGTTAAAACAGTGACGCGAACTAGAGGATCCATTGGACGGAATATTTACAGACAAGAGGCATGGGGTGTCTGAACACAATTTATAAAGTGAGCATTGCTCCTCAAACGGGCAAAATCGCTCGTTTACATTTTCCTCCCCTAAAACATGCAAAAATATCCGCTGTTCCTGATAAAGACAAAATATTCTTTTTTATGGCCAAACTTATGCACTATTGTAAAATAACTTCTGTCCATAACAGTTTTAAAAATGCTCTCGAAATACGTAAAATATGCTTAAACGTATATTTTACATATTTCGGACACAATATAGAAAGCAAGTATAATTCCATGAAATATTGTTTGAGTGATAAAAACAAACTGAATCCTAGAAAAAGTAAAAGATTTTTCTTTCTAAGGTCTAGTTTTCCTATGGAATAATGCTGTAACTAAGGGTCAGTGGCGCACCAGATAGGGGGGGCAGGGGGATAACCCCCCCCCAAAGGGGAAAAAAAACACTAGAAAAATTTCCAAAATTCTTTTCCTAATTAAAATTATTTTTTTATTTATTTATGTTGTGTCGTGTCTTATGTTTCTATACTACTTATGAATTAGCGATCATTGCAGATGCGCAGTCATACGTCGTATGCGATGCGTAGTGTGTGTGTGTGTGTATTCTCAAATCGTCTACTCAACTCGCCTCCCCCATGATTAAATCCTGCTAACAATGATTTAATCTACTCTTCTAAAAAGCAAGAAAAGGTAGCTGATAAAAAAAGTAAGAAGTATGTCAGATAGTTCGTCCAAACCATACCTAAATGCATGTGGAAAACGTGGCCTGAGGGCAAGTGAACAGTATATTAGCCTTATGGATGACATGCATCATGAGAAGCAAATAGCTCATGATGAATAAATACTAAATTCTAACCGAAGACAAATGCAAACCACTTATTCAGCACTGTTTAAGTCTAATGATGATCTAGCTTCCGGGAAAAACCTGAAGCATTCTGGGACAGTAGTCTCTACGAGAAGGTATGGTTCAGAATTCTCATTAAGTCTCCGCAGTGAAATGTTAAGTTAGATGAAATTCCTTCCTCGTTTGTTCATGTCTTACCTCCTGTTTCTCATACGCCAATTTTTATTTTTATTTTTCGGCTAATTTTTCTTTTTGAGTTCTCTTCGGTCTCGCTATTTACATCCATCCCTGCCCTTGGACCGGAAGATTCCTCTCGACAGCATGACTACGATTTCTACGATTCCCTTTTTATAAATAGTACTTTTTTTTCAATTTATATTTATTTATTTTGCATTAAAGGCCTATGTAGCTCAAGGTAACGTCTATAACACTAGGTATGCAGAAGAAAGACTTCCTAAATTCAATTCAAGTTATCGATTAGCGGAACTTTTTCTAGGCTTTTTTTTTTTTTTTTTCAGTAGGTTCTAAATTTGGTCGATCACTGACGCAGAGAATTGGAGGTGTTTTCTCCAAAAGAAACTCGAGTTTTAGCAGAATCGACCGTATAACACACGCGAGGACAACACATACTAGTGAAGATTAGGAAACATCGCTTTTAATCAAGCACGCTGAGGATATGCACTTGGTCCTGGAGATGACGATTGGTTGAAACAGATTACCTACCAATTTCCAAAAGAAATTAGTTCTAAAAGAGTAACGCTTACTCACTATGGAAAATTAATTATTTTTCCCCTTCGTATTATCTTCCCTTACCTTAATTATGGATTACATAGTTTCGTATTTCCTTGTCTTCAATATTATATTTTTGCTATCATTAATTGATTACATGTTATCATACAAAAAATAAATAAATAAAAATAAACATAAACAGACGAAAGGAAGGCATTATTGAAGGACAAAAAAATCTAGCAGTTAATAAATAATAAAATCTCTCCATAGAGCAGTCACTAGCTGCAACGATAGTTGCTGTAAAGAAACCTGTGAAATCCTATTCTTATGCGAGGGACATGCATAAAGACTTTTCGAGGTCAAGGATAGGAAGGATTTTTCTCTCCTGTAGTACAGCAAAACAGTCACAGAACTTACCCAACGTGTTCTGTGGTAGGTTTGTCTGTTTTGCTTAGGAAAATGAAAACTTGGCTTAATAGAAGGTAATTTTTGACGTAACAGGCCCAAAATGTACTTAACGCGTAAGAGAGAGAGAGAGAGAGAGAGAGAGAGAGTATACATAAATAAAGAAAACGACAGTTGACAGCTGAGCATGCAAGTCAGTGGTTAAAATTCTTGCAGCTAACAGTCCACCATAGTCTGGGTGCAGAAAATGAGTACAAATGAAAACATTTTGGGGAGAAAAATTTCTAAAGATTAAAAAGCACTGTAAGGACAAGGAGATTTTTATAACCTTGTTCACAGGATATAATATCTCAAAATCCACATCTCTTACAGACAAACAATGGCATCATCGCATAGTATCAACTAGTTTAATGGACAGCTATCCACGAATAAATTATCATTCACCATAAAAGAATAATGAAATAACTTAATAGGCAACTATACTAGTCGTCGCATGTGCTGTAATGTTAATTCTAGAAACTCTCAACTGTAATGCAGTAGTCTGTGAAGAAGGAACCTTCTCTATGCATTAAGAATATAGTACCAACGACGCGGTACACTAATATTTGACGAACTTCGTAAAATAGTGACATAAAGAGTCTCTTCTTTCCCAAATTCCACCAGGAACATTGAAGTCTGAAAATGCTTTCCATCGGTTCCTTATCTTCGCTATTGGTCTGTTCACCAAAACATTTCTTCTTCCTCTTCTCACATTCTATTAAATTCAACCTCTCCCATGTATTTTTAGGACAGTTAGTCTTTCTCTCTCCTTGTGGGTTCCAATCCAGGGCTTCATGATGGACTGTTTGGTGATCTTTTCTAAGTGTATGTCCAGATATGAGCTAGTATAGGCATAATTTTAACATTAGCATATAGGAAAGTCCCGACTGGAGTGGAGTTGTCATCACTGAAAAAAGAAAGTATCCTTTGTAGAAATAAATAAATAAAGAAGTTTTTATGTTCTTCCTTGATGAAGTATAAATCATGCACCGAAAGATGTGATCTCTAATAAGAGCCAACAGTTTGAGACAGCTATTAAGTAGTGAAATCTTAATCAAAAGCACTAATAAAAGGATATACGAGCTTCTGAAGAGAATTCGTGTTTTTTAAGTAGTGCAATACCAGGGAATCTAATGCCGAAGGCTGCATTCTCATAAGTTCTCTGATCGATTTCATAACTTTTAAGTTTAAAATATTTAGCTCAAAGAAGAATGGCTTTTTAACATTCTTTCATTCAGTCACTTTAATTGTTGTCACAATTAAGCCTTCTATAGAGGTTCTTGTTCACAGAATTATAACATCTCAAAATCTTTTGCATATTTCTAAAAGAAATATACAAAAGATTTTGTATAATTTACAAAAAATATAAGACAACAAATAGAAAACAGCAAGATCCCTGTACAAAATGGGATAAGAGAGGGAGATTCTATATCCCCTAAAATTCTTACAGTAGCACTTCAGGAGATGATTAAAAAAAACTGGAGTTCCAAAGGCATGACAATGAAAAGGTAAATAAATTAACCAATTTGAGATACGCAGATGATATTGTATTAATTTTAGAATTAGCACAAACCTATAGAAAATGATAAAATACTGAACATAGAAAACAAGATATGTCTTAAAATAAATAGAGAAAAAACAAATTATGTTCAATAGGTACTTAAGAGCATAAACGATAAAACTTGATGAGCCCACAAAAATAGTCTCCTCTTATGTATACTACTTTGGGCAACGTTTTGACATTGAAAATGGATTACAGAGCGAAATTAAAAGAAGAATACAGTACGCCTGGTATTCATTTGGGAAAACGAACTACAACTTCAAATAACTTACCCATCTGCCTGAAAAGCAAAATATTCAACCAATGCATATTACCAGTATTCACCTATGGCTCAGAAACCTGGACACTAACTAAACAAATGGAAAAACAAATATTGGTGACGGAAAGAAGAATAGAGAGAGTCATTCTAGGAATAACACTAATGAATAAAAAGAAGAAGGAATGAATTATATCACAGACAAAAAATCTTGGATGCAATAGAAATTGTAAAAGCATCTAAATGGAGATGGGCAGGTCATCTGGTTCGAGGAACGGACAATAGATGGACCAGAAAAGTAACAGAATGGATACCAACCGGAAAGAGAAGACAAGGATACCCAAAAACAAGATGGGGCAGATGAAATATAAAAACTGGCAGGAAAGAGATTGGTATCGGAAGCAGAAGACAGGGAAAATTGGAAGATCATGGGGGAAGCCTTCATTCAGCAGTGGGTCGAAAATGGCTGAAAAAGAGGAATAGACGAACTTCCTTCATCAAGCACCACTATTAATACTGAGCGGCCTGCAGGATACGCCGGAAGACTTCTTCCCGAAACACATGTTTATTCTAGTCCAAGCAATACGATGAATTTCTACAATTTCATATTTGCTATCCAGCAGGGACTGAGATACAACGACTGAAAGGAGCGAGTCCGTTAAGCAACGAATTCACTCCTTTCAGCAACACTTCAAAAGATGATTCGAAAAATTAACTAGAGTTCCAAAGGCATGACAATAAAAAGCAAAAAAATTAACCAATTTAAGATACGCAGATGATATTAATGACTATTCTAATGACAATGACTATTCTTCTTCTTTTCCAGATTCCATCAGGAACATCAGTAATCTGTAAACGCTTTCCATCGGTTCCTTATCCTTGCTATTGATCTTAGTTCAGCAAAACTCTTCTCACATTGTATTAAAGTTGATCTCCTCCATGTATTTTTAGGACGGCTAGGCTTTCTCTTTCCTTGTAGATTCCATTCCAGGGCTGCATAACAGATTTCTTCATGATCTTTCCTAAGTATATGTCCAATCCATCTAAATTTTCGGTTTCTGATTTCAAGGTTGACTTTTTTTTTCGATTTGTTCTTTCCTGAGGTCTTCTTTAGTAATAATGTATGGTCACCAAAGTCGAAGTATGCTCCGCAGATATCGATTTGTGAATTTTTGTAGTTTTTCTTTGTATTCCCTTTGAAACCTGCCACGCTTCGCATCCATATAAAATAACTGATTTAATATACGCATTAAATATTTTTCATATTGTATCTGTGTGAATATTTTTAATTTTCCATACGCTACTAAGTTCAGCATATGCACTTCTTGCCTTTTAAATCCTAATATTACTTTTAAGATTTACTGTTATAATTCGTTTTGAAATTGGGTCTCATCCAATCATTGTTTGACTAAATACTTTGCTCATGAGGATTCCAACTCCTATTGATGTATATCAGTTTATATAAGGCATCCCTGATAAAGTAACACATTTCCATTACGAAAATTTATTTTACCAATACATTCCACCTTACTTCGCTAACCCCAATAATTCAATTTTATATTTTTTTCTATCTCCTTTGTTAGTTGTGCTAGTTTTCCTATTTGAGAGAGTGTTTTAACATTCCATTGGCCAATTCGTGTCCTAATTTTTCAAGCTTTTGTCGATACTAAGAAGTCTGTCCGATTTCTGCATTATCCGACTTGAAAACAGTATTACATTTTTGGAGACTTGCGGATTGTTAGCCCAAAGAGTTTCCTATTCTGGCGGTAGGGCTACCTCAGCATCCAAACATGCATTTTATACATAAGCATTTACTCCCGTATAGATGTTTCGGTTATACCGCCGACCCGGTCACCAGAGCCCCGTTTGTGATAACAGGTTCTACTACGAGAAGGTGAGGGTGGTATTTAAGTGGGAGAGACAATATGTTATATATCATATATTCAAGGGCTTCATAATATAACGCAATCACCATCCCTTAAAACCCATAACTATTACAAGCGTGTTATAATAACAGTTCCTAGATGACTTGCGCCTTATGACATAAGACGTTATGCTGGTGTAGATGTCCATCTATTAGATGCAAGGTAAATTGTTAACAAAAAGAATTATATTTGATTGGCAATGATGTTCATTTAGGCTGCCATTACCATTAATGGTTGTCTGCTGCTACTGATATATCGCATTCGAAATAGTGTCTGATGGCGTGGTCAAACATGTACGATGGTAGTCGTTGACTGTATTGCGCAGTCATTCAATCAATTTCCAGATTAGTTGCACAAATGAATAGCATCTCCTTTCTTCAAACAAGAGTGAGATCTAGGTGATAGATGAATTTCAGTGCCCAGTGTAAGACCACTTACTGAAGGCCTAAAGTTGCTTGGGGAAAAAAAGAAAAAAAAAAAAAAACTACCATGCTTAGTCACTATCACAGGTTCTCCGAATTATCTAACCCTTGGCCGATTCAAATACAACCTTTCGTGGGCGGCAATTACATTAAAAAATGGTAGGATATCCATTGATATTTAATTCTATCGAACATTCGTCTACCTCTCGGATCCATCAGCTGTTTCTGACCACATGCCCGACTTTTAATATTTTCTATTCATCACCTAATCTCCGTATAAGAAATACTATTATACGCACTAGCAAGGCGAGTTTCCAAAATACAGTACTCTTTTTGACCCATCGAGCAGCCATTTTCGTTCTGCTTTTGAAGTCACTAATATCACGATCTTTACTTGGTAGAACGGCATCTGGACATTTGCAGCCGATGACCGGAGTTGTTTCAAATCCTTTGGTAAGTGAGGGACACATTGTCAGCATTTAGGGCAATACCTGCTCCGAAACAATTCCCGGGAAGAATTAACAATAAAAGTATGTCCAGTGGAGATTAGACTATGTCCACGAGGGCAATCCCCCCATACTAGGATATCACCATCATCCTGTTTCTAGCCAACCGTGCAATCTTGGTCGGACACAAACTGTGTGGTCAAATGTTTTAGAAGAATGAAGTCGAATAGTTTATCTGGCCTCCTCCTAATGGATGGTATCAAGATTTTTTCTATCTCTCTTTTTTCTTTTTACAAGGTTTATGACATAAGGACTGCAGAATATTGTAAAAGTATAGACAAAGCTTTTGTCGCAGATCAGTAAAATGTTTTTGAGTCAAAAATAGTACGAGAAAATAATAGGGCTACGAAGTACTAGACAACTGATGAAAACACTGAAATTCTGCTTATCATTGCAAACTGTGTGTGAACGCAGAGAAACTAGATATCTAATTAAAGCCAAGAGTAACGTAAAGAGTAAATTTAAATTTGTTACGATTCAGATTTTACAGTTTAAAAACCAGTCAAAGTTTTAAAACCGTAAACCAAATTATCCAAATAATCCGAATCAAAATTTAACTAGCCAATGGCAACTGATGATTTAAACTCAAATCCAAAGAAAGTTAAAAGCATTTTCCAAATTGATAAATAAGCTCAATTACTAATTATTTTACATATAGTTTTCTAAGTTCAGGACATCCTTAATAACTTATAAAATACATAATTTATAATGGAGCAATCATTTAGAATATTATTTTATTTTAATAGTTTGAATGATGATTAGACTTCAGAAATTTTGAAACTGCATTGTAACTAGCGCTATGTTGAGTGATGAAGTATTAGGATCATTTTGATTCGCTGTTGTTGTTCGGAATTATGACCGAAGCAACTAAGGCTACGATGGCAATGCCCTGTGTATATTAATTACGTGTGTGTTCTGGAATTGATCTATTCTGTATTGATCGACACTGCTTGGAAAGAAGTCAACGGATACCACAATGTGAGGAGCAAACAGCCATGGCGCCCAACTTAATAAGATGTAGAAACTCCTTTCGCTGCAATGACTGGAGCAATCCTACGGGGCATACTTTGACACAAGAGTACAATAGCGATTAATGGGAATTTTAGACCATTCTTCATGGAGGCATGAAATGAGCTCTTGAACTGGGGCGGACGTCCCTTGACCTCACCCGAAGCGCCAGTTAATCTCACAGATGTTCAACAGGATTGATATCAGAGCTCCGTGGAGACCAGTCAAGTGTGGTGACGTTCATGTCCACAGACCACGCAGTTACAGCAGCAAACTTGTGACAGGGCGCATTATCTTGCTGAAAGAGACAATGGTCGGTTTTGTGGAAAAGCCACAAAGTAGGAAGCATTGCATGTCATGATTGTTTAAATACCTCTCGGAGTTCAATGTGCGTGGCACCACAGAGGTTCGAGGGCAAAACCAGGAAAAATAGGACCATATCAAAACACCACCACCTACGAATTTCATAGTTGTGGTTACGCATTCTGGAAGGAGACGTTCATCGGGCATCCGCCACATCACATCAGTTCATCTTTTCGACAGAGGATGTAGTGCGATTCGTCGCTCCATAACACAGCATTCCAAGCTTCAACGTCCTACTCCACACACACTTCTCTCTCTCTCTCTCTCTCTCCCCCCCCGACGAATGGGGTCGGTCGAAACGGGGTTTTTTACATATTATCCTGCGTAGCACCATAGGGTCACTTTCGGTGAGTGTGGTGCAGGTAGCACTTACAGTTGACTCCCTGCGCTTCCATCTCAGTATGGTACACTAATTGTTGTTCTGGGATGACCCAATTTGTCGACAATTTGCCAAATAAATAGGCCTGCAACATGGCATCCTATCACACCGGTTTTTTTTTTTTTACTCCGTCAGTTCCTTCTCGCAGCCATTTCACCCCTACACAGTTGCATTGACTTGGGAGCATCATATTCTTTCAATTTATACCGGCTACAAACACGTGACTCGTTAAGTGGCACGACGAACCTTGCCCATGGGGTTGTCTGTTGACTTCTTTCCAAGCAATCCTACGCAAGGCAAGTGATAGTACCAACAGCACATTAGAGAGTGAGTAGGGTTTGAACAAGGGCTGAGAGAGAAGGAACCGGAGATTGTTCTTGAAGAGAGGCACACGGAATAAAATAGGAAGAGATGAAACTTCGGTGAGATTCCAGTTGGACTGCCGAAAAGCTGCTGTTTTAACCGGCTAATAGAAAGAACAGAAAAGATGATACCAGTTCGGTGGAGCATGGTCCATGAAAGTACTGGTGCCGTGAAAGTAATACTTCTACTGTAATCTCTCCACCCAAATTAGATATGCCAATGAAATACGAAATCAAAAATTAACTTGAAGTCTCTTCTTTATTATTTCACAATATTATTTCCCTTCCTTTCAATACATTTTCTCTACCTCCTTGACTACTTCCTTTCAATACATTTTCTCTACCTCCTTGGAGAGGTGAAAAGATGAGCAGAAGTTGCGGCTGGTGGCATTTGCAAGGCTTGTAAGCATGGCTACTATTTAAACAATTTTCTACTGTTGGCCCATTCAAAGTCAGATTTGGATTTATTATTATTATCATCACCTATGTGGAGACAAAGACTCACTGCAGAAGGTCTGCGCTCTCTCTCACAGACAGTTAATCACACCGTAACTTTAAAGCATTCACTGTTGCTGCACTCACCGCACTTTCGGACAATACATTCCAATCATTTACCGCCCTCCACGAAAAAACCTTACTTACACCCTCCTTTAACATCTGTCAGGAATAGTCTCTCTCTCTCTCTCTCTCTCTCTCTCTTTCCTCTTCTGAGATACCGTTCTCCACATACACAATTTGCTGATGCCGATCAGACAGCAAATCTCAAATAAACCGCATTTGTTCCAATTTAATTACCTTGTCATAAATATACCACTGTGTACACATCTCCCTTGTCCACTGCATTTGTCACTTTGTTATGAAAAGTAAAGAGATTGATAAAACACGATCTTTCTTTAGAAAACCAATTAAAGATAATACTGCTGTTGTCAACCGAGTTCTGAATATTGATTTCGCCAACTTCCCCAATACTTTGACCACAACTCCAGACAAATAGAATGCCTTATAATTCCAAGCCTTAGTCTTATCACTTCCCTTATGAAGAACAATTTTGCCCTCTTTCCACTTCTTTCGAACATGGGTCAATCTCAGATTCATGTTAAAAAGGTACGTCAAAGCTATTGTTAACTCCCTGAAACATTCTCTCAAGACACATGGTGATATATACCATGAAGTCCTACAGCCATCAAGTTTACTCTATTCCTCATATAATTCAGATTTATGGTAGTAGTTTGGCATTTATTCAGTGTTATATGCCGGCTGGTGTTCTTCTCACAAGTCACAGCAGGTGACTTGTGACAAGAACATTAGTCCGATCACGGAAAAGAAGGGCAGAAGTACTGAAGGTCGTCGTCGTCACACTGGGTGCCCTTATAGTGCTTTAGGACACGAGATTGGAAGTGGTCAAGGGGGGGGGGGCATTCTTAGGAGGGGAAGAGAAACTGGCACAAGGTTATGTTCCGAGAGGAGAAGTGACCTCTACAGTAGACCTGGGAAGAGAACCAGTTCAGATATCAAGGATATTATATCACATATTATTTTTGGCCGATTATATTTATATATATAACCAATCCGGCAATTATATACGCAAGTAAACGCATGAGAGCTAATTTTTTGCTTTTCGTTCTGATTGATCACTTATATAGTAATAAAATTTGATACATCGCTTCCAAGGAGAGAACTTTGCTCTTTAAAGCAAAAAAAAAAAAAAAAAAAAAAAAACGACGATTTCCAGATGCACATGGGGATGTATTTGAATGCTATACCCATTAATTATTTACAACGTCCTCTCAACTTCCCATTCACATCACTGCTCCTTGTTCATCTTAGCGAATATTTTGATCCATTAAGAGGAAAATATTCTGTAAAAATAGTACAACTTTATTTTCTGGACATTACAGTATTATAATTTATATACATATATATTGAGTTTTAATCTCACCAATATACTGTGTGTCCGTATTAGTTTATTATTGGTGTGCCTTTGAAAGAAATTATCTAATCTTCTCTTCATCTCATTAATGAGACGATGATAATCCCCCCCCCACTATAAAATTACGAAGGATAAGTGAGAACAAAGAATAAAAATGTGCTATTTTATGACGAATTCTTTATTGTATGAAAAATACTACTACTGCCGTCTTCCTATAAACTGGAATGCACATACATTTTATTTTAATTAATTAATTAATTTTTTTGAAATCATATAATTCAGTTTCTGCTAAAATATCCGAGCTGCATATGCTATGTGTCATATTGCTGCTCAAGTAAGTAACATCCATGCTTCATGATTAAAAACAAACATGTCGAAAAAAAAGAAAAAAAAAAGATGCCACCCAACTGAAAAATAATTTATATGACAGCGACTATGAAAAGATTGTATGACAGTGGACTGGTCATTGGAATTAATAAATCTTGAAATATTAAGTGAATTGAAAGAATGTCGAAATTTGACAAGTGATCACGGATTGAGCAAAAAGCATTTATAATTGTTTTTTAAAGGAAGCGCATATGAAAATATTCTTTATTAAAAACTAGAGATGAAAAAATTCTGATCTTGCTTTGAAGCAAGATCACAATTTTTTTTTTCATCATGACAACAATCAAAGACAGGATTATAATAAAATGTAATGAATTTATATAGTATGATGATATCCTTGAAATAAGATATGATTTGAAAATCCTTTCGCTTTTTTAATGTTCCCTCTCCATATCATAAAATGCCAATATGCCCACTGAAATTCCTTAAATCTTCGTTTTAATGCCTGCAACTTGATGCCATCATGAAATGTATGTATATGTAAAGAAGGGGGGGGGGGGATTTTAGTTTAAAAAAAGTTACTCATTGTACATCAATACATCGTAAACCTTCATCTAGTACTTCCCGTCTCGACAAATACGTTTGACGGCATATTTGTTTGAAAATTGTCGTTTATACAAATGTCCCTCTTTTTCTCTTTTTGTATAGTTTTGGATTCGAAAATATGAGATACAATTGAATGGTATACTCTCTCTCTCTCTCTCTCTCTCTCTCTCTCTCTCTCTCTCTCTCTCTCTCTCTCTCTCTCTCTCTCTCTCTTTCAAAATTCTCAAAATTAACTCAAAATAACTGTAATTTTGAAATTCATTTCAGATAAAGACAGCAATTTTTACGTTATTTAAACTAAAGAAATTATTGGAATTTAATAAAATGTCTAAAACCGTTGAGATATCCTTTCTCAAAGTGCTCGGTTAAGCTCTACTCTGCTTCTCACAACCAAATAACAAATAAATGCTACGATAGAGCGGTTAGTCTCAAAAGCCTATTTTTTGGGACTAACTGTAAACTGCATGTAATACCTAGTTGGTTTGTCTATTTTGTGGATAAAACACACGTGTTTCAATGGAACCTTGCCACCACCACCACCACCAGCTAACTCACCGTGAGTTGAAAATCTCTCATAAAGATTTCTCATACCCTAGACTCGACTGAGACTTAGGCTTTCACCAACCAAGTGCCACTAGTTGTTAACGACTGAACTATTGAGGTATCGCCATTTGAGATGTCAAGATTCAACACTGTTTATTCACCAAAGTGAATACATTATTAGAAAACCATAGCCTTTTAAAAGTTCTATCTAATCTATTTATGTATTCATCTTCACATTCATTGTGATTCTTTCAAATGGTTAGATTTCTTGAGGTGAAGCTTATTATGACGATAAAAATGTGTGATATATTCTCGAAGAGGAAAGGAAATACCTTGCAGAATGCAAAATAATTTTTAAGACAACTGGAATTTACTCTAACAAATCTTCAACTTTTTGATGAAACTGTAGATAAGAATATTGGAAATATTGTTCCACTAGTTCCGTGTATTGAAATAATGTCAAATTATCAAGAACCGTAGATCAAGAAACAAGTAACTTGATTAAACATGTAGTGTCTAATCAAGAGACAAATAACAAGAAATGCTGTTCAGCTTGTAACTGAAGAAAAAAAAAAAAAAAGCTGTGCACAATATATAAGTAAAACGCTTTCTATTCAATCATACAACTTTACTGGATGATGAAAAAATAAAATTAATATTAAAGGTAGTATTAGTTGCAGTCGTTATGCTTGTTTGTGACATGTGCTTGAAAGACTAAGAGGAAGAATGATAGCGGAGCAGTATAGTGGGAATAAGTTCCACGCCAGAGATCACTTATGGTGTAATATTACCGCCTCTTGCAAAGCTTTAGAAAGCCAAACAACTGCGCGATCTCAAAATAGAAGCTGTTAATAGAGCTCGTGCTTGCAAACTGACCAAAACTTAATCTGGGCGCACTTGCAACTGGACAAGCAAACGATGTGATCGAAATGTCGAATGAGGACACGAGAAGCATAATAACTACTATTTTGGGCAGATGCTCCATGGTTGCTATGGTAACTGCTGCCAGTTTGCGCTGCTACATCACACACACACACACACACACACACACACACACACACACACACACACACACACACACACACACACACACACACACACACACACACACACACACACACATCCCTGTACAGCGGCGACCAACAGTCGGAGTGCCAGGTGGCCGATCACATGAAGCCCTTTGGGAATTCAAGTCCTCACAAGAACATAACTGAGACTTCTAAGAACGACTGGTAATTTTTTTTTTTCCCCGCGAGGCAGCTGTGCGAAAATTGTAAACATCATAGAGCCTCGCTGGAGCACGCGGAACATGACTGTTGATATATTATTCAGTTAAGCGACACATTGATACATTTTTCAAAAATATATATACATGTTTGTTAAAACTTTTTTTTTTTTGCCGTTACTGGACGACGCAAAGGATAATGTATCCTTTTAGGGTTTTTCCCACTAATGAAGTGTATTCCTTTTCCTTGTAAGTTGAATACATCTTATAACCCGATACAAAAAAATGTTAAAAGACGCGCTAAGATTCCCATAAATATCTCAGATCTGAATCAACGAATTCCCTTTAATGAAGCACGCCTCTCTCTCTCTCTCTCTCTCTCTCTCTCTCTCTCTCTCTCTCTCTCTCTCTCTCTCTCTCTCTCTCTCTCTCTCTTCTGGTACTGTGTTACTGCACTTCTTTCGCCGAAATTTTTTTTCTGTCCTTCGCCTTTCTTTTTTTTTCCCTTTTAGATTTTAAAATTCGCTAGACGTGAGCCAAATGGCGCCACTAGCGGCAGTTTGAAGATGCTTTATCTGACAAACGCACAGACAGGGCGGGGCTCAAAGTTTTTACCCTGTCCCCCAAAAAGATCTTAGCGGAAACCGTATTCCTGTCGTAACAAAATTACCGACGCCACCTCCTCCGCCGCCACCATCCCAAACCATAAGCCATGCCAGTGTTCACACGGTAGAATGGACGACTTATTTATATCTAAACAAAGTGATAAAAAATGAACTACTCGACTATTTCTGTCTGTCCCAGAAACCTGACATAGTTTGTTGATCCTGCAGAAGATGGATCGACTTAAGGAAGTCGGGATATTTGGAAGAAGCAGACAGGAGGAATGCAGCGTCCGTCTTCTACAGAAACAGTAAATGGTAGATCGGAACCGATGAATGACAAGGGATGGGGTTAGAAACAGAGAGAGAGAGAGAGAGAGAATAGAGAAGGATGTATAAACTTATGCATGTTATACCCTTTCCTCCTTCACACATTTTGGAGGATATGTAGAATTCCGAGAAGAGGAGGATACAAGAAAACAAAACAAGTCTTAGAGGTCGCGTTACTATTTTAAGTAGGAACGTTTATATACTACATCACACATCGTAATGGAGTACATTTGAATTTCTCAGGAAACAGCCATTCAGCGTCATTCAAATTACTGCAATCTTAATTCAGATCCTAGTTTAAGATAATGCGAACATATTGACTATTCAATAAGACATACATTTTCAAATGAATGAGAACATCCTTTCTGAAAGGCGTAATGGTATTTGGTTGAATTAAGTCACCAGCTACTAGGGCTATGAAGTCAATTATATTACTATTATTATTTTTTTAATGTGAATCCCATCCAAAAGACTGTATAGCTATTATTAGTACAAGGTGAGTGACCAAGAGTTAAATCATTTGGATTTAACTCTTGGAACTTTTTAACATGGAACTTTTTAAAGCCACCTGAGTCTTCCAATAAACAAGACAGTGGTCTTACATCGGCGATTAAATTCGTCTATCATTAAAAATTGCATTCTTCGATCGGTCTCTGTTTTTGCGGAATAAAAAAATATAGTTTCCGTAAAACAAGAAAAAAAACATATCTAATAAAGACCAGCTAACTCGTCATTAACTCAAAAGCAGGTGTAACTGTTCCTAAAGTTCGAGACGAGATTTGAATCCAGATCATTACACACGAAGAGCAAATGGCGTCGTCTTCGCGAATGCGCAAAAGTCGTGCTCTGAAATATCGGTAGGCATTGGAAAGATTAGTGAATATTAAAATACGTTTGTTGTTGCTTAACGAAACTAAATTCTAAAGAGAGTATACATAGAGAGTATAATTCATAGAGAGAGGAATGAAGGAGGAGAAGAAGAAATTTGTTCTGTAGGCTTCAAGGTGCACTGTGATTGGATGTTGAGCAGCAACTTCAAGTGTTCCAACAAGCTTAGTACTAAGTGGGGGAATTATTGATGCTATTTCAGATGAGAATCATCATATCGCTAATTAAGGGTATAGACTATATTTGTCTGTTCCGGTCTCATTATCCATCCAATATACTTTTTTGAGGTTTACCTGGCCTTCTCTTTCCACTTGGTTTATACATGAACATTTTTCATAAAAATATATGTGTAGAATACACATACGAGTAGTATGTGTAGAATACACATACGAGTAGTATGTGTATTCTACACATATATTTTTATGAAAAATATCAGAGACCAATCATCTGTGCGAAAGTGGGGGGGGGGGGAGTGAGTTGGTAAAAAATGGGTTATTAATAAGTCTGATTGTTCTCCTCTGTATTGAGTCAAGCATTCTGAGGGAGCTTTTGGGGGCACACCCCATATGTGAGAGTAGTATTCAATGGCTGGGTAGATTGGGTAGATTTGTGATTTGTATAAGGTTAACAGCTGTTCAGGAGTGAAGTAACGTCTTGAGCGAAAGAAAAATCCTAGTTTTTTAGAAGCTGAAGATGCAATGGTTGTGATGGGTTTATGCCAGGAGAGGCTTGATATCAGGGTAATTCCAATAAGAGAAATTTCAAATTGTCTGAAAATTTGGGTGTTATCAAAATTAATACTGGGAGAAAATGGTTCTTTTTTTTATCAGAAATAAGACAGCACTGGGTTTTATTAGCATTGAAATTGACTAGGCTATCATCTGAACCCCATTGGAGGATGGCTTGGATATCAGAATTAAGAGCATTGGTAGTTGATGTTCTGTAGGTGAGTTGTGTAGAGTAAGGTTTATCAAAAGAAAGGGAGGAGTTCAATGTGTTGTCGTCTGCAAAACTGTGTATTGGGTTCGAGGTCAGCTGAAGTAGGTCATTAATATATAACAGGAAGAGAGTTGGTGAGAGGACAGAACCTTGTGGAACCCTGCCATTAGTTGAATGGTGAGAGGATAAGGAACTATCCCCCCCCCCACCACACACATAGTGTGCGTCCAGACAAAAAGCTGGCAATCCAACTACAGAACTCTTGAGACAGACCAAACGATGGCAGCTTGCTTAGTAAGCCCTTGTGCCAGACCCGGTCAAACGCCCTGGAGATATCAAGTGCAACCTTTAAGATTTGCCAAACTTATCCATGTCATTTGTCCAGTGACAAATGTGAGCAGATCTCCTGTTGATCGGAGCGACGGAATCCATACCGGCGGTCGTTTATTTGGTGGGTACCTTCAAGGTAGTGTAGGAGTTGGGTTACCAATCATATCAAACGTTACCAATCTAATTAATAGACTTAATATTTGTAAATACTAACGTTATATTTTTAGTATATAATTGTTTAATTTGGTAATTTCTTTAATAAAGAGTAAACAAAAAGGAGCAGACATAACGCACTTTGGTTGGAAAGGCCAGCATTCGCATAACTTCTATAAAAACGAAGAGCATTTAATTCGACTTTTAAACCGAAACCGAGTTATCTGGTCTCATACAGTTGTATCAGGGTTTACTCCCCGAAAACTTGGATTTTTTTCTCTTGCAAAACAGGAAACTCCTCCAGAGAACACACTCACTGACAAACATGGAAAAATATTGAGATAAGATTAATTCTATCATTACTACAATGGCTACTTTTATGACAAAAAAGTCAATGTTGCTTGGTAACAAGTCATCGAACTTGGAATATGATAAATACAAAAATACGAAACCCACATCTGTGGAACTTAATTTTTTTAATCTTATCGTTCTGTTTTCATTTCTTAAGCTCTGAGAAATTAGAAGACCAGAAAAAAAGAAAGAAAGAAAGTTTAAGAAAGTTTAAAGAAATGCAGTTTAAATAGAAAGTTTACATGTGAATTTTGAATTGAATTTCGCAATTAGTGAATGAATTGTGAATTCACAAGTTCCTTGACATATTTTTGTAGGGATGAATGTGCACACAAACTCAAATATACACGAAAAGAATGAAAGTAAATGAAAATTCACGATTATAAAAGGAAGTATCGATTTACTTTCCAGTAAGAGCTTGAATTAAATAGTGGAAAAGAAGGATGTGAATAATCTCCAGAGGATCAGTATCGAAGAAGAATGAACTATGGAAATGTGAATTGAAGCATAACATATACTCTAAGAGCTTCCTGTTCAACCCATCCACAACATACCCATCATATTCCAAGAATACAAAAAAAAAAAAAAAAAAACGGAACAGGAAAACCAAAAGTTCTCAAATCGTACTTCCTGTAAAGGAAGAGGAAATACAGAGTAACCAGGACTTAGAACAAAAATAAACTTCATATTATCTTAGAAAGTGGATTTCTTATCTGTTAGTGAACAGTATAAATATACCAAAACATTTCTCTTTAGAATCATATCCTCAATGGGTTCTGAACAGTTTATAAAGAGAGCTTTCTTCAAAATACCTGATTAGCCAATAAAAACAGAATGCTTTTTATTAGTTGGTATTAAAATTAAATAATTTTATTAAGTAATGTAATTTTATAGAAACACTAATATTGTAATAATAACAACATCCAGTCTGGATGTGTCTGCGGCTGAAATATGCTTTTGATCTACCGATGTTTGAAATATCTGGATTTAAAATTCAATGGAGAAACCCGATAAGTTTCAAACTGATTACACAAAATTACAAGGGGAAAAATGAGTAACATTATGACACTACTGCGTTTCATAATGTTATAGACCTGAATTACAAGATCTATAAAGTGGAAAATTACCCAGCATTGCACTGGTCATAATTCGATTAGATTTTAAAAAAGTAAATCTCGTCTGGAAGTGTTTACAAATTCCATCCTCCTTTTTTCGTGTGAGGCTCTAGGCTCAAACGAGTTTACAAATCTGTTGTTAAAATATGAAATTGTTTATTGAGGTATTTCTTAACGTTTGTGTTCAAACACAGCCTGTCTTCTAACAGTCAACTCATAATTTTATCTGGTAGACCAGACAAAATTATGAGACAGTACATCCAAATGGAAATTTTACCCTTAAATATAAGAAGTATTCGAGATAAATTAGAGCACATTGAATTACTACTAGACAATTTAAACTATCGGCTAGATGTTCTGATATTAACAGAAATCTGGGTTAAAGACGAAGAAATTGAATTGTACCAATTAAGCGGATTTAAAAATTATTATCAATGTAGAAATTATAACAAATCTGGAGGAGTAATTATCTTTATCCGAAATTCCATATCTGTTAATAACATTACTAAAATAAAAATGAAAACAGCTGAAAATGTTAATTTATATTTAGAGTATCATAATATATATATAATGGCTGTATATAGGTCGCACTGTTACACAGAGTCCAACTTTAAACAAGAACTCGAGTGTAGTCTAGATGAGATCAGAAGTGACAATGTTCTCATAATTGGGGATATGAATATTGACTTGCTGAGGAATAGCGGATCCTCTCAATATTGTTTAGATATACTTGCCATGCATGGACTCGAACAATAAATTAATATCCCCATGAGAGAATTCAATGATGGTAGAACGTGTCTAGATCATGTATTCGGGAGAACTTTAAGTGGAAACAAAATCCAAGCAGCAATTCTGTGCCAACTTCTCGCGGATCACTTTCCGATCGGTATTAAAGTGCATTTGCAAGTACAGCACAAAGATAGTACAACCGAAAACACCCCTACACAACAATTGACACCAGAGTATTGAAACGTAACTTGAGCACTGTCTCCTGGGAAGATAGAACGACGGAAACAAATATTGATACCTCGTATCATAAATTTATAAATTGCAATATTGAACAATAAAATACAAGACTCGATTAAAGTTAAAATAATAGACAAAACGAAAGAAACAAAGCCCTGGATTACACAGGAAATCAGACACTACATAAAAATTAGAGATAAAATGTATAAAAAAGTTTAAAAAATACCAGCACAATTAATATTATGAACACAGTTTCAAGTACTATAAAAAACTAATACATCATAAAATTAAAAGAAAGTAAAAATAAATACTACAGAAATGAATTCCTAAAATGCCAAGGAAACCCCAGAAAATAATGGAAGTTTGTTAAATTAATCGGTAAAGATATACACACAAAGAAAACCTCCCCATACTTAAATATATCGATAGGAATAGAGAAAATGGAGACAGAGGATTAGCTGAAGAATTCAATAACCATTTTGCCACGGTCAGTGAACGCATTCTGAAAAATGCTAAACCCACCCTTTAGAATTGCACTCTCAAGAGACTTGATAACTCCATATATCTTTCCCCCATTATGAAAACGGAGTCAAAAGTGTTATAACTAGCCTAAAAACAACCAAAACTTCAGGATACGATGGTATTAACACAAGCATCGTGAAAGAATGCCAAATGTACATTATGGAACCCTAATGTACATTTTTAATTTATCACTTATGACAGGCACGTTTCCATCAGATTTTAAGAAAGCCGTAGTTGTACCTATTTACAAAAAGGGAAACAAAAATTACTTGAAAAATTACAAATCGATCTCCCTTCTACCGGTCATTTCGAAAATATTAAAGAAATTGGTAAAAATTAGACTCGTGAAATTTTTGGACAAAAACAACTTCTTTTCAAAGAATCAATTTGGGTTCAGGCAAAAGTTTAGTACAGAACATGCTTTACTGAACTTCACAAACACAGTTTATACCTCCCTTGATGAACATAAACTAACATTAGCAGTATTTCTAGATATACACAAAGCTTTTGACTCTGTATTACGTTAAATTTTAATAAAAAAAGTAGAAGTCGTAGGAATACGAGGTACTGCCCTAAAGTGGTTCAAAAATTACTTAAATGCCAGATCACAAATTGTAAAAATAAACAACAGCTCTAGCAGCTCCAAAACAGTAGCCTGCGGCGTACTACAAGGATCTGTCTTGGGACCAATTTTATTTAATATTTATATCAATGATTTCTGCAATCTTAAACTAAACAGTAAAATAAATACTTTTGCAGATGATACAGTACTAATTTTTTCTTTACAGATACTGCCGAACAAATGAAAACCATCGTGAATGCTGATCTTTTGAAAGTAACAATTGGTTCCAGTCAAACAAACTCAGCCTGAATGTCTCAAAAACTAAATATGTAAATTTTAACTTGCAAAATACAACAGGGAAAAGGGACTTCACTGCACAATTAATTCTGCATGATCGGAATTGCAGGACAAATTCAAATTGCAACTGCGAAAATATAGAAAAAGTCAGTGCAATAACTTACTTGGGATTAAAAATTGACAGTAATTTAAGCTGGAAACGGCATATTATCGTGTCGTAAATAAAGTAAGAATTATGTTAAACAGACTTTACTACCTAAACAGATTCTTAAATTTAAATATTCTAAAAATATTATATTCTGCCTGGATTCAAAGCGTACTACAATATGATATATTAAGTTGGGGAGGAATCTATCGCACTACGCTGAAACCTTTAGGCTCGATTCAGAATAAAGTAATTCAAATCTTAACTACAAACAAATATAAGGATACTACAATGTGTAATAAATACACCATACTAAACATACTACCCCTTAGATATTTATACGTCTGTAGGGTACTATTATTCATAAAAAACGACAATGAATACGTAAATATCAAACAAGATGCTTTCCTTAGAGACATAAAGACCTAAAATATATAGTTCTAAAAGCAAATAAAGAAGCGATACACAAACAGTATACTTATTTAGCGCCAAAAGTATTCAACACACTACCTTTTAACAATAAGAAATGAAATTAACCCAAACAAATACAAAACTCTAATCAAAGAGTATTTATTTTCCCACAGAAATGAGGAAGCTCTGTTCAAAATAATTGTATAAATTATTCATTTTTAGCATATTTGTATTCAAAGATCCAGTCTCATGTGTAAAACGTAAAACTTTAAATGATATTTAACTTCTTTGTTTTATTTTGTTCCTAATTAATGTTATGCAACTTTCTCGGTACAAATTACTATGTCTCCTGCGATTTTATTATGTAATTATATTATAATCATATGTAATAAGTATATTATATGAATCATATGTGTATATAACGAAACTGCATTACATAATTTTTTGTAACTTTATGCATATCGTAACCTGGATGAGCTGTTGCTCTTAGGTTACACACATGATTGTTCAATATTTTGTACTATAATAGGAAGCTTATAAATAATAATAAAAACAAAAAAGTGAAAAAAAAATTCTTATAACAATATTTCAACAAACAGGTATCTGCCTAATGCACAAGACAACTGGAAAGAACAGTAAAAGTTCCGTATGCTTACTGACAGAAACTCCAGAAATTGATGCCAGTTCAAATGACTAATTAATATCTAAAAAATACTGAAAAAAAAGGAAAAAAAAACTAGTTGCAGGTAGCTGACTTGGGTATTTACTTGTACTGTTGTATCTGCGTCTTTAAATCCTTGTTGCGAATAATGCTAGAGCAACTTCATCTCTCTCTCTCTCTTCGTCAAACTTAATTATAATTATTTTTTCTCACTGTAATCGGGCGTGTGTGTGTGTGTGTGTGTGTGTGTGTGTGTGTGTGTGTGTGTGTGTGTGTGTGTGTGTGTGTGTGTGTGTGTGTGTGTGTGTGTGTCGGTCCTCCTCCTTGCGAATAACAGCCTGTACTCTCCGAGGCATTCATTCCACAGATGCCAGAGGATTGCCGGAGGTAATTCCAGCCATGCCTATTACAGCATTGTCCATAACTGCACCTTGGACGTCAGTTCCGAATACATGGATCTGATGTCTCGTTCTACCACATCCCAGAGAGAGAGAGAGAGAGATTCAATCGGATTTAAATCCTAGGACCTTGGTGACCACTGTATGGTCCCAATCTCAGATCAGTATTCCTCGAGCCATTTTCCTGCTGAAACAGGCTGCAAGATGCACAAAGGCCAGAAAGTGTGTAAGTGATCAGCCAGCACATTCTGGTAGCTCGCAGCGTTCATGGACCTCTCCAGGCACAAGGGAACTAATGTACCACATGAGAAGGCTTCCCAAACCATCATAGAGCCATCACCTCCTTGAAAAAGTCGACCTGGCACGACGAAGTCATGGCCTCATGCTGTCGAAGCCACACTCGAACAACGGGATTTATCAGTCTACACGACTCTGGTCCAGTCTCCAGAGGTTCAGTTTTGATGGTCCCGACACTAGGCAAGGCGCAATGCCCGATGACGAAGTGTCAACAGTGGTACATGATTAATGCTTCGGCTCCCGTAGCATATGGTATGCAGGGTACTCTGTACCGTTCGCTCGCTGGCGCTGCTTGGTTCTCATATTGAAACTGGATGTGACAGGCCGTTACCCTGTGGTTTTTCTGTACGAGCCTTGACAGTCTACGTCGACCCTAGTCATCAATGCGTGTGGTCGGCTCGCTGGGTGCTGGTACTTCCGTTGATGGTATAGTCGCGGTAGATTCTTGATACAGTTGCCCTGTTCTATCATTTGTACAATAGAATGATCCATCTGTCTGCCTATTTACCGTCTGTGTTCGGTTTGGGTACGTTTCACTCTGCGCAGGGAATGCGAGTGTCAACTTCCCATCACTCCCTATCTTTAATGTTTTGTCCATTGAGTGTGTGTGTGTGTGTGTGTGTGTGTGTGTGTGTGTGTGTGTGTGTGTGTGTGTGTGTGTGTGTGTGTGTGTGTGTGTGTGTGTGTGTGTGTGTGTGTGTGTAGGTGTGCAATGGAGTTAATTAGCAAGTGCTTATTAACTCCATCTCCTGTCAAAATAATATTTCTATAATTAACTTTTTGCTAGGAAAGAAAACAGAACCGGTGGGGGGGGGTATTTTCAATCCAAAGATGGTTGGGGTATTTCACATCATCAAATAGAAAGCCGATAGAAAATTTACCGATGATAATTCCAATGTTCAAATTTGTAGATTTCCATTTTTGTGTGGGGTGTGTGTGTGTGTGTGTGTGTGTGTGTGTGTGTGTGTGTGTGTGTGTGTGTGTGTGTGTGTGTGTGTGTGTGTGTGTGTGTGTGTGTGTGTGTGTGTGTGTGTGTGTGTGTGTACATATACAGTACATACAGATTTCTCAGGCAACCCGCAGAGGTCTAATTAGACTCAACAGTTTGCTCTGCCATATGTCTGTTCTGAGCGTCCATTGCTGCTTCACCAACTGTAAGCCAATTCCATTGAGGTCTTGTTTGATACTGTCACTCCATCGCTTTCTGGATTACTACCTCTTTTCCTAACACCTTTCAGATTTCTTAACATAATCTTGTTGACCAAGCGAATGTTCTACATTTTGACAACATAGCCTCCCTCCCAAAATACATCTTAAATGGCGTTCATCAAAAGCATCAAGATTCCAATTACCACCCTTACACAATAGTCATATCTAGGTTCTGTAACGCAAAACAAAGGAATGAGATTATTGTAAGTTCATAAGTCTTGTTCTTAATGCTATTCTGTCATGTGTGTTTTCCGAACTGTCCATGTTTCTCCAAGATTCTTAGATCTCCAACTCCAAGATTCTTAGATCACTTTTCCCTCCAGTCCTTCTCTTGCAGTCTTGATTGATTTGATAGTATTTAGCCTTACGTCTGGGAGTATCTATATATGCCACCATCTAGGGAAATGATTATGAGCAAGGTGGTTTCCCGTTGCCTTCCTTGCCGTACTATATCCTATGACTGTAGCCTGTGTGTTCACAGGGCCGGTTTGCCTGCTTACGGGATGAAAAACGCCAGATAAACTGGCGGGAAAAAACCCTACTGCCAGCGCCCAAGACCGGATAACTTGGCTGAGGAAGATCCTCAAATTCCTCACGTCTTCGACGGGAATCGAACCTCGGACACTCCTTCCCCAGTCATATAGTTGCCTAGGCTGACCGCACGGCTTGCAGTCTTATCAAACCAATTACAAAGCTAAATAGAAACAGTGACAGGGGACGCACCCGTGAGTTACTCTCTGGTTATTATGTTAAACCATTTGTTATATGCTATATCAACTTTAAAAAGATTCGCTGTTATCATATAAAGCAGTCATAATGCTAATAAGTTTGTAAGATATTCTGCAAGCCCTTAAAATCTTCCTTAAATTTAGACTATCAACCAAATCAAAAGCCTTTTCGAAATAAACAAAAACTTGATCACAGTTTCTGAAATTCTAAATATTTCCGAAGGATCCGCGTAAGTGAAAACCTTTAGCCTATGCAGTTTCTCTATTCTGAATCCACTTTGCTTATCTCTATCCCAATGGCTTTAACAGGCCTTTAAGGCCCACAACCTTCCAAGCATGCTTGGATTTCGTAACCGAAATACGAGGATAGAATGGTCACTCCTATGCCTCAAGGTATTCTTGGCTGTATCCCTGTGTGTTCACGGGGCCGGTTTGCCTTCTTGCGGGATGAAAAACACCAGATAAACTGGCGGAAAAAACCCTACTGACCGCGCCCAAGACCGGCTAACTTAGCTATGGCTGAGGAAGATCCTTCAGCTCCTCACGTCTCCGACGGGAATCGAACCTAGGACACTCCTTCCCCAGGCATATGGTTGCAAAGCGCAAAGCCATTAGGCTAACCGCGCGGACCCCACTTTGCTTATCTCTACACCAAATGTCAATCAGGTCTTTTATCCTGTTTAGTATAACAATGTAGACAAACTAAAAGCTGCGTGTTTTAGTTACTCAAAAATGTTAGTTTACTTTCTCCAGTCATATATTTCTTAAATAAAGGTATAAAAATACAAAAGAAAGGAAAACATAAATAACAAATCAGATGTGTCAAATAATTATTAATATCTGAATAAAATTATTCATATATTCATGTGTAAAAAAATTTCTAAATTTGTTCGGTAAATTTACTATTTGCTGAACAAATGAAAAATTAAGCATTTGTCATATCATAATACAGCAAAAGTTCAGTAACTAATGTAGAAGACAAAAATAACCAAAGATATTCTAAAACACACGGTTATAATATCTGGCTTAAATCCTTACATTTTTTATTCGTCTTAGATCTTTTTGATAAAACAAATCATTCCAAATCTTCCTAATTCTAACTTGTATTAATAACTGCATCCATGTATTAATACAAGTTAGAATTAGGAAGGATGCAGTAGTTGTCTTGGAATTTATTCACTTGTCCTTTTCTTCTAAGTAAGCAGGCAAAGATGTGTACTCAAATGCCATGTTGATGAAAAGTAAAGATCGCAAAAAGACAATTTCAAAAAAAAAATATTTGGGGTAAAATCCATAGAAATGAACAGTAATTAGAAAGTTTATATATTTATAAAGTGACTGAAGTAAAAAAATGAAGACACCCGAAAGAGTTTCCCTCCAAAAAATAAAATAAAATCGAAAAACCGAGCAAGCATTCTCGGTAATGAACTTTTGAATAAGGGTAAATACAAATTCCAGCTTACAGATGAACATTTATTTCCTACTTATTTTTATCTCCACTTATGCATAAATCATGATGAACAGAAATATATATATATATATATAATTATTTTGACTCCTAACATCTAATAGCTAGTCATTTGATCCCCGTTATAAAGCCGGGTACTAATGCATCCCGCTTTGTACAAAAGAATGCTTCTCCATACACTAATCACTGAGTTGCTAGTGTGTATTTTAAAAAAGCTGCTACGTATATACGATAAAAATTACAAACTGTACCGTATAAAATCATACTTTATTTTGCTTATTGTTTAACTCTATTTGAAGTTATCGGATATCATATATGGCTAATTGTCATATAATCTATGGCTCTGATGACGTACTGAAGACGGCAGTTTTCTGATAGACCGGATATGACGCTCAGGTACAACAGATAAAGATAAGTATACACTTTGCGTGTCATCCCCTTCATAAATGCTGAAACCATGTTTCTGCAGTTTTTTTTGAGTTTATCTGCTATTAGTTTTTTTTTTTTAATTGCGGCCGAAGTAAGTGAGTGAGACTATGAGTACGGTGTGTCTTCTTCTGCCAGTTCACCTGCTTTGTTTAATGAATCATCCGAGTTTCTGGATGGAAAAGCTATATCACATCCATATGAGACCTGCTAAATCACCTTAAAGTGGAAAGTCTTACCTAGGTTTTTCACATCATACATGGATTTGAATCCTCGTTTATCTGCTATTTCTGACACGTATTCAAAACATCACGACCCAACCTGTGAAATATGCATCATTGATGAGTTTATCTGTTTCATAAATACATCCAGATTTTATATCCATAGGGAAACCTAAGGTTTTTCAGTGAATACTTATTCGGTTATGGGAGGGCTAGAAGAAACTGAATACGGTTAGTATAGCAAAGTTGGAAAGACAAAGACCTGTTTTGTTTTGTTTTTTGAAAGCTCAAATCTCCTTAAGAAGTCAGAGAACATTTTCAAATATTATTTATTCGATTTTAGACAGAATTTTTAGGATTATTTTACAAAAACAAAAATCTCTGAAATTAGTTTTCTGCTTCGAATCTCTTCCATCCTTAAAGATGGGGAAACCAGTTTTTTCCATCGACGAGAATTATAATTTTGCTCACTTTTCCATCATATAAAAAATGACTTTTATTTGTTATCTCAATAACACCGTCAATTATGTTTGGAAAGCCTGGTGAAATGACAACAACAACAAAACGTGCATTGACATCGTTTTATATTGATGTACAGCACTTGACAAATTCAAGGATAGTCCGGTTCTTCAAAAAACCTAAAACACATCTAACTACAGCGTGCTACAACTCTTCGTAGGTCATATAGTTTGAAAAGGATTGTATTTGTTAAATACAGCTTTCATTATATTTTGCAGATACTTATCTCGTTATAAACATTCTCAAAGTGTAAGGAAAGCTGTATTTGAAACGATGTTCTCAAAGTGATTGCTAACAAAAGTCACATTTATTTTCGTTCTAGTATTTTCTAAACTTCAGCAATAAACATTTCTGGTATAGTAAAGCTGATTTCATTATCTTCACCTACTCTCTTCTTCGAAATCGACCCATGGCATGTTTCAACCAGTACATTAAACAAGGGTGCAATAGTAGTTCCTTAACCGACAATTAACTATTAACTAAAATATCATCAGTAATGAAAGGGACGGAAATTACAACTTTCGGTGACTAAAATGAGCAGCCAGTGAATAAGTAAAGGAATACAATTAATCTGGGTACTTAACCTGCTGAAAGTATTTCTCAAAATAGATGAAAATGGCAGCGGTCTTTAAATGATTAATTTAGATTTCCATAAGGTATATCCTGTTTGGAAAATAATATGCTGTGTGTGTGTGTGAGAGAGAGAGAGGGAGAGGGAGAGAGAGAGAGAGAGAGAGAGAGAGGACTAGTCGATTATTCAGGAAAGAACACCAAACAATTACAGTGTAATCAACGGAATTATGTCTATTTCTCAGAGAAAAGAAAAAGAGAGAGAGAGAGAGAGAGAGAGAGAGAGAGATAGTCAAATATTATACCGCAAAATATTATCCATTAAAAAATAACAAATAATTAAACGGTTAACTCTCTTAATATGAATCTATGGAATCCTTTCACAATAAAGGAACAAACAGAAAGAACATATTATCTACATTTGTGTGCAAAAACGAAAGACGAACATTTACATGTACAGTATATGAAACAAATTTCATGAGTACAGCCAAATGTGGACATAATTTTTTGCCAGCATACTAATAAATTATATTACACAAAAAATGTGTTACAAATTTCGTACAAATTAAATTTCAATACGTTTTGGGCAAAAGTTACAAATTTCCTAAGGACGTAGTTAAGCAATTAATGTACAGTGCTTACAGAAAACTATGCAGAGAGACATATCAGCATGGAATATGTCCACCCTGAACTACGATGGAGCTTTGACAACGTCGTACTATGCTTAGCACCAAGTGATTTAGGAGTTCTTGAGGCAAACTGTCCTCCTCCTCCTTCAGAGCAAGGATAAGGCTTTATTTGTTTCCTCAGGGGAATTTCGAGCAGCAAAGCATCTCCATATTGCGTACCAAACGTGTTCTATGGTGTTGAGATATGGGGAGCGTGCTGGCCATTCGATTCAGTTAATATCCTCGGTTTCCAGGAATATCTCCACTGCTTATGTGGTGTGGCATTGTCATCCATAAAAATGAATGCTTTCCCTATAGCAAAACGGAACAATCGAACATGACGCTGAAGAACTTCGTTGCAATATTGTTCACCATTCAGAGTCCCTATTTCCAGCACTTGTAGCTCGGTGCGTCCATTTATAAGCATAATGCCTCCCAAAACACCATGACTCCAGCATCGCTGTATCTATGCCTTTCAAGAACATTCTCGCGATGGCAAGCAGTACCACTGTCACGCCAGATGTGTCGTCCAATTTATTACCGATACAACACTACTGAAAACGTGCCCTACTATAAGCTGTGGATAAAGGCATGCACGTGGTGCATCGATTACGTTTTGCTGTCATAACCAAAAATCTGTCTTCATGTTCCGCGGTAGAGCGAGGGCGACCTCTTAGTGAACATCTGGAACACATTCCATTGGTTTGAAATACTTATCAGATCCTGGATACAAAACCGTGTGAGATTTCAAACTTTAGCAATATCAGTAATCCTGCGGCATTCTTCAAGCTTTCCAATAATTCTTCCCAGCGTGAAATCATTTAGATGATGTCTTTGAGACATTATAAGAATCCAATTTTGCAATTTTATTCCTTCACGAAAAGAGTTTCATTCAAATACAAACAATTCGCTTAGCGTACTTTTTTCTTTTATCCTGTTGAGTGCTACCGCGCAATCCCTTTGCACGCGATTCGAAAATTTGAGTGTGTACCTGCTTTCTACTTGAAATAGTCATTTACGCAAATTGCCACAAGCTGACTCGTCTGAATTTGCGGTTGTAACTTCAGAAATAGTGTTCGAGCTTAGGTTTTGGGCACCAGTGTATTAAGATGTGAAAGCACGTAAAGACCGAACGTCATTTCCCAGTATATTCTGGGCTTCCTTGATGATAATATATTCGCTTGCTCTAAAGAAAACTAAGATCTTATGTTATCCATGCCTTAAATCTTTTAATTGCATGTGTTAAGCTGGTTTACTTTCAGGAGAAGAATCCTGCCAAATGAGACCGAATAATTCGTCCTCGTTTACAACTTCCTTGTTTCTTTCCTTCTTAAGATATATAACCAGTGATAATACTTCTTTGTGATGAAGTATCACCTTCTTATATGGTATTCTGCAAATTCTGATATTAAAAATCGTTAACCAGATACCAAGGCAGAAGAAAAACAGAATATTGTCTGTCATCTCCCTCCATTCGTTTTCTTCATAGCTTCAATGACTATGCAGTATATATAACCCCCTAAAATTCTGTTGACATTCATATCGACCAAAATATATAGCTATTTCTGTATTAAAAGTATTAAAATTAAAAAGAGAAAAGTGTAAGTTAACACGAAAAATAACTCGATATGTGAGAAGAATGTGTTAGGAATTGTATACCAGAAACAAAATCTGGGAAAACATAAACCAATTTGAAAACACACACACACACACACATTGGTTTATGTTTTCCGAGATTTTGTTTCTGGTATACAATTCCTAACACATTCTTCTCATACACACACACACACATGTATACAATATCTGGTATACAATTCCTAACACATTCTTCACACACACACACACACACACACACACACAGTCTCCGATTTCACTGATACCACTGTCTTGCTAGGATAGGATGACCGCATGCAATATATAAGTATAAGAATGATATGATGAACAGAAAACATTCAACATCAAGAGTGAGAGAAAGCAGCTGATCGAAGCGAGAAGAAGATGAGGAATCCACAGAATTGTCAAGTCCAATAAACGTGCTATACTTTTATTTTTCAAATGACTATGCAGTATATATAACCAGAAACAGAGAAAAATTTAAATACATCATATATCAGTCGCCCCCCCCCTCCCGAATGAGCATGGCTGAAGGCGATCATTAACGATACTATGCTTATTCAAAAAGTAAATATATGCAGATAAGGATTGCAGTTGAGAGAAGAAAATCCTGTTCTTCACGAAACCTCTACAGATCGAATCGTTTAACAGTTTTTAAACCAAATTTAAGATCTTGCAAAAAACTCAGCCCAATCGAATTAAAATGAATGTTGTTGTTGTTGTGGAGATTAACTCCTATTAGTTTTGTATAACAATTTCATGTAATTCTTCAGATTAAAATCAAATTTCAAAAAAAAAAACCGCATTCACAGGGAGATTAACATTATTCATTTTCGACCACTAGTACATCAAAAGCTAGAACGCTATCACTAATTATTAAAAGTAATGTCCACAGTACCCGCCTTGAAATTACAGTCAATTACAGTCTACTCAAGTGCTTGGTTCAGGGTTTTACATATGAGATTTATTTTTAATCAGATACTGAATTTATAGTTTCATTAAGCATCTTTGGGATGAGGTTGAATGATAAGTTCGTGACAGTAAACCCCTCAACTAAATGTGATGAAAACGGCAAGAATTCATCATATTTCTATATCACTGCCTATCTTTAGAATATTTTCTGAACCTCGTAGAGCTGATATCTATTAGGGCTGCTGTTGCTGAATGCTCGCGACGAGCCAACAGGCTAATCTAATACATGTTGGACCATTCCATTCCAAGAGGCTTGGAATGTCTCTTGTCTCTCCGGTCTTCTATCATACAGTGTGAGTGATACCTTCAAGGGCAATACTGCAGAGCTCCAGAGCGTCTCATGTCTTCAGGATACAACAGTAAAATACAATGCGTTAGTTTTTACTTTAGGAACCCATCCTCGATTTATATATTTGGCGCGATAAAGGAGTACTACGTAATATCAACGTCACGTGCGGCTACTATAAATGGGCGCACACCTATCCTCTGTATGTAATTAGTAAACGTTTGTCAGTAATAGGGAAACGTGGCGACATAAGCCAATTTGATCGAGGGCAGATAGTTCGGGCCCCAGAGGGCAGGTGCCGATATTTCGAAAACAGGAGCACTTGTTGGTTGCTCCGGTACTAGTGTATCGAGGGTGTACCGGTACTGAATTAACCTGGAACAGACATCCAGCAGAAGGGCTCACATTGGTCAGCCACGCGTGGTTAATCCTAGAGGTAACGTCGAGTGTCATGACTGGTATCTCAGCAACTATGCCCGACACTCATATAGCTCACCCACCAGTACAACAGCAGGACAGTTCAACCCATAATGACATGCACCATGCACCGTACCGTGCTTCGCCTGGGGTTCCACAGCCAAAAACCAACAAGGGTACGCTTAATGACGACCAAGCATCGCAAACAATGCCTCCAAGGGCCTAGGGACAACGGAAATGGATCCTCGACAGATGAAAAAAGGTCGTCTGGAGTAATGAGTCCCATTTCTTGCTGCACCATGCTGATGATCAGGTTCGCATTTGGCGTAAACAGCATGAAGCCCTATCCCCTGGTTGCACAGTTAAAGTTCAACAGGCCGGTGAAGAAGGTGTTACGGTCTGGAGAACTTTTTTCCTGGCGCGCGCGTGCACACACACACACACACACACACACACACACACTAGGTCTGTTGGTTATTATCCCATAAACACCACGGATCTCTTAGCCGACCATCTCCATCCATATCTGCAGGTCTGCTCCGACCACATTGCCATCTTTCAACAGGATAACGCACGTCATCGGCCTCATACAACTACTGGGTGATTGGAGAAATACGACAAGGAATTCGTCACATTGCCTTAGCCCCCAAACTCCTCTAACTGTAACCCAATTCAACATGTGTAAGATATGCTAGAACGTGGTTTGAGAACTGCTGATCCTTCTCCGATGAGCGTGAACTGATGAAGTACTGCAACGGATGCGGGTCGAATTACGCATGAAGGATGTTCGACACCTTGTGGAATCTGTTCCTAGGCGTCTGCGAGCCGTGACTGCAGAGAGAGAGAGAGAAAGGTGGACCAGGGCGTTATTAGGTGAGTGCTCCTAATGCAAAGTTAACTCATTGTAGTTCCATAGGCAAACAGTATACAGAACAGTATACAGATATTAACGCCTTTAGAATTATTCCGATCAGCAGATGCATAATCCTCTTGCCATTTATACTTCCAGATCATGCCTGGATAAAGACTGTGTAGTGGTATGCGGAGGAAACTGTTGAGGCCACGTTATGGCATCTGAAGACTGGATGAAGACTGGATGCTCTCTACATGAGCGGTATGGCTAACAATCTATCTCATTCCCCTACTCTTTTTCTCTTCGGATCTTATCACCCCCATGAGAGCAAACTTAATTCGATACAGTGTCACTGCGGTTGATATAAAAAAACAAACCATACTCAAAAAATCAACAAAAAACTTAAAAACTTAAAAGACCTTAAAAAATCTATTCAACATCCATTTCACCAATATTGGTGTCATAAACTCTAACTTAAATGACATTCAGCATCATCTACAGACATCCAACCTTCACCTCCTGTTTTTGACTTAACTACAAATTACTGCTACAACCACAGTCCAACTTAGCTGTCCAAACTACACTGCATGATTCCTTCTGTAACAAGGGTGTACATGTGCTTTTGTGTGGTCGAATATTTCTTGCCAGAGTATGTCCTATTTTGAAGCTCCTTTTTTCACCTTTTATAGCTTAAGATTTCCTCACCCCATTATGTATCATTTATCTACTGTCTTTACAGCTCCATCAATTCTGAAAACCATTCTTATTCTTTGACTGCTTATCCTTCAAGCTTGATCTCCTTCAATCCAGTTACCCGACGGTGAAGTCATCTTCCTTGGCGATTTTAATGTCCACAACCTCAAATGACTTCCTTTTTCCTTCTGACTGACAAAGATGGAAGATGAGTTAAAATATTCGCTGTTAGCAATGAACTATATCAAACCACTCATCTATCAACTAGAATACTCGACATTTCTCTCGACTCACCCAACACTGAATCTTTTCAGTGTTGGGTGAGTCTTTTCTTGGTATTGGTAGAGAATCTTTTCTCTACCAGTTATCATTCCAGGCATTCCCATGAGGGAGAGGTGACCTCTCCCTCATGGGAACTGAGATCACAATCTCATACTGGATTCATCTCCAGTGAAACGCGTCCCCTGCCACTCAGCCATTCTCAGCCTCGTATCCTCTGACATCCACTAAACAACGCTAAGCAGGAAGACCGCCAAGACTTTATTCTTCCTTTTCTTGGTCATACGACTACTGTTTCTTCTTCAGATCCAGATACCTATTGTGATGCTGCTACAGAAATGTTTCATGTTTTAATAAGAGCTTTCATTCCCCAGCCTTCTAAAATTCCAGCCCAGTATCCAAGCGATGACTTTCAAAGAAGCAGGCCAAGGTGGTCTAAGAAAAACAAACAACAAATCGTAAATAGTTTTGACAAAAACTCAGTTTCATTCACGGCCTACATAGATTCCTGCGACATCTTCAAAAAAGATTTAACTGCCTAAGCCTTAGTCTGAAAGGCTAAAATCGTCATCTACAGTAGCAGTCGTTCTTCTGATCATTTGAAAAAGCTGCTAATTGCAATTTCTGTTCATCTATGCCGCAGCCTCTAGCTCACTCAGATTGCAATATTATAACATCGTCTCAAGATAAAACCACCGAGCATCACTCTTCTCATCGACCTCCTGCACAGATGATAAGATAAGAAGATAAGACAAATCACTACCATCTTTATCTTGAATGAAATGCATGCCTCCAGGATGGTTTAAGATGCTTCTGATGTCTTTCTGACGAAAAGTATCAACCTAGATACCAAGAAAAAAAAAATTCTGGTACTGATGGTATCTCGCCAATATTCAAGAGATGTGCTCCAAAACATCTGACCAGTACCATCTCTACACCATATTATATTTAGCTAGCATCCATCCCACAACATAAATACAAGTCCATATACAGCAAATTAAAAAGAAAAAAAAAAAGATGTCAAGTGTGTACTATCAAACTGGGTTTTGCAGAGAAAGTAATCCACAATCAACCTTTTCAACACCTGGAAGGTTGTCATCTAATCAATGACTCAGTGACTACTAATAAGGATTCCGCAGGTCAATATCATTAGCAGATCTCCTTGTCTAAATCACCCAAGTCTGGACGCGTGAAATGGAAAGTTTTAGAGAAACCGGTGCTGTTTTACTCGATACTTAAAAAATATTTTATAAGGTTTGGCATCGAAGGCTTCTTAACAAATTACCGCCTTATGCTCTGTAACTCAAAAGCTAATTTTCTCTTTGGACCGTCACTGCATATAATGGAGGAGGGCTCTCTCTCTCTCTCTCTCTCTCTCTCTCTCTCTCTCTCTCTCTCTCTCTCTCTCTCTCTCTCTCTCTCTCTCTCATCACACACACACACACACACACACACACACACACACACACACACACACACACACGCGCGCGCGCGCACGCACGCACGCACCTACCTTCAATAGCGTGATGACAACCTACTTACTTAACTTCAGTGCTTTCTCGAAACAAAATTCTGTCTTTTTTTTTTTCTCGCAAAAATGGTCTCGTTTTTCCCTTACCTTTGCTAATGCCCACCTTACAGCCCAAAACCAGAATTCACTTCTCAGCTAATACTAATCCCTAACCTTTCCTGGAAACACCACTTCTAAAGCATCCTCGGCTTCCAAAGAACTTGGCATTCTCTTTCTCTCAAGACGCTACTTTTCATCAGTCCAGTTGCTAACTGTACAAATTCAAAATCCGCAACCCAACCTTGGAACAGTACTTTCAGTATTCCACGATCTGGCGAATGATTCAGCTAAAACTTCTCTAAAAAAGTGATGATGCTCTCCAGAATAGGATAGTACCTAAATGACGACCCTTATCTGACACTGTCTCCAGATATTGCTGTGACAGTTTTCCACTTCTACAGATATTTCCATGAGCACAGTTCAGCACAATTAGCATACGTCATGCCTCCCATTTTTGTTAAATCTAAGTACCATGAGCATGAGCAACAGCTGCTCAACATCTTTCTACAGTTGAATTGCCGATTTTCCGAACCGGACAATCCTATTCATCTTTCATTCCATCTATTTCTATTCTATGGAACAGCCTTCTGAATGAAATATAAAGTAATTGCTAGAACGTTAAAAGGAATATATGAACGGATCGCTTTTTTTTTTTCTTGATCCCTCTCGCAAACAGCACTAATTTATTATAGGCCTTCCGAATTCTCGTGTATGTGAGCGAATAAAAAATAATAAAATAAAAATAACTCAAATCAGTACTAACCCTGCAGCTCAATATGCATATGCAAATAATTTGTATATACATATTGAGGATAAAGAATTTGCATATGCATATGCAGACTCTTCAGTTGAAAAAAAAATCAACTGAAGAATTACGTAGAAGTCTCTTTCGCTACATTTGAAACATACGTTCGAAAAACTTGTTGATAGGAAGCTAGTATAATACAATCTCAGTCATATAGTAGTATTATAATATCCTGTACATCCCTTGAAGACACATTACAAAATTATGATGGTAACGACGACGATAAATTTTAAGGAATCGTAATATGTCTGGAAAAAGAAGAAATAAATTAAACTGGAATGTTCAGAAAACATTAGAAACAAAGATAATTACAAATTACTACTACTACTACTACTACTACTACTACTACTAATAATAATAATAATAATAATAATAATAATAATAATAATAATAAATGCTTCTAAATATAACACCGCTTAACAGACATTTTTGCACATAGTGACATGGATTGCTCGTTTTTGAGTGCAGCGCTAATTATGAAATTTTGAAAAACCCGGAGTAGGTTTATCGCAAAATATCATTGGGAAATTGGGTAACAAATTTCTATTATATATTTCCAACTAAAAAAAAAGAAAAAGGACAGCATCCAAGAATGTTAATCACATCTCATTCAGACGGTTAGAGGTTCATTTAAAATATCTTTCAGTAAGTTCATCTACAGTGCCACGTCATTGCGAAGTATCCTCACTCTGTGTAGTAAATATGTAGGGGTTACGTGATAAAACAGAGCAAAGGAAATACTAAAATCTTCTTCTGCTATTTTCTGTAGACAGAAAATAGCAGAAGAAGAAGAGGAAAACATCTGAGTTATTTTGTTGGTTGTATATTGTGGATACTAATATTATCATTAAACCGGAAAAATTACTTATTCCTGATCGCTCTTATTCAGAGAGATTTCAGAGCTTATTTCGCAAACCATTACTAGAGATTGATCAACACAAATAATAACTGGGCAGAATTTTTTAAACATAAATAATTAAGGACAGTGCATTACATTTCAGATCTTATTTTGCAAACCATTACTAGAGATTGATCGCCATCCAACCGGACAAAATTTTGTTGAAACATAAATAACTAAGAACAGTGCAATTATTTCATTATTCAACCCGAAATGAATAAGTGAACAGACTGTTCAAGATTTCATTTTCAGAAAAAAGTAAATTGATTTTATCAACTATTAAGGGTGGAATTCTTGGTCACTAAGGATACACGTATATATGACACCCATTTTTAATCTTTATTTGTTATATTTTATCTTTCTCCTTTTTCTAAAAAAAAATGTAGTTCATCCTTGATATAAAGCCATTAGGATATTACTATTATGTATATTTCGGTTTCTAATTCGCATATCTTTAATTTCCACATATCTTTATCTCCATATTCCCCCCCCCCTTTCTAATATGTTCCTAAATGGTTTATAGTTCATCATCCAGAATTCATTATAAAGGTCTAAAGTTCAGTTATATAATTTCTATCAATATATTTCTGATGCTGCCTCATAAAAAGTTAGTCTCGAGGATTCTAGAAAGGTAAGTGATAAAATTGTTACTTCCATATTTTTCGTTTAATTTATGCCTTTAAAATACCATTAATGTTTTAAGTAAATTGGAGTAAAAAGCCATGAAGTAATACAAGGGGTACTTTTTAAGAAAATAGGCGAAATAGCCACAAATATTAATATACGTATATATTTTAATCACATTTAAAAGAATTTCATAAACTTTTCCTCGAATAGGTCTTTTCTTTATGTAATGGCACTGATGGTTTGATGCCGGATCTAGGACACAGGTATACCTCAAGAGTGGTATACTTGTGTCCTAGTATATATATTATTACTTCCGTTCAGCGAGGAATTCAAATAAAAATAGGGACAATCTCCTCTCTCTCTCTCTCTCTCTCTCTCTCTCTCTCTCAATAAATCAGAGCGAAAAAAATATAACTATTAGTTAAATAATCAAATTTCACTAATAACGATAATAATAATAATAATAATAATAATAATAATAATAATAATAATAATAATAATAATAATAATAATAATAATATAAACCATATCTGTATATTTGTTCTGAATAATAACAGAAATTTAAAATAAATAAATCGTTTCTAGATCAAACCGAGTGGTCGGTTTATTTCATCTATGAAATATCGGTTGGCAAGATGATCAGTTTCTGCATTATGCTTTCTGTATATGAATTTCCACATGGTCTGTCGTCCGATAAACTAGCATCCCCTGTTCCTTCACTCTCATTTAAATCAGTAACGACACGAACAGAAAGTTGATAAACATTAACAAACACACACTTAAACTACACACTCACTGAATCAATATCTCCATCTCTTTCATTTTATATTATTATTATTATTAAGAGAGACCTACAGAGAGTCAAAGACTCGTCGAAGGAGGCCACATACTATACGCACTATCATACAGCTATCATACCTATCATACTTATTCTTGAATTCATTCGCACAACTTGCACTCACAACAACCAATGGCAATTCATTCCAATCACACACCACCCTATGAGAGAAAACTCCCTTCTTAGCGGCATTCACCCTAAGCTTCCAAGGATGCCCTCTTGTCCTTTCCGCACCCTCCATAAATTGAAAAATTCCATCAAATGAAATCCTGTATGACCCTTTCAGAAGTTTGTAAGTCTCAATCATATCACCCCTCTTTCTCCTGTTTGCTAGTGTCTGCAGTCTACAAATTCTCAATCTGTTTTCAAAATCAGTATTCCACAATCCTGATATAATTTTTAACTCTCCTTTGCACTCCCTCCAATTATCTCAGAATCACAACGGAAACCAGGAGACCAGACCTGCGCATAATAGTCCAAGTAAGGTCTTATTACAGCCTCGTAAAGAGGCCTTAATAAGACCTCTTTACGAGTTTGTTTATGACATCCTTATCTTTACATGTGAATGTTCCTTTCAGCATTGCAATTATTTTGAGTTGTGTTTGCAATTTTGCTACCTGGCCTCTAAACAATTTCCTATCTACTAACATTCCAAGAACGCTAGCCTCATCAGTTTCTTCTAGCATAATCCCACCAATATAAAACGACATTTGATATATCATCACGTCGAAGTGAATGACTTTACATTTACTGACATTGAATTGACATCTATTTTCCCATGCCCACAGTTCCAGCCTGTTCAAATCATTTTGCAAGTACTGCATGTCAGCAGCATTCCTGATTACCCTACCTATCTTTGCATCATCAGCATATAGCTGTATGTCGCTTGTCATATCCTTCCCAATATCATTAATGTATAGATTGAATAACAGTGGACCAAGCTGATCCTTGTGGTACACCACTGGTTACCTAAAATCTTGCAAATTCACATCCCCCGTAGACCACTTTTTTGATATCTGTCAGTCAGATATCAAAATCCTCTTATCCACGATAATATTTAATCCTCTTATCCACGATAATATTTAATCCTCTTATCCACGCTAATATGTAAAACCCTAACCCATATTCTCCAATTTATGCAACAATCTACCATGCTGTATTCTGTCAAAAGCCTTAGCGAATTCCCAAAGTATCATGGTGTATCCAATTCCCCCCCTTGTCTAGTTCAATTCAAGGTAACATTGTTATATAATGTGAGAAAATTGCTAAAACATGAGCTTTCCTTAGTAAACTCATGTTGCTCATTACAAAGTAGAGATTCACACTGTCAACCCATTTCTGAATGCGAACCCTAACGAATTTTTCAAAAATCATTATTACCACTCCTTAGATACTAGTTGGTCGATAGTTGGATACATCGATCCTTGCACCACTCTTGTGCAATGGAATTACCATATCTTTCCATTCCTGGGGAATCTTCCCTGTTCTGAGACTCATATTAAATAGCCTGGTCAAAGAAATAGCCAGTTCAGCTGAACACTTGATATACCTCCCTTTTTCTGTAAAAACCTTCCTTACATATGTCCTCCCAAGGACTAAAACTTCTATTATTCATAAAAAGATATAAATCGGTATCTTCTTTCTTTTCTTCTCTATCACAAAGAAAGAACTCTAATGTTCTAAAAGTTTTCTGATCTCTCATTTGTTAAATTGATATAAAAATATAAATTTAAATATTGAGATTTTACACACCATACTTAACTCTTACAGTACACTAATAGGAGCTTATTAGTGATCTGTAAGAATCTACAAAAAATCACCTGTATTAAAAAAGGGAAAAAATAGTCAAAACAAATTTTGTTCCATCTTTAATGATGGCAGCAGTATCAGCAGCGAGAACATTGCACCATTTAATCTTCGGTTGCTTCTAGGTTCGAATCCCGTCTCGGAAGCAAAGAACCTATATAAATGATTTTCAACTTAACGTGAGTGAGCTGGTCTGATATAGAAGTAGCAGGCTTTTTCTTCCAAAAGAAAAAGCGAGCTTAAAAGCAAAAAGAGAAAAAATTTGTTTTTATCTTGTTAAACAGGTGACCGTGGAGGTTGAGGAGGAATACACTCGAATACACTCGAATATAATAGCTTCTTTAGCTGCTAAGGTCATGATTACAAGTAACACATTTCAACTAAAAGGCATTGATGCCTCCCAGTTGGGAGGCGACGTAATCGAAAGACAGTAACGACATATGCCCTTCAACTGAAAAGACCGTGGTTAGAATCAAGTGAAGGATGCAAAGAAGCTTTAAAAATGAAGTGGATTGTTTATTCCACAAAACAGGCAAACCGACTAAAGAATACACACAGCTAGCAGTTAGAATAATTTTTATGTGCCTCCCTTTCACGAAAGGTTGTACACATATACCACAGTGTGTGTGTGTGTGTGTGTGTGTGTGTGTGTGTGTGTGTGTGTGTGTGTGTGTGTGTGTGTGTGTGTGTGTGTGTGTGTGTGTGTGTGTGTGTGTGTGTGTGTGTGTGTGTGTGTGTGTGTGTGTGTGTGTGTGTGTGTGTGTGTGTGTGTGTGTGTGTGTGGAGAGAGCCTCCATACCTCAGTCGGTATAGACGAAGCCCTTTGGTAGGAAAAACCTGGGTTCGATTCCCATCTATGACGTTAGTAATAATCTGGTCTCTTTCGAGTAAAGGTGAGTTAGTCGATCGCATACGGAGGTAGAGGGTTTTTTCACCTGGAAACTTGAGTTTTTCGCCCGTCACAACAAGCAAACCGGCTCCGTGAACACACACGAATCTACAATCATAAAAATATATATACTTAATCCCTCATTAGGCGAGCTCAACCCGCTCCCCCTATTATAATATATATATATACATATATATATATATATATATATATATATATTCATTAAGAGCAACAAAATTTTTGATTTTTGAAATCTTGCAGGGGTAACAAAATTTGGTGGTCACTTTAGTATTCAACAAAGAAAAAATAAATAAAACATACCCAATGGATGAATGGATTTTTATGCGTTTTATTCATAAAACACATCAAACCTTACGCCACAGGCAATATTACTCAGGGAACTGAAGCAATAGCTTATTTTAATTACTAAATACAAGGTAACAAGGTATCAATAACGAAGTAGAGAATTCTACACATAAGCGAGAGCAATGTCAAAATGAAACAGGAAAAGCTGGTTCTTGTTGAAAACCTAAATAGTGGGAAAGGAATAACTGATATACAGAAGTTTTATGATAAAAAAAGGAGAAAAAGAAAGGGCTCAATTAGCAATGCCTTTTATCTCTGCTATATTTCTGTTCAGGACATGTATTGGTCATTATTAACATCATGTTACAAGATAAAGAGTGTAAACTCACGAGGATAAAACATACAAGAAATAGGGAAAGTCTTATGAACGTCTAACTGTGGAAGTGATAATTTCACACTGCTTCAGGACACACGAGTATAGAGGGAATATGAAAGAGAGTTCATCACTTTTTACGTTTTTTTTTTGTTAGGATAAGAATGAGTATCACATTGAAATGAAAAATGTTGTGTACGAAACATTTAAAACTAATCAAGCTACGAATCTTTCAGATGTGAACTGTAAAATAAAATATACAAATATGACTAGAGAAAAATCGAAGTAATGAAAACATCAACCAAGTCCTAGTGACAAATTTTGAAGAAAACATTGACTGATTCAACCAGAGAAGCATGCAGAAAGTATTATGGTGGATCCAAATAGTTAAAAGAGATAGTCCTGGAAAAGAAGAAATCAAATCGATGGTTCCTGGCAAGTAGTTCGACATGTTGCTTACAGAATACAGGGGGAAAAAAAGTTAAGAAAGCTAAGTTTTACATAAAATTAGCTAAGTAAAAGTGCTAAAGGATTTCGAGAAGAATATAGAAGTTAAATAACAAAAAATGACGCAATATAAAAAATAATAAAAATCAACCTGCTAACGGTGCTAATGTACTATTATATTTACAACCTTTCGTAGGTGTGAATCATATAGAATGTCCTGGATGCTATTAAAACGAATTAAACGAAGGCTTTGAAACGAATTGGAAATGATAAAGATGGCATAAAAACTGAAACTGAAACTATTCTGGATGTCTGGAGTAATTATTTTGGAAGGTGGTTAAGAAAAGAAACATATATAACAATGGAAGGAAATATTCGGGTGGAATGTGGTGAGTACAAATATTTCAGTATTAGAAGAAGAAAAGCTATGAGAAATGGGAAATGTGAATTTTCGATTTCTCATAGCTTTTCATGTGCAACTAAAGTAAACGATATTCAATCAGAAGTGCTCAAATATGGAGAAATAAAAATGAAGAGTGGCTACATTGCATCACGGAGAAGCCCTGGCCAGAAGACTGATACGTGAGAAGAGCCGGTCTAAGTTGGCTTGGTCATTTAAACCAAATAGGAGAAGAGAGGTTAGTAAAACAGGCGCCAGTATGACAAGATAATATGTATAAAAGATTACATCTACTGATGCAGTCGGACGTGCTTAGAAAATCGAAATATAAAATCTAACCCCATTGACGACCTAACACATTTAGATGAACTTTTCTGATAAGAAACTGGTCATTACGTAAACTTAGTCACATTTTTTATGGGAACCCCATCCACGAGAAGTTGGTCAACCTATAGTACACCAGTACCGTGGGTGGGCAAGAAGGAACTTGTTCACGTTTGTCTTGAAGAGCTGTGGATTGTATTCCTTGAAGAAATACATAAGATGTCAGACTGTTCTGGAGGGTAGCACTGGAAGGGATGAATGTTGATAAAGAGATTTTGATCTGTGAGTTTCGAGATTCGCTGGGAGGGAGTGTTGATTAGTTTTTGAACGCTTTTGAACGGATTTGGTTCTAATTCTGATGAACAGAGGGGCTATATAAGTATTTTGATTATGCAAGCAGCGGATTGAGCACCAGTGTGAACGTGAGCAAAGTGTATTAGTGAGTGAGGGGTCATTAATCAGTCTGACAGAAAAGCATCTTCGCAAAGATGCTTTTCTGTACAGAATCTAGCAGGGCAATATTCAATGGTCGGACAGATTTGTGTTTTGTATACCGTTAGAAGTTGTTTGGAGTTAAAGAAACGTCTCGAGGGAAAAGAAAAGTTTTGGATGCAGAGGAGGCGATATTTGTAATACGTTTGCGCCAAAAGAGATTTGAGGATAGTGTTATCCTAATAAGATAGATCTCATCATGCATAAGGATTTGGGTGTTATCAAAAGTAAGGCTGGAGGAGACAGTTTCTTTTTTTTTGTGGAAATAAGACATAGCTGTGTCTTGCTAGCACTGAAAATGATAAGATCATCCAAACTCCATTGATGTATGTTTTGGACATTTGTCTTTAAGGCGGTAGTGGTTAAGGCTCTGGAGATTGTGGCGATTTGTGCATTGCCAGGTTTATCAAGTGAAAAAGGAAGAATGCATGCGCTGTGGTCAGCAAAACTATGTTTCGGGTTAGTAGTCTACTGGAGTCATTTATAGAAGGAATTGGGTGAGTACGAGAACAGAGCCTTGTGGGGGCCTGCATGGTTGCATACTAAGGAAGATACAGAACCATCCACCACCACCACCAGAAGTGAGTATCCACTCAGAATGCTGGCAGTCCAAATACAGAAGTCAGAGAGCAGACCAAATGATGGGACTTTCCTTAGTTATATGGTTCTATCAGGATATGCAAACTTGAGGGCATATATATCAGGAAATGATAAAACCAAGCCAATGATAGTAATATTGTCAGTACTATATTATTTAAAAATGCTGCACCTATAGATCAAAGTAGTATAGAAATGACTATTAGACCGGAAATTATTTTGGTTCCTGTACATTAATTAACTTAAAAAATGCAAACTCTGAGACATCTGAAAAGTCTTTTCACAAAACATGAAGTTTTGTGAGTGAAGTATTGAACAGGAGAGATGTAATATTAGTCGCATCCATTCTTATTATATCGTAGATAACACTTCAGAATTGTATCATATTGAATGTTTTCGATACTACTGTTTGCAGCAAGATCTATCGAATGAAACGCAATAGCATTCTTGAAAAAAAGACAAAAAATGTTAAGTTAGCATTTTGAAACTTTTCGAAATTCCTCTAACATGAGTGTGTGTGTATGTGTTACGGTTAATGTAATAAATCCAATTATTATTAATAATTACCGGCTATTATTAATACAAACCAAATAACGAGGTTAAAGTGAATAATTTACGAGAATTAATCACATGAACCGATAATTATTAATAATTCCTAGAGGAGTCTGGTAAATGTAATAAAAACATGTTTTATAAAAAATATTTTATTTAATAGCAGAAAAAATAGGAGATAAATACCTTATTATATGATTATATTGTTGTCCGGTTAAAAACAATTACTTATTTTTGCAGGAAAGACCTCTATGGCACTTGGAATTACAAAGGATTTCTGACTTTTTACATTTGCAGCGATTTCAGTTTCAATATCAGGAACTTCATTAACTGAAATAAAGGTTTCCTTACAAACGGTAAATTTGTTCCTCGAATAGAGTTGGTTTAAAATACCATATTTTGTACCTAATTTATATAGGTTTTCATTCTCAATAGAAATTATAACAGCTATAAAATTCCGGTTATTGGTCTTAGCCCTATCTGCGTCTGGAATTCTTATCCAAACATGTTCTCCTACATTTGCAATTGGAAAGTTAGTCATTAAAAGCCGTAACAGTTTTTCAGCTTGCTTCGTGACTGCTTAGCGGAGTTTCGAGATTCTTGAATTTTTTCTGTGATTTCATTGAGTGCAAAAGAAGTACTTTCCTTACTTTTTTCATTATTTTCTAATTCAACATTAGTTATATATTTTTATTTTCTTATCTTCCTTGTCGATCGTTCTTGTTTCAGAAGAATGTTGTTTTCCTTCGATTTGGCTAACATTCTTATTTCTGTTTTTGTTTGGATCTCCAACAGATAGGTCTTCACTCGTATCATCTATTTTCACTTCTACATTGTCACCGTTCTCTGTCCTAATACCGCTTTCCCTTTCTGAGATTATCTTCTGATATTAAACATCCTTATTAGTTTGATCTTTTAATATCATCTCAAGATCTTCTTCATTCGTGATTTCTGACAAGGGATCGACTAGTAAGTATGTTTCCAATACTACCTTAGCTTTATAGCCAAGCATAGCTTCATAGGGACCGCAATCTATTCCAGAGTGATGTGCTCTGCTCATGTGATTAATTCTCGTAAATTATTTACTTTAACATCATTATTCGGTTTTGTATTAATAACAGCCGGTAATTATTAATATAAACCGATTAATTCCTTGGACCGTACAAACCAAAATAAATGTCAGAAGATAATCTCATAGAGAGAAAGCGGTATTAGGACAGAGAACGGTGACAATGTAGAAGTGGAAATAATAATGTTTTACGTATAAATAATGTATAAATACCACATCAAGAGAGGAAAAAAATAAAATTTATTAAACTCACTAAGATTTCGCTGGTTTTGTTAACCAACATCATCGGAGTACAATTATAACTGCGATAGGTACACAGCACTAACCTACGTAACTGAGAAAAACAATTTAAATTGTAACTGACAACAGAACTAATGTTCTTACATGGCGCCCTCTATGGGTTGGATAACTATAAAGTTAATTTCGAGAAGTCAGGCTATAGTGTCTTAAAACGATAGTCTCCCAGATCTTGGATAAATTAATGCAACCATACTTGTTGAGGTTCGGACTCTTCACAGCCGATGCTGATTTCAAAAATAGTCTCTCAGACCTATAACGACTTCTATGTAATAAAGATGGTTTCTTCCATCTGAACCTATGTGATGGAGTATCCTGAGTCTGTCAATCCCGACTTGCCATACAGATGATCGCGGATGTAATTTTTGTGTTCTTCAAGGCAGAATTTAACGGATCTACCAGTATCAGTCTGTAAAAAGTAGCCCAGCCTGCAGGCACAAGAAACTTTATACACTTCAGGATGTTTAATAGGTGGTCGATCTTTAAAAAAAATCTATGAAAGCAGGTTAACTGAATAAAATAACTAGCTGACTAAGAACTCTTAACCGCAACCAAAATGAGGTTCTCCAAACTCTCACTGTTGCCTGAAGTAATCCCATATTAACTAATTAATTTATTAGTCGGTATGGGAAAATCTACTTTGTTGCAGGTTTAGTATCCATCAACAGTCAAATTTTTCTTCTCCCAAGATTTAATGAAAGGATAATATACCCATATAATATATCCATAATATACATTCATAATATACCAGTGGAATGGGGAAAGTGTGAAAAAGGAGATACAAAAAAGAAACCAATCGACGTATAGGCGTTGAGAACAATCGCAAAAAATGTCAACAAAGGTTATTAGTGAGTTTTTGTTTTCACAGCACCAAGTGCAGCATATTTTTCAGTTATCGGTTATTGAATGCATGCATATGCTGTAACGTCCGAAGCAATTGTGTCTGTTAATGTGCGCGCGTGCGTGCTCTAGCACGCACGCGCGTTTGCTTGTTTTGCTGGAGGAGAAAAAATGCAAGTTCCCCTGAGGAGAATCCTTGCTATCTCATTATTAGACTAGCTAACTCACCTTTAACCGAAATTTTTATAAAGGTTCCTCATATTTCAGATAGGATTCGAACCAATGTATTTCCAATAGAATGGCAAATGTTGCATCGTCCTTGGGTTGGGAGTGCAATACGTAGACACATGTCGGAAGGCTGTTCCTGCTTATCTGTAATTAACAGATAAGCTAGGTTTTTTAGAAATTTTGTCCGTTTATATATTGGCTAAATTACGAAGAGATAAACAAATTCATTACTGATTTAGGACATAACTAGTAGTAATGGTTGACAATGAAATATATATTGTCAATCCACTAATATGCAATTAGATTCAAGATCAGTTTTTTTTTTTTAAGTTTAATATATATAAAGTACTTTTTCACTGGAGATGATATAGCCAGTCTCGTAGTATCAGGAAAGAGTTTCTCTAGCCTGAAACCTCGAGACAAATTGATCAGGCAACACTTGCAACTAACTGATATTGATTCAAAAGTCGTTAGTAGCTTGTCATAATATCAAATAGCAAAAAAAAAAAAAAAAAAAAGACACTCATGAAAATCTTCATCTAATAAATAGAAACAAAAGGTTTGATACTTGGTTCGCAGGTGTTTATTAAAAAAAACTGCATATTTTTCATAGCAAATATTAGAGGTGTGATCAAGTTTGTTCTGACAGCCAAAAGACAGCACATCATTTAGCAGAGAGTATGATATCCAAGTATGATATATTTCAATGGCTAACAAAAATTGCCATGTAGCATTCAAAATAAAATGATTGAAACTGTGGACAATTTTTGATATTAATGGAATTGTGGATTACAAATTCGCTCCCAAGATGAAACCGTGAACTACCATTTCTGTTCAAGGGTTCTAAAAGTAGATGAGGTGAAAATGATTTAAGAAGTGGAGCAATTAGAAATTAGTTTCCTCATCGCAACAACAATGCTCCCATTTACGTTTGCATATGCAAGAAATTCTACCCAAAGTAATGATCAACAGATCTTTCTTACTATCATAATCTGAAACCCTACGGCTAACTCACCTACGATTTCTTCCCAAAAACTCAAGTTAACTGAAAAGAAGATTACCAGCATCATTATGATTCAGAAATAAATCAACAAGTAAATAAATCTACGACTATACTTGCACTTGCCGAGTTTAGAGCACGGGATCTGAACCACTTCGAAAATGGTATCACAGAACAAAAGGTGCTGAGAACCATATTAATGTTTCGTTTGTCAAGAATTTCTGTTCCTCTTGACAGATATACTGCGCTGAAGCCTATCATGTTTTTTCTTGAAAACGATATATGAGTACGCGGAAGTGCGTATTTCACGGAATCAAAAAATATAAAAAAATGGACACTTTATCTGGAAAAATTATTTAGCAATTGCACACAATTATTTATCAACGTAATGACCTGTGCGGTGCACTGCTTTTATTAACAATAGAACCATCTGACAAACGTTCCTTCGTTTTCAAGTAGGAATGAAAAGTAAATGAAGCGAAATTTAGGTTGCCTTTCCTTCCTGTTTTACACTTATGCGTAGACCATGTAGGCTTTCGAAACCAAATCTGCTGGAATAGGGTCATTAATTCTTATTCGTAGCGTCCTATGTCTGTAAATCGCGTTTGTTCTGTTTTGTCTGTTTTATCGGATGAAAAACACGAGTTTCCAGAAGAGAAAGCTGTTTCATCACCGTATGATTTCGGCTAACTCACCTTCAACTGAAAATTCATGATGGAGGTTCTTCGCGTCCTAGACGGAACTTGAACCAAGGTCTTTCATTCCAAAGGGCATCATCGAAACTGAATCACGGAGGCTAGGCAGCCCAAGAGAGCGAAAGTAAGACGGCCGATCTCCAGTCATTCGTTCGCTTGTGTGAATTCGTACAATATCGTATTAAGAAAATCGGCTGCATAAGAACACTTTAAATCGTGTGTCTTTAATATTTGCAATTTCTAACTGTATGGCTCAGAGTTTATAGTGACAATAAGAGACACGAATTTTGAATTCACTGTACCATTTAAGTTTCTGAGTGTGGGGCGCATCATTTGTTAGCCAGCAGAAAGCGAGGGAACTTTACTCAAGTTGGAGAACCTTTATCATGGCATTCCATAGAATATGCTTTCAGGTATGAAATAATGCTACCAAATTTCGTACTAGGTGATATTATTATTATCTTAAATCTCCAGGGAGTCCAAAGACTCATCGAGGGAGGGCACCTACTCTACAGTCTGTCTCCACCACCCACTCCACCAACTCCAATTAACCGCAACTACACCAACGCCATCTACCGCTCGCCACCACCACTATTATTTCCACAGACATCCATGCCCACGACGGGATTCGAACCCGCAGCCTTTCCTCCTGAGAGCGGATACGCTAACCGCTCAGCCAACCAGCCCTGCACAAGATATAGCACAAAAATTTGTCTCCTTCTCGTTTATATTGGAAGAGCAGTTTTGGGATATTTTTCATGTACTTCGAGCATGTAACTGATCAGGGGCGCGCCGGCCATATGTGCAATGTGTGCGACGCACACAGGCGCCAGGACAGTAAAGGCGGCAAAGAGGAAGAAATACTTTTAAAAAAAACGTTTTTTTAAGTGATTTTTTTATTGGAGGGGTGGGGAGGAGATAGGGGCGCCAACTAAAGTTTTGCACACAGGCACCGGACACTACTGGCGCGCCCCTGTAATTGATTCCGACCGAATGATTACTGAGTAAATGATCTCAAATATCGAAAGCAACAGTTATCACTTTTTTATGTGAACCCATCCACGAAAGACCGTTATGAAAATGTTTCAAAATACTTCAGTTCTCCAATAAGCAGGACAGTGGTGGTCTTTTTTATAGTTTATTATACGTGTTAAATGTATAATGAAAAAAGAGTGTTATTTGGGACGAAAGATGGATGTGATATGTTTCCATGTTGACAACACCAGGCTTTGCTTGCTTTTAGTAGTGATGTATATGATATATATAAAATATAAATTTCTCTCACAGAATAGTGGGGAAATATCCCACAAGTAGTGTTTCATCATCTTATCCGGTCCATGCAATCAAGATGTACCGCTGTTTTGGCTGTTAATGGAGACCATACGCCCTATTAAACATTAACAAAAGCGTTTTTGGCTATTCTTGTTAACATTATTTCACGCTAAAATGTATAATTTGTTAAATTTGTAATAAATATCGATTATTTAAACAATATCTCATCAATTACACCCTATCCATAAGTAAGAAATATTTATTCATGTGTAAAGTACCCAATAGTTATAATTATTAGCAGAAATGTATAATTATCCGACAGAAATTAAAATATTCCCTATTGTTTTGAGCAGTGTATATAATTAAAAGATAAACAACATAACTGCTTTTACTTGTGGCATACCACTATTGTTTTTCCATTTAAAAGTGACACCAAACAAAAGTTTGACCAACTCTAAATTGGAAGCATCAAAATCATATAATTTCAAAGCCCCAGGAGGGAAAACTGACTATATCCATAACGCAATTCTGAAAATCAATCAAACTTCTTTTAATATTTAATTACTTAATTAAACAAGGTGTAACGCAAACTTGGATTTTATAATATACTGGCGTAAAAAGTTCTCTGCAATTGCTGTAGTTTGTTGTGTAATTATCTGAAGCAATTTTAAATTTTATGTGAAAGCTTAATCCTTTCACTTGGAAACTTATGAGTGCAAATACTTCGGAAACTTAAAATCTTCTTAAAATAGGCACGAATGCAAACGATACAGTTGGTTTAAATGCAACAGCTTTAAAAGCGTTTAAACTTGTTAAGGGAAAAAAAGGTCGGTATTTTAAGCTCTAGATATAGATCTGTCCTTGACAAAATTTGATTGGCTGAATATATTTAGTTCTTGGTGATATTTGTTGCTGCAGCGTCGCTTACGGTATGAATTTTATTTCTAAGGCTCTTTTCCTTGAAACAGTCAACACGAGTCTCCAAATATTAATCGTTACGTATGCGAAGAAATAGACGTTTTCGTTTTACAGTTCTTTTACCATGAACGCACGCATTCAAAAGTAACGCACGCCAACGCGTAACACGCTCCACTGAACACTTGCAAAAAAGCAGCTGTGTACGTACATGTATAATTGAATTTTAATAAACAATATGAAAATCCTATTGCAATGTATATTTTGAACTATATCACTTTTATGCGCAGCCTGTTGTGTCTGATAATCAGATATCCGATTACTTGTATCTGGTAATTTGACTGATCCCTTCGTTATGATTATGATCTCCTCTCAACGGAGGAAGTAACCAAGGGACAAGAATGATAAAAATCTATGTTGTGACTTCACTTAATCAACAAAGTATGGTCTAATGCCTACAGAAAGCAATATTTTAATTTTTATTATTTTTTTTTTAATTTATTTTTGTTTTCCTATTCGTATGAGAGTTAACGAAGAAAAATACAGTTAAAATAAATAATCACTAAATTGTTAAATATGCAAACAACAATAAATTGCGAATAAGCATAAAAATGCAAATAAGCATAACTTTCTTTCAAGATCTACAAATTATCATTAATCTACACTAAGCAGTAAGCATGTGGACTGCTATCTTTAATGATGAAATTCTAAGCTATAATACTAAAAGATTAATTAGGTGTTTTTGTAAAATTCCGGGAGACTAACTTTCTCTTAATATTTTTCTTAAAAGTGAACTATTTCTTAGTATTACTTCTAAGAAATACTTGATATATCTTAGGATGATCACTTGATACGTGATATATAATAATAATAATAATAATAATAATAATAATAATAATAATAATAATAATAATAATAATAATAATAATAATAATTCTATAAAAGAAAATATAAAGAAATTAATAGAAATATCAAGTAATCATGCCAGAACAATTTTTACACTATCTGACGACTAAGTCTACTGAACAACAACAAAATATAATAATAATAAATAAATAAATAAAAATATTGCCTTCAGCAGGTGATAAATTTCATAGAACCCAATTCTTCCTCTGAAACTTAAGTATACTTTCACATCAAGATCCACTTCATTGCTCTACAAAGTTTCTTTTTTATTTATTGCAATTAGATTTTAAAAAATTACCGATTACAAAATGCAAGAAATTTCGGCTTTTCAAGAGAAATACTCAAAAGAAATACTAGAAATATAATACTGAAGAGAAATGCCGCTGGGACACTCATCCAGTTAGATTAATCTCTGTTCAACATAGTATGTTGAATTTAAAAAAAAAAAAAAAAAACATGAAGATTTTATAAATGTCATTAATTTTCATTTTGTAGAAATAGTTATCTCAACAAGTCAAAAAGGAATATATATATATATATATATATATATATATATATATATATATATATATATATATACACACCATGGTATTTGAGTTGATGATGACAAGGTTTTGGGTGGCTAATTAAGGAATTTCGTACAAACAACTTATTAAAAACAACAACTGAATTATCCCGAAACGTTCGTTTATCTCCATGTTCTCTCCATCCGTTAATTCCTCGCATATATGGTGTTCCTAAAATCCATAAAGAGAACACCCCATTACGCCCAATTGTAGAAGGTATCGATTCATTCTCCTACATACAATCTTTCAATATATATATATATATATATATATATATATACAGACATAAATGTATGTAGGTATTCACAGCGTCTCTCAAGAACTCTTTCATATTATCCTCGTTAAGAAGAAATTCAAAGTACTTAATTCATAACATAGAGCGATATTTTTATGGAACATTTTAACCTCTTTTTTCAACCCAAGTATCCTGAATCCGCTTGTCGAGACTGCCAATTCTCAGTAACAGTCCTAAAAGGTTGATAAATCAAACACAACACCATCCGGATGAGTGAATGAACCAAAGAGTAGATAAGTCGAGAACCCTGTCGTAGACAGTTTTTATCATGCGTCAGTTATCTAATAAGTAAGGTGATGGTAGAAGTGACGGCATCACTACCACCGAACAGCAAAAAACTTTATCTACCATCTAAAGTTTTTCCCAAAACATCCATGCCATAACAGGATTCGAACCTACAGTCTAGCCTGTTCGTAGCAAAAGGGAAGCTTTATCTATGTAGGTACTACTATCCTGGATTCCTAGTTTCTTTTTTTATGTGAATCTTACCCATGTAAGGTGAATCTTACCCATGTAACACTTTAGAGCTGTTCGAAGAGTTAGATAATTTGGAATCAAATTTTAAAGACGTAAAATGGTCCTTTTCCAAGCCCTATCGGAAGTCTTCTAATAAGTAAGCAGGACAGCAGATGATAACAAAAAATCATCCACCTCTCGCTTCACAAAAGTGACCAAACTTCCCTTGAAGAGGAATATTATATAGTATTTATCATCAGTGAGCCAATGACTTATGGGATATCTCAGCGCGACGTAGCACAAGCAATGTACAATCAAACCATACTTTCAGGAAGCACACTGCATATTAATTTCCAAAGCGAAATTTTAGTGATAGATATTTAGCCAAACTGGTTAACGTACCCACTTGCCAACCAAAAAGCTACGGATTCTGATCCGCCATGCCCATGGATTGATTGTCTTTAGGTGGGATTGATTGTCTTTTCATGCCCCCAGAAACTGGGAGGCATGAAGTGGCATGAAAACGTTCCATGCTTGGTCTCTACAGCGGAGATTCTGAATTATGTAAAAAATAAATATTATATAAAATAAATAAAATTTTAAAAAATAATAAAAAGAATCCTTAGCCAATTCGCAGTACTGATGTGCTGTAGGTTTACAACTGTTAGTGGAAGTCATCACATAAAAATGAGATTTTTTTTCCCTTTTTTCTTCTCTTAAAAAGAAAGAAGGCGAAAATGAGAGAATGAAAACGTATCTAAACCCTATGATGCATAGCACAGTTGGTGTGATCGTTGATAACACACTGATCAGAAAGGGCTGTCGAAACGTTCGTTTCTTAATCAGCACATTGAGTACTATGTTCATCTTCAAGCCTTACCGTCCAAAAAAAAAAATGGGGGGGGGGGGAAGGCGAAGGCTTTTATTTTCACAATTGATTTCTTATTTCTAAAGAAATCATGGTAATCATTTTCACTACTATCCTCACTCATCAATAAGAAAGGTCAACATATACTGGGACATCTGAAGAAGCAGTTTCAAAGCATCTAAATATCTTGTCTTTCTCAGCTCTGATTTAGTTGTTTTTAAAGATCCAAATATAAATTAGGAATTCATTATTTAAATGAATTAATTATGTTAATATCATGTGTAATCACAATGTTTTAATTTTAATACTTAATTATCTGATTTTAATAAAATATTTAAAAGTGACCAAATAAAATACAAATCTGATATTTCAATTTTCAAAATGCTCATTTAATGTACATACATAACATTTTAATATGAATATTTCATTCAAAACCAACTGACGATATGCCAGAAAAAAGAGACCGCAATGATTTGTTTGGAACTATAATGAATATTTACGAGTTTTAAATGTATAAAACCATGCTATATAATACATAATTATGATGAAAATGCTGCTTACAGAGGATTACCTAAGTATTTTTGCATCGGCAAACTGAAGAAAGTTTCTCTTAGTTTTATTTAGAGCGAGCGTTTCGTCGAAAACCAAATATTAATATGTAAAATAGTAAAAATACTATTTATTTTCCCGCTATTTTTGTGTAAAATGTTTTGATTCTACTTTTGCTATGTCTGGGACGAGCTACCCATTTGCTCCATCCTAGTTATCGTTTGTTGAACAGGACAGAATGGGGAATTCGCGAACATTCTGTTTCAGTTTCAGTTTCCATTTCTTTTTTTTTCTTTTCTTTTTTTTTAACAGATGAGTATTAAACCAACTCTATTTCGATTAGTTACTTCTAACAAGCCCTTCTCAAATATGTAGTGTAGCGAATGTAAAGTTTTATACTTACGTATTTAAGTATTTTTGATCGAATGTCATCTATTCTTGCCACATATCCATAATCTGGATTTCTGACAGTTTTTTCTAACTTCAGTACAGAAATGTACTCATGATCCCATTACGTCTAAATATTTTTACTACTGTTCTGTCACTTCTTATCTAATTTAATGATTTTTTAAATTAATTACTACAAACATACAAAATATCCAGTTTTGACATTTTTATATCATGTTTATTATCTGGTTCCTTTCATATTCTGGTTCCTACGATTTCTTCATTTCTGAGCTTTTTTCAACGGCCACCAACATATTTTCCCATCTTCGAGATATTTGTCTTCAATCTTATTCCCAAAGTCCTCCCATTTAGCTACTTTAACACATAACTCAGTTTTCTTACATTTTTTCAGAATTCTCTAAGGGCACATGCCGACCTACTTGTCGGAAACCTCCGATACCATTTCTCTTTTCCAGGACCGCTTCTTTAACTTCTTGGCTCACCATGATGTTCTGAATTTTCTATCCTTGATAGATCTCACCACGTGCTTTTCTGACTGAATCAATCAATTTTTCCTTCAGATTTTGCCACTGGGTCTGTGAAGGTTTGTTTATTATTTTCAAACTTCTTCACTTTTTTTTCAATCATATTTCTAGATTTCAGTCTACAGTTCACATCTGAAAGTTGTTCAACTTCGATTTCAAAAATGGGCACAAAAAAAAATCGTACCCATTTTTTTTAAGTTATACTCAGTTTAACTTACTTGTTAACTAGTTATACTCTTGTATCCTAGCAGGGTGAAAATATCTGTCGAAAATTGAAAATTACATAATAAGCCCCCTCTTCTTATTTCTTGTATAGTCTCTCTGTATGCATATTGAAACATGATATTAGTAATGGTATTTGTTCTTGCACTGAACAAAAATCCAGTAGGTACTCCCCATTGTTATTAGAACATTAGTCCTGCTCTTTTCTCCAAATTTTCTCAGAGCACTGCTGTATATTTGTGATTCATTTCTCACTCTCCAGATTGGGTCTTCAACTAGAATTAGCATTTTTTTTTTATTTACAAGTATGTCAGCAGCTCTCTCTGCTGATTCAATTCTTCTACTTCATTATTTCCTTTGCCTGGGACATGGACACAAATAAATCACTTGCTCTGTTTTCGCATCCTGAAGTCTGCCCACCTTACTATACTAGAAATTGTAATCAAGAAGTTTAGCTTAATTTTGTGTTTAACACTAATGCATGAATGAATCTTGTACTTATCATTTACAAGCATCTACTTTACTGGTGTTTGGCGCCATAATACTAATATGTCGATTTGCCGTTTCTCTACTTCCTCTGCTAGTTCCACACTACTTCCTTTGATGCATTTTATGTTGGTGGTGTCTATGAAGATAGACACTTTCAAATCTCTTGAGTCATTAAAAGACCAGCTACTGGAACAATCAAATCTGTTGAAGTTGTTCCAGTAGCTGTTTACATCCATTTAACATTTTTCCTCATGTTGTACTGTCGCGCTTGTGTGTGTGTGTGTGTGTGTGTGTGTGTGTGTGTGTGTGTGTGTGTGTGTGTGTGTGTGTGTGTGTGTGTGTGTGTGTGTGTGTGTGTGTGTGTGTGTGTGTGTGTGTGTGTGTGTGTGTGTGTGTGTGTGTGTGTGTGTGTGTACAGAATATAATCTGGTCTTCAATGTCTCACATTGTCAGTTCACCCTCCTTCATTCAATATCCAGTTGGAACCCTAATAAATGACACCTATGAGGTGTGGATTGAACTGGTGCAAAGTTCTAGTTGGTTTTGCGATTCACTATGTGGACGTTTTCCTAAGTTATCTTTGACACATATATATGAAATACCTCCGGAAATTTCATAATGAAATCGACTTATAATTACTTAAATAAGCAAATAAACAAATAATGATGAAAAAAAATAAAAACAAAACAAAAACAATAATAAAGGTGTTTGTGGAACGTGATTGAGAAGATAAACCAAGAGTGCGAATATAGTGTACACAAGCCGACCTCTACGTGTCACGTTACACATATCGGTTTCGCTAGGTGATTTCTTATCCACCAGTTGTTTCTTTTTATTTTATTTATTTATTGACTTAATCTAATTTGTAGAGATTTACTTAATTTCTATTGGACTAAGGCTGTGGGGGCTAACTTTCTCTAAGTGATCTGATTTTTCTCTCATAAACAAAACTGGCCTTGAACGCATTTAGTGGCTACATATATTTTAAAGGTATGAAATGTGAGTTTTGGTAATTTGTGAATTTATGTTGGTGCCACCTTAGACTCATGGAAGATCAACAATGTACTTTTATTATTATTAAAATTTTTATTTATTATTTATTTTTTATTAATTATTATTATTATTATTATTATTATTATTATTATTATTATTATTATTATTATTATTATTATTATTATTAACATTAAATATTGGAGAATACCAAACGAATATTTAAGTACAAATATAAGTCAAACAAAATGCATTTTAGCTGAAATGCTTTGAAATGAATCAAAATTAAAGCTTGTGAAGTGCTGAAAGTAACATCAATTTGAATATTGTTCAAATTTATGTCAGATTTAAAAAAAAAAAAAAACTATTCCTTAACAACATGCGGAAATTATAATTGAGCAAACCGAACTGCAGAACAACTGTAAATAACTTTTATTTATTTACTACTTGCAGAGAAATTATGAAATATTGAATTAAATACACTCAGAAATCCGAATATTGAATGTTCTTTTTCTTCGGCATGTTTATTAGCGTCGACTGAAATAGCTTCACTCAGTAAATAAACCAGACTGAACAACACGTTATTCGGATATTTCACCCTAAATACCAACTTCATTTATTACCTTTCCCATCAAACTTGATCGAAATGGATGAGCGCGCTTCAGGAAAAACCAAGTGTGGCATCCTACGAAAATATTACGAAGCTATTTTCACAGCTAGTCATCCATGCCATTTACCACATAATTCATCGATGGCGCTACATCATATCACTCTTTTTTTTTCTCTTTTTTTTTTAACAGAATCCGACCAACCTTTGAACTTCAAGAATTCACTGTTCATGGGTGCTTTTGTCTAGGCGTAGGCTGTCACTGATTTATCTCTCTCTCTCTCTCTCTCTCTCTCTCTCTCTCTTTGGCTCTCTATTCTTGCGTTGCTATGGAGACCACCTCTGTCCTCTTATTGTTCTCCCACCGGGAAGTGAGCGTGTGTTTACGGTCATCTGGACGTCTTCGGTACAAGGCTACGATGCAGCTGACAGGTCTGTCCTTCATGTGTAGTGAGGGGTTAATTCCAGTCAGATAGTGACAAAGCTTTTGCACTCTCCCTCTTTTTCTCTGCCCCCTCTTCTTCCCTCTCTTTCCGATTTCGTTACGAAAATTGCGTTTTCGTAAAAGCACGCTTAAAAATCAGATTCCACACAGTAGGATCTACGAAATATATCCCCAGATGCAGGAAATGTTGATTAATCACAGATAAATTAAACTAGCTTTTCTTTAAAAGAAGCATACTGGATTTTTCTTTGGTTTAGGAAAACGGTGTTCCACATTTTTCTCACCAAAGGAGAAATTAACGAAATAAAGAGCCAAAAAGGCTTCACTTCGGCGATGTAAAAATTATTTAAATCAAGGGGATATTTAATCCCACATTATTTCAAAGCCCAATAAGAAACTCTAAGATAGAAATCAAAGAGTTTCATGACGAATATAGCAAGTTATAAAAGTTCGGCGAGTCCAAGCGTAAGCAAATACCTGGGTAGTACAATACAGGGCAACTCGTAGTAAAGGTTGATAAAGTTAGGATCACTATTCTTAGTATTAACCCTAATGTAAAACTCATCCCCTAGGAGATGTATGTTGTTTTCATTAAGGGAGATAGGTCACAACCCAGACCAGTTTCAACCTTTATTGTGGTCTCATCAGTGAGCAGGTAGACCAATAAATACCAAGATTGAAATATATATAATACCAAATGAAAAATATACATATTTCATACGGAAAGAGCTCTTCTCAAAGTTTTGTTATGTAGCACTTAATACATATTGCTTTGCTCAATGACGCATCCATGGCAAGTTAACTAAGTGTGCAAACTGAAAATTCTTTTTTATTTTCTGTAGTCTTACCTCCATGAATGAGATTTCTTTAAACAAAATCAGAGATTGATCAAATGTGAAGTGTCTAAACTGGTGATCTGAAAAAGTGAGCAAGAGAATGTGAGCCTTCAAAGTTTGAGTCAATCCAGCAGTGGATAACAAGAGGATTCTCAGTCTATCCTCGTCCTAAACAAGAATTCAAGAAAAACGGGGATTCTGAGGCATAATAATTAGGGTTTAGTTAATTATGTAGCTACCATAGTTAATGTATACTCTAATTACTATTGTTATTACGATAATTATTGCTAACTGGTTAATAATGATCACTAATTATCATATTCCAAAACTGTTATACGATAATTAGTACAGCGCAATGCGGTCTTTTAAAGATCATGATTTTAAAAGCTTTAAAAGGTGGGAACAATTAATACATAGTTTACAATATCTTAGAAAATTTACCCATCAATTTACTTTAAATACACATGAGTAATTTTATCATAAGGTGTGTCTTTGCATAACTCATATCAAACATGCAAATCCAGAAAATAAATCTCTGTGTTAAAAACAAACAAAAAAAAACTTGCACCTAATGTATAGCACAGGTGGAAATTTTTCTGCAGTTTTTCAACAAATTTTACTTTACTTTACTTTAATGCACTGAGTACTAACAAACAGTTCTTAGTCACACTGCAGAAAAAAACAGTAATGAAAATAATGTATGGATTGCTATTTCACTAATTAATTTATATATAAACAAATGAATACAAATATTTTATTTTTCTCATTAAAATATTTTCCAAAGATCTTTCTGTTATAGATCATTATTCGAACATAGCATCACTATTGCTAGCAACTAAACTGAGTTGATATATGGCTTAATTGTGTCTCCTATATGTAAACTTCTTAGTTTTTTCCTTATGTCTGTCTACCAACCGAACATATTTCCCACCAGAACTTATCAAGAAACATTCTGATTAAAGAAAAAAAAAAAAAACACTTGAGGTACTCTGGTAACAAAGGGTTATCAGAGACTTTTTTTTTTCATAATCGAAAAGGTGCGGTAAAATTTCATTTTACTGACGGTTGTGAGAAGTCATGATCGTAACGTCGAAATAGAATTTATTGATTTTTACCAGTACCTCGATTATGTTCAAGAAACCCAGTGACTATAATTGACTTTTTAAGTGATATATTCATTATAGCATAATGGAACTTATTTAACAGTTCTGAGGAGCCTCGAAGTTTCTTGAAAAAAAGTATCGATATCATTCAATAAACTCATCACACAATGCTTTTGAGAATATTTGTGAATTTATGTTAATTTAATACGTAGCCATTAAATTTACTGATTTATATTAATGTTACCTTATCAAGAGATTAATAATACACATCATTTAAACCGGCTACAACCACAAGCATACTAACAGCTAATTTATCTTGCTCTGCCATTTTTTTTTTCTTTTTCTTGACTGTGTTACCCAAACAATCATCCTTCACAATTGCCACCCTTAACCTTAAAAATTAGTTCACTGATATAAAGAAAATATAAAGCAAGGATAACAAACTTAATGATACCACACAGAAATATTAAATTAATTAACTCTGTTCTTAAGCTGTACACGTTAATGAGTAAACAAATTAATCAGAATGCAATTCGTAGCACTTTAAAACCACACATGATAGTGAACAGAAAAAGCAACTGTTTCAAATAATGTCTATTTCCGGAAGCGTATGTGTTGCTATTTCAAGGACACAAGGATGCTCTCCAGTCGTTACACCGACTAGTTTATAGTGCATAAAGTAATGCCGAGAACACTTGAGGGTAGTGGACAATCGGATATTATTTAACCGTATCCGATTCACAATTCGAGTGTCTTTGGGTGTGAGAAATAAGCTCACACGCACTTCTTTATATACTGCTATTAATTTTATTTTAAAATTCTACTTACCACTATGTAGTTTCCTATTTGCCTCCAGCCATGCCCGGGTGCTGTCACACTTGTTTAAAAGAACCAATGAAGAATGGGGAGGAACCGGAAATGCACGTGTTGTCGGTCCCAAACACAACAGTATCAAGTAATGGATGAAGATCTTAGGCTCATTCAAATGTCCAAGTATAGATCCCGTGACGTTGCGGGGGCGGATGCGACAGAGGGGCGGTTGTCTGGGCTCCAGGTCTGACTAGATCCTCGCAGGATACGAGCAAGCGAAGGTTGACTTCAATGTCTCCGGGATCTAAAACAGCGCGCTTCTAACCTACCCATGACGGCAACGAGCAGTGCAAACTTGCACAGAAGGTTAAAAAAAGATGCACACGCACACAGAAGCAAACACAACTGTCTCGTGCTCGCAAGAAACGCCTTTTTGCATTCGGAGCATGCCGACGATTAAGATACACAAACGATGTCGATGGAAAAACAGTGTGTTACTGGCGTGCCCCTCGCGCGCCTCGGAGAACCAAAACAAACGCTCTCCTGCAGCTGTCGCAGTACAGGAGAACGTTAATGCTGCTGGTGCTGCCAAGAGACAAAAGTACGCATGCGTTATCGGAGAAACAGGAAAGCGGGGATCAAGAAGCTATTTTTAGAAACATGACAGTGCAGGAATAGCTACGACTGGTCGCATGGATTCCCGACCACCGACTGGGTGGGTGGGTGGTGGAGTTTTCGAGTTAGGGGTACTCACGCGCACTTTCGAGAACGCGTTTTATGAAGTGATATAAAAAATATTTCGTCGGCTATTTTTTTTATTTCATTTTTTGAACAGAACTAGATACTGTGCTTCATAAATAATGTTTCCCATTGGCTGAATGCATTAGTGGGAACGACGTTTGAGGAGGAATGCATTAATAATGATTCGCAGCGAGCAGATACGTGCAGGCTATACGAGTTCGATGTGAAGTTGGATACATTAGTAATGTTTACATTCAGTAGAGGTGTTACCGAGAAAAACAGTAGTGGTCAAAATATGTCAATAATTCGTAAGCTTTCTTGCTCTCTCTCTCTCTCTCTCTCTCTCACACACACACACACACTTATACAACATACAAGAAAAGTAAAATGATAATTAATTTATTTTATTCACCTTAAACATGGCTAATTTTTTTATTTTACCGTTAGCTGTACTATTCTGAACACACTGGCTTTTAAGAATTATGTTCTTTTATTTCTTTCGAAAAATAGCTATAACAGAAAGAATTCCGGTAGTTAAAATTCAAGTAATCTCATCGAATTTGCTAGACTAAATTGTACAGAAAACTAAAATACGAATGAGGAAAATCACCATTTTCATAGAGGATACCTCATCCTAACAAATACGCTATTAGCCTTTTTTTAGAGTATTTAAGCAAAGTGCTTTTCATAGTGCTGTGGGAAAAAAAAAAAAAAAAAAGAATAAATATAAAATTATTGTTCTAATCCAGAAAAAAAAAGGGGGGGGGTTACAGAATAAAAATGAGAAAAATACTCGTATAGTGTAGTCTACAAAGATTTACAGTCTTTGGACCAACCTGACATTATAAGTCTTCTGCTCACTTATTTCACCAAAAATACTTGAACAGCTATTCATTTACTCAAAAGTCATTGTTATAAATCTTTGATTTATCTTTGCTATATCAGTGGTACCCCACATGCGTTCTAGTAACTCATTAAAGAAAAAAAAAAGGGGGGGGATGGTGTACAACTCCCCCCTCCCTTTAACAGAAGTCACATTCAAAACTCACTGAAATTTGAAAAACGAAATAAAGAAAAGAAGCTTAAGCATCATTCCTCTCCACATGTGATGTTATGAGAATCAGTCTTGTTTTTAATAAATATGGGGGATTCGACTTTCTTTTAGATTAGATACCATACTTAACACACCCACGGTATGATTGTACTATAGGTTCAAAAGTAAACCTTTCGCGGTTGGGAGCCACATAAAAAAAAATAATAATAATAAATACTATGCGAAAATTCTCCGCTATTACTTCGTATATGTTTTCTAGAAAATCAGCCAATGAAGTACTCTGATAATACTATATCAAATAAAAGGAAGAATAATTTTCTCAGAACTCATTCATATTTTAAAACCGGTTTTTGTATCCGAGAAGAGCAGAAATACAAAACAAAATAAAACCTGTTTAAACCAATTAATTTCAATCGAAACAGGAAAAAAAGAAAGAACTGGCATCTCGGATAAATAAAGATTTTTAAAAACCTTTAATTTTCTTGACCAAAAAGCTCTGGAATGACTTTTAATGGGATTATATTGATCAAGTGCATATAATAAATAACTATGTTATACCAACTAGTTTCACCAACTAAGACTGTTGGCATCTTCAGGGTACATAATTGATGTAAAGCACTAAAAAGTAAAAAAACCGTTACAAACTATAATCAACCGATTCCAATTATATTAAACAAAGAACAGAGCGCGTACAGTACATGCATAGAGCGTGCATGATCTCACTTGTTGTTATTTAGGAACGTTCTATAGTTGGCACTGTAATTCAGTTCTGGCGAGTTGAGAAATCTAATAAGGGTCTTCCAGATCACGGGTAAGATTAGTCCTTGGTTCCTGTTAAGGTTTTGTATACAGCGGGCAACTGCTGTGGCCTCTTTAAAAATTCGGGAGCGGAAGTCCTCCTCTATGTAAGGAATTGTGCTTCTATCCCACTCTATGGTATGGTTCGTTCTTGAGACATGAAAAGCTAACCCCGATTTTTCTTCTCTGTTATTATTGACGTCACCTATGTGTTCTTTTTGCCTAATTTCAAGGCTCCTTGAAGTTTGGCCGATGTAATTCAAGCCGCACAAGCAGGGTATGTTATAAACTCCAGTATATTTGGAGAAAGGATGGCTATCTTTTGGAGATCTTAAGAATTGTCTAATCGTTTCTGTAGGTTTAAAGGCCACTCTTATTTTATGTGGTCTAAGGAGTCTTGCAATCTTATTGGAAACTGTCCCTAAGTATGGAATGACGATGGTAGAAATATAACGCATAACGACATCCAGGAAGAACTATCCCTGATATCTACCAACCTAACCATGAATGGATTTCCTCGAAGACTCGTCCACAAGATACTTTTCTCTGAACCCCGACAAAGACAACGAGATGATATATATGAATTAAATATGAATTAAAAACAAGAAATATCCAAGTCTAAAACTCGGTGAGACACCTTCTTTCTATTAGGAACTTCTTATAGTATTCTCAATACTGTATTTTCAATCTTTTCTACTGCAAAAGATTGAAAATCCTGTAGAACATGGGCAAAACATTAAGGCGACGGAGAGCTTAATTTGTTCACATTTCCTATAAGCATTTCAGAAGACAGTTTCTGCAAAATACTTTATGTGGATACCACCCACGAAAGATTATTGTAAACCTATACTATATTCGTAAACGTAGGTGAGCTAAGGAGCTTGTTTAATTTCATAAAATAAGCAACAAAAAACTCAGTAAAAAAGAATGAGCATTCGTGTTTACAAATATTCCTTGAAAAGAGGTCGTGTCTACATTGAGGAAAGAAATTACAGAAAAAAATATAAAGGTGGGTGTGAATTTGTAATACATTCTGGTTATTTAACACCAGCAGCTACTGGTCAACAGCCATTTTCTACCCAGCTTCAAACCTACCGAAGCAACTTTCCATCCCCCTTCTTTCATTCAATCTACATATGTTCTTTGGAGGAGCCTCATCACTCTGAGTTTTACACTAAAGGTGAGTTAGCCAGTCTAATTCAGGGGTAGAGGGTGTTTCATCCTACAAAATAGGTGAACTAGAATATTTGTGACACTGAATATTTTCCCAGTGAGAGTTGGGCTACACCGGGGATCTGCTCTTAGCCCATATTCGTTTTCATTGATATTAGATGATCTTACTGAATTGATGCAGGGAGAAGCGCCATGGTGTATGATGTTTGCAGACGATATAGTTTTGATTGAGCATAGAAGAGGAAGAGGGTTAATTGAAGATTGGAAGCATGGAGGAAGGCCTTGGAATATAACGGATTAAGATTGAGTAGGACAAAAACAGAATACATGAAGTGCTTTTTTAGTGGAGAAAGAAATGAAGAAGAGAATACCTCGGTAATGATCGAAAATTATATTTTGGAGAGGAAAGAAAAGCTTACGTATTTAGGTTCAGTGTTACAGAAGAGAGAGAGAGAGATGGTGACATTGATGAAGATGTTATTGATAAAATTAGCTCTGGATGGTTCAAGTGGAGACAAGCCAGCACTGTTTCGTGTGACAAGCGTGTCCCGATTCGTCTAAAGGGGAAATTCTATAAGTCAGTTGTGAGGTCTGCCATGTTGTATGGTTCAGAATATTGGGCTGTAAAGAAAATACATGAGAAAAGGAAAAATATGGCAGAAATGAGAATGGATGGGAAGTAACGAAAAAAGATAAAATTAGAAACTAATTCATCAGAGATAGTTTGGGAGTGGTACTAATAGTTGAAAAAATGGGGGAAAACGGGTTAAGATGGTTTGGACATGTTGAATGGCGCTCAGTAGCTGAGAGTGTAAATAGGATTATGAATCTGAATGTGGATGAGAGATAGACCGAGAAAGACATGGAGAGAAGTGGTGAGAAGAGACATGGAAGAGTGTGGAGCAACTGAAGAAATGACACAAGATGGGAAAGAATGGAAAAGAGTACTCGCAAGGTCGACCCCAAATAGATGGCATAAGGCACAAGAAGAAGAAGAAAATAGGTGAATTAGAAGAAAACACGCAGACATAACACATTGGTTGATTTCACTGCCTTAGTTGCTACGTCCGTAATTCTAAATAACGGCAATAATAATAATCTTCACTCTTGTCTTTCCCAAAGACCCTTTAACTTCTTTCCCCTTAATCTCTTTTCTACACGGTGCATAGATGTGCTATAGATTTTGCATTTTTTCAGGTGCAGGTTTGAAATTTAAAAAAATCACGTACATATAGATGATCGTTATGATGCTTTGTTATGAAATGTATAGTACTGGCGATTCGGTCTTATGATAGCAAACATCCAAAATCGTTTTCTTTAGTGTCTATCAAAATAGTCCATTTCAGAATTTAAATTCATATTAGGTCAGGGGTGGGGGTGGGGGGGGGAACAAGAGGCTACTATTTCTAGACATCTTGGTCATTTTTGAACTAGATTGCAAAGCTACTCCATATGGTTTTTCCATCTACTTACTGGAACCAGCATTATTGACAACTCACGATGATTAGGAAAAATATTCCGTGAAGTTGGTTGAGGCTGAAATAATGGCCTTCTGCCCTCCCATTACAACACGTTGGCTGCGAGTTCGAATCTCGCGTAAGCATGGATGTTTGTAAGGCCTGCACCTGAGCTTTCAATTGAATTAGAACTCACTCCACTACTTAAGGTCTAACTTTTGTTTTAAGGCCCAAAAAATTATTAAAACAGCCTTCAATGAAAGAATTCTACACCCATGGTACACAGGCTCTAAGATAAATGGTTACACCTCTGATCACTACATTCTTTGAAATTGGGAAAAATCCTTACCAAGATATCCAAGTCATTCAGCTGCATGACATGAGATAACATGTTCGTTAAATAACATTATACTAGCTAGCAAGAAATTTATAACTTACTATGAGCAAATCATGCGGAATGGGTGCATTTCAAGTGATAATTTAAAATTGAACACGGGAAAGGTCAAAAGACCTATAATAGATCAGTGCCGTGTGTAGGCAGGTATTAGAATTTTTTTTAAATAAACGCATTATTGTCAATTTAAAAAGTGTATTTGAATAAAAATAGCCAATATTCCCCAAATTCAAGTACTGCATATTTTACTATATATATATGCAATAGGTATTTTAAAAAATGTTTAAAAATACACAGGTTTAAAAGCACTTAAAAGTATTTTCTTAAGCATCTTCACAAGTATATCTTTGCATAAATACAAAAATAATCTCTCATTATACCAGCATTCCATTTTCCCAGGTATTTCTAATTCCATGATGTTCTGGTGGAGTTATTCAACTTACTCATCACTCATTACAACAAGACTTTCAGATAAGAAATCCATGTGAGAATAAAGGAAATTGATCTGCGGTGATATTTTTGGTCTGTTTATAAGCTTTTTGTTGTACAAAATCCATTTAACGATGTCTTTGAAGGTTTGAAGGCTTCTAGTTCTATTTTAGTGGGAATCTCCAAAATCTTCATAACTTAGTACTTCCCTAATTTGAGAGAACAACAAATATCTTTATTAAATTATAGCTTCTAAAATTTTTGAATGGTCTTTCGAAGCATTTTTGTATAACGTTTCAACAAAGATTTTTATGTAGATATTTCTGCCACAAACCAATTGTGGCAGAAATGTTTTCTCGGAATCAACAACGAGCTTGTATTTTATCTTCCCTGTTCTTGGTGTAAAACCTGTTCTGAGAAGCTAGATTTTCATGACATAATGTTCCGCCAGTGACTTATTGTTCCAAAGCAACAAAATCTGTAAATCCTCCTTGCATGTCCTGCAGTAATGTGATTACTTTTAAGTCGCCAAAAATATCCCAACGGTAGTCCTTTTCCGTTATTACTTCCATTAAGTGGGACATATTTTCAAGGTTCTATCATACTTAGTGAGTAGGTATGGAGAAAGGCTTCTATTTACTGTTATGCAAGAAAATTGTTTGTTTTGTTTTTCTTTTTGGAAGAGTCTATAGACAAGTGGAATTCCTTTGGCTCAAGAATTTCATTCATTTCTTCAAAAGAAAAGGAAAAAAATTAGCGATATATTCGTTAAAGAGAAATAACAATTTTTGCATGATATTTTAGTCATCTCGAAATCACTAGCATCCAAAAACCATAGACTGGCCTTTTGTCTGAATCCAATGAGTGAAATTAATTTGCAAGGCGTGCAACAATAATGAAAAGAACTTTTTTTGTTTCCTATTTCACATCCAACGTAATAAGTGTATGCAGTCGTTATCGGTCGAATAACGAATACTTGTAAACGAATCAAATATAAATAACGAAAGTACGCACTTGTTTTACAGCTGATAACTTTTAAATTAAATGTGGCATAACAATAAATGAAACAAACCATAAATTCAAAGAAATGTGAGTGGAATTGTACCAAAGTGACTTTGTATTATAGGATTTCTTGATGGAAAACAGGTTGGCACATGTTCAAACATGTTTGGAACAAGCCTCCATTCATTTTTCAATTACTTTACACGGATTGATTGATTTGAATTGAGCTCTCATAACGGCTATGAGAGCTCAATTCAGCTTGACAATTCAATTTTAAATTTATAAAGTCAATGATAAAATATTTCAGAAATCCATGAAAAGTGCATTATATATCAGTAAAAAAAAACCCTTACGTGATGGAATTTTATGGATCGCAGATTTGAATTCAGCACATATATTCGAAATACATTAGATTCACCTAAATTAATTTCAGTTAGGAGGAAAAACTTTAATCTACTGACGAACCTCATTATCATGCAACTTTCTTTGACACGGTTTAGGGAGGCTTCCATTCAACACCACTTTAAAGTCCCCCCCCCTCCCTCAATACCCCACCACAACACACACACACACACACACACACACACACACACACACACACACACACACACACACACACACACACACACGCGCGCGCGCGCGCACACAGACTTACAGAAGTAAAGTGATATCCAGTAGGGCCAAAATCCGGAAATGAAATTCTATTGTCGGTTCCTTTTGGGTAAGAAACCGACTGCAGTGACTTCTATTAGCATCTCTGTGGCTATCTTACCTAATTTATCTAATAATGAATGCCCTTATATATCATTTAGTGTGCTGATACTTGTTTCTGCACAATTATCTAATGACCTTGAACTTTAATCGCAAGCGAAACTAGTCGGATTTTTCATATACAATCTCCTATCTCCAAATTAGTTTTCTGAAGAGTTGCATGTTTTCCTAAGCTGATAACTAATATAATTAGAAAAGTATCAAACAGAGAATGAACACAATATTACATAAGCAAAACAACGAAAAAAAAAAGTGATGTGGATATGATTACTTGGATATATCAATGAACAGCAACAAAAATATAAAAGTGGAGTGCATGCGCGCACACACATACACACGCACACTGGTTTAGTTGTTTTTATAGTCAATATCAATTTATCAAAAATAAATGAATCATGAATTCAACGGTAATAAAATCAGCATACTCCTCTCTCTCTCTCTCTCTCTCTCTCTCTCTCTCTCTCTCTCCCCTCTCTCTCTCTCTCTCTCTAGAGCAAGAGAAGGGATGATGGTGTACACCAGCGCTTAAGCAGGTTTAAAGACAAAGACATATGTACTTGCTTCACTCTGAAACATAAATCTGTTCCAGCAGGTGGAAATATCTAACCAGAAAACCCCCTACCATTCCCATCAGCAATACTTCCTGTGTCATATGGGTGGGGCACTTCCTGTCAATAGACCAACGCCCAGTTTCTTTAGTTCCGTTCACTCCCATACATTGACCCATATTTCACCTGCCTCTCCGTGACAAGGTCGAGGTGAAATGCAGTGTGTTAACACAGGTAGGACATTACTACAAACGCTGCAAGAAGTTCGACATAGCCTTCCATATTTCAATACAGAGAAAATCTTGAGGATAAATGTGCCTTTCGTTTTGAGACGCGTTGCCATCACAACAAAATGATATCATTAAAATTCAATATAATGACGTTTTCTGATTTGTTTGGAGGGTAGCGTTTATAACCATTCTATAAGAATCAGAAGAGAAAGTAAGAAATTTAGAGGAAATTAAAAATGCGTGTCATACGATATAACCATATGTACGCATTCACAAATTGGTCTGCTATCAGTTCTATGAACGTGCGTATATCTGAAAAATGTCAATTCATTTAAATTTTATTCTGCTATCATATGCATAAATGAAGGCCTGAAACATTTTTACATCAATACATTCAATCATGTTATGTGCTGGGGCAAGTCATCAGCTTATAGTATATGGACTGAAAGAGGGAAACAGCCAGAAAGAGGAAAAGGCTGCTGCGGTATTAAAGCATTTTCTTCTTTTTTTTTTACCCAAACACATGCGCTTTTACAAGATGCTCAAAACTTAGTTATTCACACTGTTTATCTTTGTTGGTAACAACAGTCGCACGGTACGCCCTACTATCATGCATTTAGATACCTAAAATGTTAAGAAAGGTCGAGGTCGATGGGTTGGCAATCTAAATAGATGATAACAGCGATCACCCAACAGGCGTGTATGGTAGGTATCTTCATTACAGATTAGATTAGATTAGATTAGTAAATTCAAATAAGTATCTGAATATCAAATCGACACTTTCGTAAAAATTTAGTTTTTATTTTAATATATTCGTAAATCAAAAATAAATAAATAAAATAAATCCTCTGACGACTTTTATTTAATGCCAACTTTTGAGAAAAGATGACAACCTGTCGTCATCCTGTAGCCTTCACGGATAGTGAGCTTAAGCATCAATGATCCAAAGCTTTCGAGAGATGGAGAGAAAGAGCAGCACACAACTTCCGCCATCTCTTGGCCCGAAATTCTAACACATTGTGTTGTCTGTAACAGTGTGAAGTCTACAGCCGATTTTTGAAATGTGAAGTTAAAAACCCCTAAGAAATAAAATACTACCAAAGCATACAAAAAAGTTCCTCGTCAGCAACTAAAATCGAACCTAAACAGTCTATCCTGAGGCGCCCAAGCGTTATGGAAGCGCCATTTCCAGAGGACTACACAGGCATTACGTAAATTATACAATATAGTTTAACTTGATCAACCACCTAATTAAGAACTTTCCTTAAATGAAGTAGTACTTGTAGAAAGTTTTTTAAAGTTTTGAATGAAGCAGTACTTATTTTTACCGCAACACTTTGGTCTTATTACATTCCATTACATGTGTCGCATTTTAAAACGAAAATTTTGTATAAATGCATACATTTTTGTTTTTAAAATTTTCAGATGAATTTAATTGTATTCGCGTGAATTTTCTAGTAAACAATATTACATATATTATTGCTATTGATTTTGCTATTGATTTTGCTATTGTTGCTGAAATTTCAGACGATAATTTAATATTTATCAATAATGAAAACAATAACGTCAAGTTGCAGCTTATAAATTGTAGCCGGCTTTCAACTTCTCAATTACTTGGCTCACTATTTTTCCATGCGAAATTGTGTTTATGAAACATCACTTGTTTTGTTAGATAGCACATTAAATAGACATTTTCTTTCTTTCATCTTTACAATCTCGCCTTAGATTTTTGGTCCCACTGTGTGTTAAAACTTCAACGAATCGTAAAAATAGAAAATAAATAAATAAATAAATCGTTCAAACGATTCAATAATAAGATCTGTAGAGATGTTTGCAAAGAAAGTCACCTACCTGCGACACCCCCCCCCTAATTTTATTTTAGTCTGATTTGAGCTGAAATTCTCAGAGGAGCTGAAGCAACGTAAGGAACAACTATACGTCAAATTTGGACAAAAATTATTGTACAATACAACTTAGACAAGTCTAAGGTGGAAGCGACTTTTCACATTTTACAGATCCTCCCTCCCCCTTTAGCCTGAATGGGCTAAATATTTCATACAAATTTAGTTGAAATTTGGTTATTATTACATTATGAGTTTATTTTATTTTTTATTTTTATTTTTATTTTATTATGTTATTATTTTTTATATTATTTTTATTTCCATTTCCTTAGTATCATATTTTTAATTTATATTTTATTACTGGTATATATTTATTTTATTATTATTAATAAACTCTGCCTTTGCAGCGTTTGCCACTTTGCGACTAATGAGCTTGGATTGAATCCTATAGCAACATGGATGTCAGTGAATGTCTTTAGGAGGAATAGGTATCATCGCGTTGTGCGAGACCACATTAATCACTGATGGTCTGAAGTGTCTTCGAAATATCCATTTTTTTTTGTCTTCAGAGAAGGGTTTCTGGACTGTTTCTGGACATAAGCATCCATGCGAAACTGCAAGTCATTCTATCAAATACAGTAGTTTGTTTTATACAACTGCCTGAAGCAAAAGTGTTGTCTGTATCCCTTGAAATGGATAAAATTGAGTATCGCGCGGTTATAAAATTCTTTGTAAAAGAAAGTTTAACGCCAAAAGAAATTCATTCGAAGTTCATAAACGTTTACGAGCACTCTTCTCCTTTATTTTCGACAATTAAGAAATGGGCTGCCGAGTTTAAAAGTGGCCGTACCAGCTTTGAAAATGATCCACGTGAAAGACGTCCAAAAAATGTAACAACACCAGAAATCATTGATCAAGTGCACGATATAGTATTGGATGACCGGCGAGTCAAAGTGTGTGAAATTGCTGAGACTATATAGGCATTTCAAAAGAACGTGTAGGATATATTTTGCATGAAGAATTGCAAATGAAAAAACTTTGCGCAAAATGGGTGCCATGCTTCTTCACAGAAGATCAAAAATGCATTCGCATGAAAATATATGAACAGTGATTGGAGCGTTTTAACAAGAATAAAACTGATCTTGTGCGTCAACTTATTACTATGGATGAAACTTGGATTCACCATTGCACACCAGAATCCAAACAGCAGTCAAAACAGAGGACAGAAGCCAGTTGTTCAGCGCCAAAGAAGACAAATTCGGTTCCATCAGCAAGAAAAATCAATGCATTGGTGTTTTGGGATGCTAAAGGTATTTTGCTTATTAATTATCTTGAAAAGGGTAAAACAATAACCGAAGAATATTATTCCGATCTTTTAAGCAGACTAGACAAAACAATTCGTGAGAAAAGACCCAGTTTTCAGAAGAAAAAATTATCTTTCATCAGGACAATGCACCTGCCCACAAAGGTGTTTTTGCAATGGGAAAATTAAGGGATCTGCATTACGAATTGTTGGAACATCCACCCTATTCCCCAGATTTCGCTCCCTCTGACTTCGATCTCTTCCCAAAACTAAAACTCTTCCTCGCTAGTCAGCGTTTTTCTTCGAATCAAGAGCTAATTGCAGTTGTAGAGGGGTATTTTGCAGATTTTACTGAGAACCACTACAGGGACGGGATAATAGGGATAATAATAGGGACGGGATAATTTATTCCAGCGATGCTCCAGCGATGGCGCTGGAGCATCGCTGGAATAAATGTATTAGTCTTACGGGAGATTATGTTGAAAATTAAAAATAATTTTGAAATTATAAATTTGTTTTTTCATTTTTAGGCCGAGAACATTTCAGACCACCCTTGTATGTACGCGAGAGGTTTCGTAGTCGAGACTAATAAAAAACAAAAAAAAAGGTAATCTTCTTCCCCAAGGAATTCTTATATTATGGTGTCCATCGATAGCAAAAAGATGAACTTTCCTTCGTAGTTCCTCTAATAAACACTAACAAAGGACCAGGAATCGTATTCTTCTTTTTCACGATAACATGTTCTCAGGTCCATTTTCTTTCAGTTTTGTGTAGACATAGTGCCTCCGTTTTCAAAGATCATCCCCATCTTTTCCTTGGTCTTTTTCTATTTCTCTTTCGCTCTGGTATCCAGTTGTTTACTTTCTTTGCCCATCTGTTAACCTGCATTGTTTCTGTATGATTTTCCATTCTTCTTTCCGTTTTTGGATCCAATTATTTACTGGCTGTATTTTACAATATTCTCTGATTTATGAGTTCCGATTTTGTTGAATAGCGTTCATTTCTTAATGTTTTCATCTCAGTAGTTTCATTGATTTGTTTCATTTTTGTAGTTATACAAGTGTTTCTACTGAATATGTTAGTACTGGTCTGATTACAACTTTACAGATTCTTATTTTTGTTTCTTTGCTTATGTTCTTATTCTTACAAATGAGGCTGTTGAGACATCCAAATATTCTAATAGTTTTTATTGCTTGCTCTTGAATTTCATTTTATGCGATGCCATAATTGTTTATTTTCATTCCTAAATATTTTATCTTACTAACTTCTTCAGTTATTCTCCTTTTAATTTCTAATTTGCATCTTATGGGTACCTTGGCAACTGTCACTGGTTTAGTTAGAAAAAAATAAACCAGTAGATATCATCATATTTTTCTTTTCCGCTTCATTACTGAATGGATTTAGAAATCTTTGTAGGTCATTTTTATTTTCTGCTAGTATGATTATATCATCGGCATATCCAATTATTCTAAATTTTTCAGTTTTAATTTGTATTCCTCATTTTCTCGTTTTCTTTACTTCTTGTATTTCATCCATTGCTAAATTAAATAAGGTAGGATTTAATCAATCACCTTACTTATTGTTAAAATTTGTTCTGATTTTTTTATGATTTTTGTTATTTTTAACGTGGTTATTATATCAAATGTATATACTGATATATTATATCAACTATTGATATATCAAATGCTTTTGTTAAATCAATAAGGCACGTGTAAAGAGGTTCATTGTATTTCATTGATTTCTCTATTATTTGCTTTCATATAAATATTGCATCTATTGTTGATCTATTTTTCCTAAATCATTCTTCCTCATCGGATAATTCATTTAAACTATTTATTATATTTCCAATTAATTTTTTGAATAATTTCAATGTAGTGCAGAGCAGCTTTATTCTTATATATAGTTATCTGGATTTGTCCTATCTCTTTTCTTAAAGACTAGTATTGTTACGCTTTTCGCCAGTTATTTAGTATTTAACTTTCTTTAAATAATGTATTTAGAATATGACACAGTTTTTTTTGCTAATTGTTTCCCTCCATATTTTAATAGTTCATTCCATATCTTATCTATTCCAGATGATTTTTTGATTTTAAGTTCTTTGTAAGAATTTGTTCAATATCTTTTTTTTCTGTTATTTCAAAAGTACGTTATCCTCTTCGTAAACATCGTTATCATTGATTGTATTATCTTTGTTCTTTTCTGTGTATATTTTAAAAATAATCTTTCCATTTATCCAATCCAATATTTGTTAGCTTTATACTTTCATTTCATTCTTTCTTTTGAGGTTGTATTATTCCGAAGATTCTTTTTTGAACACATAAATATCATGTTCTAATTCTTTGGAGTAGCTTTTCCAATAACCTGTTTAATTTTCCTTATCTCACTATTTACTTTATTTCGTATAGTTTTATATTCTTCATTAATTGCCAATTTTTGCATTTTAATCTCTAATTATTATTACATATTCCATTTTATTTACTGTATTTTGTCTATTGTAGTTTGAATCATAAAATTCTTCTATTTCTAGTTTTTGGTTTTCATTCTTCTGGACTATATGCACTAATAACAGTTAAGAAATGTTTCCCCTTTCTTTAACTTTAAATATAATATTCTTCTTCAAATACAATTGTATTCTGAAAGTTATCTATAACAGCGTTATAGATAACTTTGAGAGTGAGCAGTATCTTTGCTCCTCAACCAACAGGCTGTGAGTTCGAATTCCAGTGCAACATGAATTTTTATATCTTTTGGAGGCGGATGCATCACTGCCTGTTACGAGACCAGCATACTGCTTAATGGAGGTCTGAACTGACTTAAAAGTTTAGAAAAAGATTTTGATACTAAAAACAAGTACTAAAAATATTCGATAAGTTAATCTTTGGTGGGTCTGATTCACATTAACAAAAAAAAAAAAAAAAAATCTTCTGTGATCCTGTATCCTGTTATTCTAAAGCTATTGAATAAAATTTTCCGCGCACAAACACACACACACTAAAGACCGAATTAATCAACACTACATACAAACAAGTAATAAAAAAGAAAGAAAGAAACATTACAAGCAGCTACCAATTGCTACAAATCAGCAAACAATCAAATTACATAGTGCATCATACTTCACAGACTGTCTACGCATACAGAAAAATTTGACGTCAGCCCGAAAATGGAGTACAGTTTTCAAAAGGAACAATATCGCTCCTGTAAGATTTCACCCACCTAATCAATGGTACGTTAGATAAAAAAAAATTATAAAAACAAAAATTAACAAAATTTTCCAGACTTACCGTGATGTGCATCTCAACTGGAACGGCGGTATACTATTTAGAGAACAACCTTCGGATAACAGAAAGCAAGCAACGTAAAAGGACAGCGTCTACATTTATAGCAGCACGATCTACAATGCATTAAATGAAAACATCTTAAGATATGCTATAGAAATATAAGCAATCTCTGAAGACTACAAACTAAAAATATTATTATCGTTGAAATATAAAATGGCAAACTGATTTCTTTGTACCAAAGCAAAGAAGCGACTGCAAACACGAAATATTAAAAGCAAAATACCATTTCCGTCAGACTTATGTTAGCACACACCATTTCAATCCTAGACATTGAATAACTAGAATCAGTAAAAAGACAAACCAATAACCTACCTCACATAAATATAACATTCACTACGAAAAGATCACCTCCATAACAGGATTAGTGTCTCCTTTAGGATGCGAAGAACTTTTAAGTGAGCACTCATATGGAGAGCAGGGGGGAGGATCCTTCCTTCAGAAATTCGGGTAATTCTGAACATGATCAATGAATTTCCACTTAATTAGAGAAATCCAGAAAAAGTTATCAAAAACTTGGCACGTGGAAAGAAGCCTGATTGCATGACGGTTAATATTCAAGAACGTGTAAGAAGAGCTAATCTAAGTTAGTATGGTCACTGAAAATGGGGGTGACAGATTAACAAAACAAGCTTTTTATTCAAAATTTGCAGGCAAAAGCCAAGAAGACCCGAAATAAATGTGAATGAATACAATAATTGGGAATATTTTAGAAGACCTGCAAATAACAGATCAGTTTGGGAGAAAGTTGCTGATAGGAAACTAGTCGTGAAATATTAACTGCATTAAATGTATCAGGTATTGGACTATCGCAATATTTGGTATATTCCTTTCGCCCTTACACCAAAAAATTATGATTATGATATTTTGTCCTGTTTTTCTCCGGCATACCAAGTGCTGCGACCTGTTTCTTTAATCTCCACTTTTACTGGACTTAATTCTTATGCTGACATCACTACTTCCCGTAGTCCTTCTCTTCCTCTCCTGTCATCACTGTTTTCCCGAAAAATTATATATCCTCATATGCTGTTCCTTCCAATGATATCTCATTCGTGCCAATAATCTGGTTAGTTTACATGGATGACTCCAGCGAATTCCTTCCCTTTTTTCGTAATATATCTATAGCATTAGTATATAAGCCAAAACAATCAATATCAAACTTAATGGTAAGTCGTCAGTAACTTGCCGCATTACATTTATGTTCATCCTTTCTCCTCTCAACAAAGCGCCATTACGCACAAGGGAGAAGAACTCTTCTAATTCCATGTGTCAGGATGGTCAGGATTTTTCTTCCACAAAAACGATCAAACCAGCTAGAAACATGCACCCATCTACACGTTTAACAAACAGCATATACTGGTACCAAAGGTTTAGCTGCATCGGTTTTAAGGCCAACCAATATCACTTCCCATCAGCTCCCAATCATAAAATGCTCTAGGCCATGATTGTCTCATTCATTCTTACGTTTGCAGGCATTCATCTTCATATTATTTTCACAAAATCCCTTCAGCTTTCAGTTGCAGTTCTAACAACCCTCATATTGTCCTTTTTTTACATGTGCATACATACCGCGCAACAACTAGTTCTCACCAGTAACTCTTGTTCCGGTTTGGTTCACAAGTAATACCTGTTTGCTATAGGTTTCGAAATCCCCGTGTGTGGAATTGATATGTTAAAAATCATCGAAACAATCATTATTCATATCTTTCATTTTCTTCTTTTTTCATACCTTGTCTAGATGTCTTCTTTTTCTAGATGTCTTCTTTTTCATTCCTTCTCATCTTTTCCAAACTATTTTCACCATTTTTTACGCCCCAGCCGGTGTAGACATAGATCTTTATCTTTGTCTACACCAAAGTTGGCGAAAATTGCACCAGTTTACGCCAACTTTGCTCACTGTCATATTTTCATTCCTATTCTAAGTGTGTCTAAAATGCTTTCTACACTTTCTCTGGCCTCATCTCTTTCAATATAATTCATGAAAGAATGATACTTGCGTTCTAGTCTCAAAAATAAAATGCGATGCTCACGCTCTGAGCTTTTAAATGTTACATTTCATATTACTTTCTAACTCTTTTGCTTCCAATGCTTTCATTACCCGCCTGTATTAACTAATAGTTACCCCTTTTCTTAGAAATACAACAGGATTATTTTTGACATAATTATATTACGGGGATAAACAATATATCAAGACACAGGTTTCGTTGACTCTTTCTATGACAGCAGCATCCATCAGGGTGAATTTCATCACAACTAGAAAACACAAAATGCATTTTTTAAAAGTAATTCAGGCCGTAAACAGCATATGTAATAGATGCGTCACGTTATGCTCGAACATTTACTTCGCTAGTAGTGGCGTAGTAAGCGCGTGATGTGTTGCATGACGGAATAAGTTGACTTAATGAAAAATGAGATCTTGGTTTCTGTGCAGACTGAAATGCATATTCTCAGGGCTCCTTGAAGCGACAAGACAGGAATTCAGTTTCTAGCTGAGGCATCGAAACCAAAGATCAATCCAGTTTTCTGTACAGATACCAGAAGTGAGACCAGACATCTTTTCGATGGTGATTGACGCCACTCTTCTCGAATTTCGTAATTTCTCCAGGTCCGATGTGAGTAAGCCTTACTTCTCACTTGTGAAGTTGTTCAGGTCGTCTACGCTATACTGTCAAACAACAAAAATATACTATTCATATAACAGTACCAAGTGAATGGTCTCAGAACAGCCGCTGATAAGGCTGCTTTCTCAAATTTTACACAAACAGGGTAACTTTTATTGAAACAGGATATTGCAGAAAAATAACATGTTTTCAGGAGGTCGTAAAAGTCCTTTCAGTGGTTTCTAAATGACTTTGATGCCGAAGTCGTTTTGAAATCGTCAAAGTTTTCTAGAGAAATAAGACTCTTGTATCTTAAATCTGTTTTGTTTTCTATGCATTAAAGATAGATATTTTTGAATAAATGTTAAGGTTAAATTAGTTTTAGAGACAAGCAACATATTTTATTTTTCATCTTCCTCTAAAATACGAATGGTCATATCTTATTAGCATTTTCTAATAATCTGCTGATAATCGACTTGTATGTGTGAGTTTTATTTATTAGTCATATGCTTAGAAAGGGGGATGTAGGTTGTCCCTCTCTCTTTCGATGTAAATTGAAAGGAACAATTTGATTTTGTGGTGACCATTAAGAAAATTTGTGAAGTTGTTCAGGTCGTCTAAGCTATATTGCCAAAGAACAAAAAGATTCGTCCATATAATAATATCAAGTGAATGGTCTCAGAACAGCCTCTGAAAAGGATCCTTCCTCAAATTACATATACATCTAATTTGCATATATGTACAATATAAATTGTGAAAAGTACTAGCGCAATAAATGGTGACAACTGAGCACCCAGAAGTTTTGAAGTTTTGGGTGAGACTTCAAACTACCATTTAGAATGAATATAAATAATATTTATTCCAACAAAATCTTGTCTATGTAAAAATTACTTTTTTGTGTGGTAAGGCTGGAAGAGATCAGACGAAAAGAAATTACGAAATTCGAAAGTTTGAACACCGTAGTGATGTCGCTCACAACACAAGAGAAAAGGACCAGCATCATTCTTATGTTTTCGCAGAAAACCATAAAATCGATTAGTCCTGTTTTTTATGAAAATCCCATCTACGAAAGACTTAAAGTACATAGTACTGGTATAATAGGTAGATAATCTGGAAACTCTGCTCTGAAGACCAAACATGGAATTTTTTCAAGCCACTTGAAAAAAAATTCCATGTTTTTCAAGCAGGGTAGTGGTCGAAATTCATTTACTACCTAAAGACATTCTCAAAATATTGATGCCAACGGTTCGAACCACAGCCTCTCGGTTGAAGAACAGATACGCTAGCCTCTCAACCAACCAGGCCAGTTCAAGTGCCTTCGTCTAGTCTTGTTGATTTTCTAGAGTCTTGTCGCTTCAAGGAAGTCATTATATCAAAAACGGGGGTCTTATTTTGCTTGAAAGTTGGGAATCACGCATACATTTTAATACATTTTCTCAGAATACTTGCTAAGTTATTTGCCAGGAACTTTCGATAAGACAAGGAACTTTCGATAAGAAACTTTCTTTTTAGGGCTGCCACTTCGGCTTCTTGAGTTTACTATGAAATTCTGATTTTTCTATTCTTGTAGGCAACTTCACCACATTCTTCCTTGTCTGACGAAATCAATGGTTTGTTCAGCTTTTGCTGCTGTATTTCTACGTTTGTATGTTTGCATCTCTAATGTTGCTGTTTTCAAAACTTTCTCCCTCTTTCTAATTACGTTTATAAATTTTAGTCTACACTTCACACTTAATAGGTGCCATCGTTAAAGGATTAAAAAAACTACACGATACTCATCTTAATCCTTCTTGCATCTAAGTTGTCATACGTTCCATTTTAAATCCCTTATATACCGAATTAGTGCGAAGATATTACTGTCAGCTGTGGTATCGCTATGTGAATTTATGAACATTTTCATGTAACGTAATCAATAGAACAAAATAATTCAGAATAGTCAACGTTCTGAAAGAAATTCAGTGGTTCTTCTTCTTCTTCTTCCGCCTGTTATTCCACTTAGTGCAGGGTCCGCTATTTACATGATGCGACTTTAAGCGACCCCAACTGGCCTGTAGCCGAGCCTGACGTTGAAGAAATGTATTTATGTCTGTAGATGTGTTCACGGAGCTAGTTTGTCTGTTCTGAGGGACCAAAAATCCGAGTTTCCGGGAGACCAGATAAAGGTTCCTCACGTCTTGGACGGGAATCGAGCCCAGGTCTTTCCAACCAAAGGGCTTCCTCTATGCCGACTGAGCTACGGAGAAATTCTCTAAAGAAATTGAGTAGTTACTTTACCTTTATTGTTAGCGCTGCCTTTTTCTTCACCTTTTCCCAGAACATCTCTGGATGGGTGTGATTTATTTCCCCTAATAATCTTAGGTCTCTGACAAGATTAAGCATTTCCATTTTCCGTATATGCCAGTCACTCTCTCTAACGAACCAAAACATTCCTTTACTACTGGTAGCTGTTGCAGCACCGTAGTCACAAATAAGTCTCATTTTCCAATTTCCTATTTTGAAGTTGTTCATACTGCTCTACTAGAAAATGTCGCACACGAGAAAGTTTTAATTTCTTGTTTAGTTGACTACTCCAGGCAGTAATGATAAGGGTGAAGCACTTTATAATTGTTATTTAGAAAAGTCTCACCTATGTTATTCTCTTCGTCTCGGCAATATCAATTATATCGGCATGGTATTTCTGCAATTCTGTTAGTTTCACATTTTTCCATTGATACAGTGATGGTGGCTATTGTCAGTTGTGTAAGTGGTTATCCCGGTAACTTTGTTCCCTGTTAACCCTGGTTCCTTGAAGAAAATAACCACAGCATTATTAACAGGATACGACCCAGCCGGTATGACATTTCAAAATGTAACTATTTTGCATGAAGGGTTTAAGGCTAATACACGGTACAGTTTGGATAAGTTCCAAACAGTGTGTCCCGACCTTGTTCGTTCAGTATTTGGATGAATTCTTACAGAGTGCACCACGACACGGTGCGAACTGGACACTGAATCAGAAGCTTCGATCGGTTCTCCACATTCTTTAGCGCAGTCGCAAAGACTGGGACATCGCTTTTCAGGTTAGAAAGACCTGATTTCCGGGTCCCGTCCAGAATGCGAGGAATCTTTATAAGCCCTTTGCAGGAGTTCTCGGGATTTTTTCTCATCCAAAACAGGTAACTTAGCTAGAGAAGCAACACAGGTATACTACACTAGACTCATCGTATTTGACCTAGGGACAGATAAAATTTATGAATTTATGTTGCATACTATTATTCAATCCAAAATATTGAGACAACTAAGTTAGTATTGAATGTTTTTCAGTCCTCTAATCTATACTTATTTGCAGCGATGAAAATGTTAGGTAAAACCGGCAGAGTCATTACAAAATTTCAGAAACGACTTTGCAAAAGTAAGAGAAACCTACTGAAGCAGTGACTAATTCGTGAGTAACCCGGAGTTGATTTTCATAAAAACCTAAATGTCGAACAATAAAAACATTTTATGTGCTAAATGAAGATCAATGAATGCACTTTATGTAAACATTAATATCGCAATGTGCTCAGCCTCTACTTATATATGCAGTTGAAGTGGGTAACGCAAAAGCAGGCTTCTTTGAAGTGTATTAACATCTTACCTTTTCCCCTCCAAAGGAAAACGTCATCCTTCTCGGTCGGAAATCAAGTCTGCTTTACCCGGAACCTTTGATAATAGTTTTAATCACTGCTGCTCAGGCGTCGAACCGAATACTATAAGTTAACAAACCACACATCTTTGGTGTAGAGCTGTGAATATGTCTGATTAATTTTTTGGAATTAAAAACATATGATATATGCATGATATAAAATTTTGTATATTTCCTATGCATTAAAGTTAATACTATAAGTTAACAAACCACACATCTTTGGTGTAGAGCTGTGAATATGTCTGATTAATTTTTTGGAATTAAAAACATATGATATATGCATGATATAAAATTTTGTATATTTCCTATGCATTAAAGTTAATAAGAAGAACATCTTAAAAGTTTTCGTACTTTCAAATGAATAAAAGTCTGTTTGCGAGGTGAAGAACTTCATTAATATGAATACACGAAATCGAAATTAAGTTTATTAAGTATAATGATGCTAATTAGCATGTGCATACTAATTAGCATCTTGTATACTATAAACATCCTGTAAACAGTTAGCAGAATAACCTGCTAATGGGTACATAATTAGTGTGTTAATCGTAATTTATAAATTCAGAATAAGTTATGGAGCCTTTATGGGTGTTCCATATTATTAGCTTCTGGGAGGTCCCAGAGGTTCCCGAATGCTGGTTACTAGTAATACTTGAAAAAGAGTATCTAGTATAATCGATTAATAATGGAGGAGAAAAGGAAAATACAATACTACCCTAATAAAAAAAAAGACAATTCAAAATCTTATTCAGGACAGAAGCATTAGGATGTTATGGTTGTAAAGAAATCCACTCATATAATATACTTAGTTTAAAAGTCATTTCATATTTAAAATAAAAAGCGAATCAAATACTGAAGAAAAAAAAAAGAAATTTGGCTCTAATTTAGAAATTGTAGAAATTTTATATTTCTGTTAGGTAGCATTGTTTTTTCAGCCGGTTCTCGAGTTAGTCGGTGGGCGGACCAAGAAGGTAGGTAGGTTTCCCTTCTGAAATGTGAGTTTACGAGTAACTCGCAACTTGAAGAATCCGTCATTTATACAATTAAATCAACCACCTGGTGACGATTAACGATCGAGACCGGCAACTTATCGACACAAAATTTATGGTTAAAGTAAGTCTGTCTGCTCTTCCCTTTGTTGAATATAAAGGCATTAGATGAGGGTTTTCTCTTGTAAAGATATCATTAAACTTTTAGAATAGATAAATCAGTCTACAAATAACCGGGTAGAAGTCTGTTAAACAAGGTCACCCACTAGTAGCGTCTTCGGAATTTTACTTCCTATCTACTTTCTTTGCACCCTTCCTATTTTGGTCCGACTGTGCAAAAATTTTCAGCTAATCTTAAGCAACATAAGAAATGACAATATTAAAAATTTCCAGAATAAAAAAGGAGAGAAACGAAAGAAGAAACACGAGGGGGGGGGGAGAGAACAATAGCTTTCATCTTAAGATAAAAAGAAACATGCGATTAGAATCTCGCTCTTTAAGGAATACATTAACAACAATAAATGTTTACTGAACATTTTTATTTAACCTCACCTATTTGCTGAATAAGAGAGAATAACGTACAATGGATTTATTTTTATTAGTTCTGAAATGCATTAATATAATGATCAAATAACTCAAATGCTCCCGGTACCTTGACAAAGAGAAACTCATAATTAACCATACCTTTAACAATTCGTTATGTAATGTAACTAGAGAATCTGCTTCCTCCACTGCTCGCTGACTGTGGCAATGGTTTCTTGGATCGCGAGATTCATTGTAGTATTCTAGTCAGGGGCGAATGCTGGTCTTGAAATTCAAGCTTGCTATTGTTATCATTCAGGGAATGAGAGGTGTGATTGAAGTCTTATTAGCGCAATAATGAATTACTCACCATTTAAAACTATGTACAGGTAACCCTCGTATAACGCGGATGTTAGGTTCCGCAGAAATGCGCGTTATATAAATCGCGTTATGCGAGTCTCAGATCACATAGAAAAAGTAGGGTTATGTTCTGAAATCGTTTTTTTTTTTAATTATATAAACAACAATGACATATCCAACAAAAATATATTTTTATTTAATTTAGGTAATGTAATTCATGTAAGTTAAAAAACATATAAACTATGAAACAAATACATAGCATAAAAGCATAAAAATTACAAATTGTACTTAAACTTCATTGCACATAATGCATAAATGTTTTAGGCAAAATAAAATAGTGCATATTTTAATCTTTCATGGCACGAGGATTTGAGGATGGGTTAATAAACACTGGTTTTGTCATGTAATCACCTGACGCATTACTACAAAACATTAGAGTAATTCTATCTTTGGAAACTTTGAATCCAGGAGCTGATCTTTCATTTTTCGAAATATAGGTGCGTTTTTGCATTTTTTTTCCCCAATATAACCCGGATTCATCGCATTGAACACTTGGTCTGCACTATAAATGTTTATAAACTTTGAGAGTTTTTTTGTTTAATAAGATTTCCATCCATAGGAATTTTCTTTTGAGGTACAATCTTCTATCGAAATCTTTAGAGATGTCTCCATTTTTCCATTAGAATATCGCGTACACGAGCAACGCGCTTTGCACTTATCGTTGACCCAGCAATAAACACTTTCTCGGATTTTATGTTCATTTTGTTTGATTGTTCGAATTGTTCATTCATTTAAATTCAAAGTCCCTGCAAAAACTCCTGGTTTTCTCCATTTTTCAACCGATCCAAGATTTTGAATATTTTTCTTCGAGAGAAATTAATTTTGTTTTCAATGTTGGTTTTTCCCTTTCGTTGCAGTTTGTGGCCATTACTATAAAAATAATTTTTTACACAAAAAAGCAAACATTACATATTGTATGTAACTCACCAGAAAATAGTTCTCAGCTTGAGATGAACACACTTGTGATTTTTAATGCACTTTCCTGGCAGAAACGAGGACAATTTCCAACAATAAACGTTTTATACGGTAAACAATTGAGGTACATGAGTGCTAAAGGGTATTTCCCATAATATAAATTCGCTACTTATAATTACATGCGGGATACAGGCAGACACAAATTTAACGAAGATAAAATTTGATTTTTAAGTCGCACGGTGAAAAACATATGAAAAGATAAAGGGTTACTACGATTTGTAGACCGTGTTTTTATCGGAACCATGTTGTATAAGTGCCGCGTTCAACAAGGGTTACTACAATTTTAGACCGCGTTATATCGAAACTGCGTTGTACCGCGTTATACGAGGGTTACCTGTATTTAGAAATTCATGTACATTTAATCATACAAATACAACATTTATTTTACAAATGATATTCTATCTTTTTCAATTTAGCTACTTGATTACAAATTCTATCCTACGGTTCTTCTTCATGAACTGGTCAATAACATCGTCATAAAAAGTTGGTTGTAACTTAATTTTCCCAAGCAACACGCACACTTGTAAAGGCTGGCTGAAGCTCACTGGCTAGATCTACTTTGACTGCGTATGGCCCGTGTTTAAGAAACAGGGTGAGATGACGTGGAGGGAGCGGAAATGGCTATGCGCGCGCATGAAATCACAGTGCTGAAGCGAGGACCTGGATGCTCCCACAACCGAGCAAGCCAAGGTAGTTTGACTAGTGTCGGCCTTCGATACACAACGCAAATCTCAATTACTGCCGCGCAAGCTTGAAACGTCTTCTGTCTACAAAAATAAAAGCCTAAATGAAATGCTTATAAATGCATGCATTTATTAACAAATAAATATTACTTCTTTCTCAATTAATGAGTTTGCGCAGAAAGCATGGAGAATTCGCCACTGATTCTAGTAGATCAAGCTATTGGCTATAATGCCGGTGAAAAAATCATATTTTATGTTATTTCATTCGTGGTTATTTCACTAACATTTGATAACTTAAACTACGGCGCACAAACTTAGATATTGATCGAAATTTACCATACATGTGTAATAATTAGTTTAATTTTCCAAGTTATTAAGTTAAATATCAACTGTTACTGATTATTTTGTAAGAACAGTTCCATTTTATTTTTTTCGATATTATTATTTCCGATTCAAGGCTACGCTGAAGTATCTAACTAAGAAATTATTTGGTTTATCTTAGTATTTAGAAATTGTTCTGAAGGAGACGAATGTCTTCTTTAAATTAGACGCAGGCCTAGAAACCAGGAGACCAGACCTGCGTCCAATAGTCCAAGTGAGGTCTTATCAAGGCCTTGTAAAGGGACAAAATGACAACCTTCAGTTTACATGTTAAAGTTCGTTTCAGCATGGCAAATATCTTTTGAAGTTGTATTTGCAATCTTTGCTACATAGCCCTGAACTTCAACTTGCTATCTACTAACACTCCAAGATCCTAAGCCTGATCAGTTTCTTCTGGCATAATCCCATCAATATAATACAACATTGGATATCTAATCACGCCGAAGTGAATGACTTTACGTTTACTGACATTGAACTGTTACGATTCTGATACAGTGGAGAGAGTGCAAAGGAGAGTGTTAAAATGATATCAGGATTGTGGAATACACTGAGTATGAAGACAGATTGAGCATTTGTAAACTGAAGACACTAGCAAACAGGAGAAAGAGGGGGGAGGGTTATATGATTGAGACTCACAAACTTCTGAAAGGATCATACAGGATTTCAGTTGATGGAATTTTTCAATTTATGGAGAGTGTGGAAAGGATAAGAGGGCATCCTTGGAAGCTGAGAATGAATGCCGCTAAGAAGGGGGGAGCTAGAATTTTCTCTTATAGGGTGGTGCGTGATTGGAATGGATTGCCATTGGATGTTGTGCGTGCAAGCAGTGCGAATCAATTCAAGAATAAGTATGATAGCTGGTGCTTGTAGTATGTGGCCTACCTCGATGAGTTCCTGATTCCCTGGAGGTCTCTCTTAATAATAACAATAAATATTTTGTTGGACTCGCCGGTTGATGTTATCAGTGAATTGTCTCTATCTTTAATAAGTTTCAGCAAATTTTTTGGATAAGTAGAAATGATATTTCTACTGCTATTTTTGTTGCTGTTCATCCGGTTTTTGTTTTTCAAACTCTGCATGTTGTTTATTTTTCGTACTTCTGTCGATATAAACAACCTGTAAGAAATCCCAGCAAGCGCAGTTACTTAAAAAGCGAGGAGGAAGGGAGAGAGAGCAGGAAAAGAGAATGATAATAACATATTAGTTTTTCATTTTTAACATAGAACTTGTACGCTAATGTGGTAGGGAAAAAACTGCCTATACTCCCTCTTTTTTTTTTTGTATGTGTGATCTTCACTTGCAGCGGAGGGAGGAGTCCATTAGGGAATGATCAATTCAAGAAGGAGGTATTCAGTAGAAGCTATGGAATATTACGGCTATAAATAGCTCTCCAATAATCCTCTCTCTCTCTCTCTCTCTCTCTCGCTCTCGAGTGCACGTGCATCAAAGGCAGACCCGGCCATCACAGGCAAGATATCGCAGTTTACCACGTTGGAGGATGAGGAATAAAGCTTTCTATTTCTGTCACAGCTTCGATCCGAAGAAAGCTTCCGCTCCCGCTAACGTAGATGAAAGAAGAAAACAGACTGCGTTAAATTTGGTGTCGATCGTTTGAAACGCACAAGAAAACGCCTGTTTTCGTGTACAGAACTTTGTCAACAAGGCGAGTCTTCAGGGACTTTCAGCTAGGATGCTTATAAGACAAAAATATCCTCCAAATGATGCATAGATGTATGTTGATTTAGTGTCGTGTAGAGATACCGACGTTGGGTTTCTTGTCTCGTTGTTTTTGGCGACTGTGCATTTATTCACCAAAACAGACTGGAATATTCTCGTACCTTGTTCGGGATATACAGCAAGGCTGTTAGACGGAAGAACGTCTTTACAGTGGATTAGATCAGTATTCATATTCCAGAGAACGTTTAAAATGGCAATTTCTTCTTGATAATCGTAACCATTTCCTTTTCAGAAGTATTCGTTTCTATGTAAAGATCCTGCAATTGTAAACTGAAAGTAGGTGTTATTCCTATTTAAGTACACTTCAATAGAGAAGATAGTTTAACATACTGGCATAAAAAATAAAAATGCACTATGTAAGTTATATAAGAGCTGAATTGAATATTTTTAATGATAGACGGATTTAGAAACCAAGAAGATACTGGTAACAACTATGCGAAATTCGAAAACCGTCCTGTTATGTGGAGAAAAAGTCGGTAGTTGTATGAGAGCGGAGAATTTTTTTTAGCTGCAGATGAGTGGATGGTACTGCATTATGGGAAAAAAAACTAAAACAGTATAAAGAGTTCAACAATTTTATCAAGCAAAGTAGAAATCTCTCTCCTCTTCATCTCCTCCATCTAAGGATGGGTTGAGTACTCTGATTAGGGTTTGCACGCTTTTTTTTAATGCAGCCGGTCAGCTTGTCATTCCTCCACTACATCCTGTGAGGGCATGTTATGTCTGCAGGTGGGTGGGTGTGTTCACCGGAAAAGTCTGCCTGCTTACGGAAGAAAAATCTCAGATACTGGGAAAAAAAGAAAAAACTGCCACCTCCGTGTCAGATCTGTTAAATCGTCTTCCATTAAAAAGTTTTTATAAAGGTTCTTTGCATTCTAAACGGGATGTGAATCCAGGTCTTTCCTGCCAAAGGGCATCGTCGTTGTCGACTGAGGTCTAAAAAAAATCGATTGTCAGCCAAGTATTCAGGATGGAGACGAAAAATGCTGCGTTCAAACATATTTGGCTGCTGATGGAAGTCAAAAAATATCGGTTCATAAAACTCTATTTATCCATAAGTTTTTTCTATGAAGTAACTGTAGCAAATTCTAATAATATTTTCAAGATCGTAGGGCTAATAAGGAATAGTGGTCAGCATTATAGCATGGAGACATAATACATGAATACTTAACGATGTAAGTTACATTTTAAATATCGAACACTAAGCATGGCTAGTTGGTCGAATCGATAGTCTCTACTCTCGAACCCACAGACTGTGGATTAGAATCCCACTTATAGCAGTATGCATGTTGGTAATGCCTTTAGGTGGTGAAATCATTCATCACCTGGTTATAGGAGGTATGAAGTAGATTAAAAAGTTCCTGTTCTCTAGCGGACAGGATGTCAAATGAGGCCATAAACTAGATTTTTCTTTGAAAACAACTGTAATCTTCCATATCCGTCTACAGTAATCATTAAGTATCATTGTTTCTGGAAATTAATTTTACCAAGTATCAATGGAAAATATTTTGCATCTGTTTTCTGTTGGCTCATTTATTTTGACGTAAGGTTCTTGCACTAAACAAGATCTACTGAGTAAAACGCACTTGGAAGAGAGTCAGTGTTGTTAACACCTTAAACTTCAGTTTATTGCGAACGTTTGCGTTAAGGTATCAATAATTGTTAGTTGTTAGTTTAAAGTAGTGATGTTAGTAGGTGCGATTTTTCATGTTCACTTCTAAATAAAACTTCTAATATAAATTTACTGTTAAAAACTTTTACAAGGTGAGTTTTTTGTTGAATAAATAGAGAATCAAAACACCAGTTAAATAACAGGTCACTAAACATAACGATCAGCGCCTCTGTTGTACTCAGCCAAGTAGTTATGGCGCTATTTTTCTTCCGAAAAAAAAAAAAACGTATTTTTTCCTAAAGAACAGCAAAATCAAACCACAGCAGATATCTACAGGCATAACATAAGGTATAGCCACTGTTAGCCAGGCTAATACGTGAAGGTGATTACCATGTAAGCCAAAACTTATCACGACTCACATTAAAAAATATTTCTTTTAATCATTTCACTTCATTTCTGACTGAAATGAGAGAAAACATATCGAATAATGAAGACACTGAAAACGGCAGCACTTTAAAATAAGTGGATATATTAATATGTATTTTCTGAATATCAATATATGCAGAAAAAAAATTTTAGGACTGTGTGAGAAGTAAATATTTCTGCATTATATAAATCATGGTCTTCAATGCATGGCCCGCGGAACTCTTTGCCGTGGCCCGCCGGCCATTTTGAAAAAATAACTACAATATTAAAACGGGATTAAATAAAAAATAATGTCAATAAAGCCCGCGGCCACTAAACTATACTGCAGTATTTCGAATTGTAAGATGCTTTCCAGATTCATAAGGAACGCTGCGCATTCGATACTTTACATAAAATCCTATAAAAATAAATATTAAATAGACATGCTTCTTCATCCATCTACCAGACCAAGCGATACTTAAGTACTAGTACTAACGTCAGGTAGATTGCTGAAGCAGTAGTTCGTTCCAGTGCGCTGTCTAGTGCCTTCCAGATACATCTCGAAGGTTCTCGATACTCCGTTATTTTCATATAAATACAAGAGAATTTCATCCATAGTCAGTCGTGAACAGTATAAGCGCACACAGGTTCGTCGTGTCAGTTGTGGTTTGTGGTTGTGGTTTTATATTGCCAGACTTTTTTCGTTAATGTGAGACATATTCAGTGGATAATAACCGTTATACGGCCATTTTGGATCATTTTTTGGGTTCACTTTCCATTACTATGGCGTGTACGAGTAAAAAACGTAAATCAAGTGATTCTTGTCGGATTTTTAATGAAAAGTGGAACAATTTGTACTTTTTTTGTGTGCCGATCGACGATAAGCCAGTGTGGTTAATTTGTCGTGAGTCAGTGTCAGTATCAAAAGAATATAATATAAAAAAACAACACTATGAGACAAAGCATGCGTCCAACTTCGATCAACTTCAAGGGCGGCTTCGTGTGGACAAAGTGACCCGTCTCCAAATTGATTTAAAATGCCAGCAGGGTACGTTTAAAAGGCAGAGGGAAGAGAGCCAAGCGTGCGTCAAAATAAGTTATGTAATAGCTGAAAACATTGCTAAAAAATCAAAAGGCTTCTTGGATGGCGAGTTTGTGAAAGAGTGTCTCATCGCTGCTGGGGATATTCTGTGCCCAAATAATAAGGAAGTGTTTAAAAAACCGAGTTTGTCTGGGGTAACTGTAGCATAACATGTCGAAGAACTTGCCAATGACATTGAAAGAACAGTCGTCAGAATTTACGTCATATTCACTTGCTTTAGATGAGAGCACAGATGTGAAGGATACAGCACAACTGGCTATCTTTGTCCGTGGTATTGATCAACAATTCAATGTGACAGAACTACTAGCGCTCGTACCTATGAAGGGAACGACGAAAGGCGCTGATATTCTTGAAGCCGCCAAGAAAATGCTCCATCGTTTCGACCTCAGCGTAACCAACCTCGAGGGTGTGGTAACTGATGGTGTCCCTGGTATGGCGGGAAAGAACAAAGGGTTTGTTGAGCTGCTACGGAAAGAACCGGGACTAGAAGGAAAACATTTCGTCAATTAACACTGTTTAATCCACCAGGAGAATTTGTGTATGAAAACTATTGGATTTGAGAATGTCATGAAAGTTATTGTGACTGTCGTCAACATTATTAGGGCAAGAGGATTGAATCATCGTCAATTCCAAGAGTTTTTGACCCAAGAGTGCTAAGCGGATCACGGCAATGTCGTTTATTATAGTGATGTGAGTTGGTTGAGCAGAAGGGAAGGTTCTTAAAAGAGTCTTTGACTTAAGGAGCGAAATACAGCAGTTCATGCAAACCAAGGGGAATACGAGTGCGGAATTTAACGAACCGAAGTGGATGACAGAGTTTGCCTTTGTGACCGACATTGCGTTGCATATGAATGACCTAAATATGTGGCTACAATCCAAATATCAACTGGTGCACATTCTGTTTGATCACATCAGAGCTTTTGTGGCCAAACTCAAACTTTGGGAGGCACAACTCGCAAAAAAAGACTTAACTCATTTTCAGTTTCTTGCTGAGTCCAACTGTTCGTCTCTTGATGAATACGATACAAAATTAGCCGTGTTGCGAAGTGAGTTAGAAGAGAGATTTTTTTTTATTTTCGTAACCAACAGTCTTCTTTACATTTATTTTCAATGCCATTCAGTGTCAATGCTGCCAAAATGCCAGGCTCGGTACAATGGAGTTCAAGCAGCTCAGTATGGAGCTGCTTGAACTCCAAAACAACTCTTCTTTGAGAGAAAAATGATTCATTGTGCCCTTGCTTACATTTTACAAAGACAACATTTCTGAGGACTCGTTCCCTAATCTATGCGTCATGCTTTGAAGATGTGCGTTTTGTTAGGAAGCACATACTTATTTGAACAGTTCTTCTCCAGAATGAAGCATGTGATGTCCAAGACAAGAACTCAGATTTACGGACGAACATCTCGAGAATACTCTGCGAATAGCGACTTCCAATATTGATGCCAACATCGACAAGCTGGTCAAGGAAAAATATTGCCAAGTTACCCATTGACATTATAAAAATGAATGTTTTCTTCATTAAATTATCTTTTTTCAAGTACTGATTGTATTTACTTATCATGAACCCGACTCCTACCTACGCTCTTAAAGCTGAGTTTGTTTATTTTTATAGGATTTTAGGTAAGTATCAAATGCACAGCGTTCCTTGTGAATCTGGAAAGCATCTTACAATTCTAAATACTGCAGTATAGCTTAGCGGCCAGCGGGCTTCATTGAAATTTTTAATTCGGCCCGCACTGTCTGAAAGGTTGAAGACCCCTGATATAAATATTTATATAATGATATCTGCATTTGCATTTAGTAAGCGTGCTAAGCAATTGATACGAAAAACATAAAATGCACTACATGAACAGATGGTAAGATTAATTTCTAAGAATGGTGATACTCAATGATTTTACTGTATTCAAAAGAACATAAAGGGCATCCTTCTTGTATATACCAACAGATCGTGACAACTGTTCCGGTATTCCAAATGGGAGACCTAACCTGGTCATTTTTTAAAGGCGATTCTATCTATGGATGGTTATAAGCCTAAAGAGTACACTGTACTATAAGTTGGCTAAGAGTAAGAAAATCCAGCCCCCTCCCTCTAACGATAACACATGGAAACTGTCAATCGCTTCAGGCCTTTAATATGAAGAACAGCAGTTTCCCACCGGGCGATAAAAATCGCGTCACCTAAAGACATTCACAAACATCCATGTCACAGCGTGATTTGAACAACCCAGAACCTGTTAGTTGGAAACCAGAAAAGCTTTACTGGTTTTCTGGTTTCAGTAGCAGCAGTAGATAGTTGTAGTAGTAGTAGTAGTCACAGCAGCTGGTGTTGTTTGGAATTATGGCCGATGTAACTAAAGCTACAAGACCAAAGTATTATGCCTATGAACTGCATATCCTTCCTGTCAGTTTGCTTGTTTTTCGGGATGAAAAACTCGATTTTTCTAGAATAATCCTACTACTTTCATACTCACAATCAGTTAAAAAAAACCTTTATAAAGATTCCTTACGTCATAAATGGAATTCAAATCTTCAACCGAAAAGGTCTTCAACCGAAAAGCATTGTCGATATCGATTGAGCTACAGAGACTCAGTAGTAGATGCAGCAGTAGATTTTACGTTCTGATAGTAGTAGTAGTAGTAGTAGCAGAAGCAACAATAAAGAGCTAAACATTAAATTCAGTGTATAGCATCCTTTTAACTTAATGCAAAGTAAGGATTCTAATAAACTCTCTGAGCTTTAAAGACAATGCGAAACTACAGTTTCTTTAATATTGATAGATTTTTTTTCATGAGAAAACTATCCAAGAAAGGTTGTAAACCTATTTAAACCTAAGAAAGAAGTGACTGACTTGTTACTTACGTTGTTCGCTCAATAAACAACTGAAATGTCAACATATACAGAAATCAGCCGTAGGGAAGCCCCATCATGACCTTCGATTCTAGCAATGGCAGAAACTGAGAAACACAGACCTTCAAGGAAAACCTTGCAAGTGCTTCTATTGTAATATTCGATTAAAATAATCTGAACTACTCGCACTGCTCTCTCTCTCTCTCTCCCTACCCCCCCTCTCTAAGTCAGATTAGTCGTTACATCCAAAAATTCGCGAAGTACTCTAAGCGCCAATGTAAAAATAACATTGTGACTTATAGTTCAGATAATAAAGGAACGTTATCCTTAAGTGAGAACTGCAACTAGAAATATTTTCTTAAAGTGAAGGCTGGTGAGAATTTTGAAATAAAACTAATGCTATTAGATGAAGGTAAAAATAATTAACAAATATGAACTAAAGATTCATGTTTCTTAATTAGAGACCGAAAATTGATTTAAAAATATATTTCTGTTCCTTGATCTTCAAACAACTTTGGATTCAAAAGTTCTCAATAAAATCCCATATACCCCCCCCCCTCAGGAAAGAGTCTTCGAAGCTCAGTCGGTTTCGAAACAGTCATTTGAATGGAAAGATCGGGTTCGAAGCATCTAGGACACGAAGAACCTTTACAGGATTTTTCACACTTCGGAAAAACACTTCCACCCCTCATAGGAGGTGGAAGTGTTTTCCACCCTGAAACTTGGATTTTTCATCTCGAGAAAGGCAAACTGTCCAGAAGAACATACACAACTGACAGCCATAATGCACTATGCAGATAAGATTAACCGCCCTATCAGAGCATTAATTAATTTATCAAGAAGCCAGGTGTTACTTTGCCGTGACAGGCCATTGAGCCTAACACGCATAGCAAGATGGAATGGGAGCTAAGTCCACATGAAATAGTAGACAGATTTTCCCGTGAAGAATCTAGTGCTGAAAGTCAATGGGTGCGCTTATTACAAGAATCATCGTGGCACACATTCTAACTGTTGCAAGTATTGTTCCAGGTTGAACACTGTTGATGTCATTTTTATTCGACGGAAGTATTCAAAAGGGCAGATACAGTAGGGAAAAAAAAATATCACAGGACATAACATTTTGATGCACACTGGTGTATCAAAACCTCCCTAAACTGTTTGATGTTGTTTAGAGCGGGAAGTCCGGTTGGTGGATTTCCTCATTTATTCGCTTACTGCAACTAATTGTTCATTAACATATTCGGTTTACACCTTATGCTTTTTTCTATAAGTTATTTTACGGGTGCTGTTCTCTGCTAAAATTGCTTCTATGTTTCTTTCACTTCGACCAAAATAGAATATGGTCGAAATAAACCAATTTCGACCATATGGTATTTGATTGAATACTTTTTGTTGTTGTTGTTGTTGTTGCTTATGGTTCCCTGTGAATTTCAACATAATAGAACCAAAATAAAGAAGGGATGTAAATGAAGAAAGATAGAAAGTAAATCCTTCAGACATCTCTACAGATATTTTGAGAGCATATATTTCAGCACCGGCCTGGTTGGCCGTTCTCCAGCCAAGAGGCTGTGGGTTCGAATTCCGCCAGGGGATTGATGTTTGTGATTTTCCTACTAACTGTGAAAAAGACATCTGCGACCCTACCAGTTCTTCTAGCAGAAGACTTCACACTCAATGTGGTACGCGAGTGACCTTACGGCGTCAAAATGACGTCCCATGTGAATAAGATGAAGCTATTTTTCAGCAGATATAATATCTCCTAAAAAAATAGTAATCACAGAGTATAAGGTTTGCGTTAATTTAGAAACCTACTTGACTGATTAGTGCAGTGGACGAGGAGTTCATCCCGAACCTACTCTGCCTCTGTTGATCAATTTGTTTCGCAAATATGTTCGTTTGCTGACAGTTAGTAAACAATTATACACAATGAGGTCTTAAAGTAGTTAAATTTTTTATCATGAATCATAATTAAACATGATTGTTTTTTTTTTTAAAAAAAAACGTTTTTTGTAAGGGAAAACCTCAAAAGCATTATACGTGATTATTCTTTTCCTACGACGAGATTTCAGATTAGTAGGCTTCATTCCCCCTAAAATGTAACAGAAGAGAAATAATCTTGCGACCCAAATATTTCAGCACAAACTTTCGAGTCCGAAATTAATTTCTAGCATAATCTACAAACCAAATATTTCATGAGAAACAAAACAGAACCTCAGTATTTCTGGACAGTTAGTCACAGTTTAAATCTGGAGAACCGGACACATTATTACATCTCATATAAAAAACGTGAGGTATGTAATGAGAAATTAAGAGATTAAATATAATAATGAAACGCAAATTTTTAGGAAAATTTAAAATATCAATCAAATATTAAGAAACTATCACCTTTTCTGTTATCTTTATTCAGTAAGAAAACAATGGGAAAGGTGACAGTTTCCAGCTCAACAACCGAATATACCTAATATTAATCAAATACAATGCAATACAATATAATACATTTTGGAGAGGCGGGCATGAAAGGCTAGACTATATTCCAGTATTAGAAAATGCTGGAATATGGCCTAGCCTTTCATTCGAATTTATGAGAATTTAGCTTTTTGAGCTTCCAAGCTTGCATGAAAGGAAAATCGTAGACAAAAGTTAAATAAAAGTAAGAATATTTTCTGTTATGCAGAAATATTCTCTAATAACCAATAAGAAGCTTATACGTTTTATGTAACAATGAGAATCTAGGGACAAAAACACACCTCCAAGATTGGAGGAGGTGTGTGAATAAAATGCCCCAAGTAGAAACCTCTAACAAGTACCACAAGTGATGAATTACCCATAGTGTGGGGTTCCGTTAATGGAAAGTCCAAGAATCACTGATAAGGTGCTCTGAAAAACGTTTCGTGATCATACTTCAAAAAAAAATTTTTTTTTTAAATGATAAGTTAGTTCAATATAATACTGTACGGCCATGTCATTTCGACAATAGCGTTTTTTTTTCTCACAAGAAATGTGAAGTTTCGTGAAACAAAACATTTACATTTTCAGATTTCCGAAAAAAACTCATAATAATAGCCATGTACAAATTTAAAATAAAACAAAAATCAGCTTGCATAGAGATCTCTGAATTAATTGATATCTTAATTTTTGTCCTTTATCTGATATATTTTATAATACTGTATATTGTTGCTTGTAGTTTATCATGCAGATGACTATCTATGTGCCTACCGCACTTGAAATGATAATCAATACATAAATCCAGGTCGCTGGTGTTTCATTTTTGATGGGAACGCAGGTGCATAAAACATCGATTACTGATAAATAATAGAATGACCTATAAATTGGTCCAATTTCAAATTATTCAGATCTTAACGTTTTACTTTGCTTTTAGCTTTTAAAGAAAAAAAAATGCGGTATATATCAAATCAATGTTTTGGTATATTTTGTAAATTACACACTAAAAAAAAGGTTGTAAAATTACATAGCACATTAGTACTAATACCGTGGAAGGGATAAGGTTAGATAATCTGGATGTGCTGCTCCACGAATCAAACATGGAACTTTTCAGACCATCTCGGGTCTCCAATAAGCAGGCTAATGATCCCACATCCGGATGATGGAATTTATCAAGAAAAATATGTCAGAACAGGATCCAAGTAATATCATGGCTGATGCTTTCACTATCAGTATAAAATTTCGTTGTTTTTTTTTTATTTCTTAAAATCGCTGGATCCAACTTACATCACGAGATTCAGACTAATGCTCTTCACTAAAGTTTGAAATAATGCATATCCCTTAGAATTATGCTTTCTCTTGGAATAATTGTTATAATATTGACGAGAGCATCATAATGTAATGAAAAAAACTCAGAGTATAATTCTCTTAAGATTCGAAAATTTCCCGAAATGCACTGGGATCTAATAAATCAAGCTTGAAATTAAAAAAAGAGATTAAAATTAAAGAAGTGAGTTGAAATTAAAAAAAGAACAATACTAAAAATGAATATAAAATATCATACATAATGCAAAATAACTTGGAGAAATCGATCCCGCGCAATTAGAATATGAGATGATACACAAAAATTCACCACTGGCTGAAAAACAAAATGCCGTTTTTTGTTTGTCTGTTTTGTTGTTGTTGTTTGTTTGTTTGTTTGTTTATATTTATTTATTTTATTTTAACAAAGAAGTGGTGTAAATCACTGTTAAGTACATATCATTGCTATTATCTTCAAAGCCATTTTCAGAATTTATCGATCTAGATTTCTACCATTGTTAAAAACACCACTAACAGTCTTTCTTTAAGATCGAGTTCAGAACCGCCTGCGATTCGGTCGGACCTCTGATATGTCCTCTAACCTCTGACCTCTGAGCTTCAATTTTATCATGATCAACTAAAATATAATTACAGGTCGCTCGGTCTGGGGGAAGGAGGTGGTTAGTATATTTGGTACAGAACCACAGTCATGGGTTTCTTGGCTAAAATATATTGCATAGACAACAGTGTATGAAGTACTTTCCCAGCGAAGAAACCATTTCCAAGTGTGTCGTTTTTCTGGTAATTTTCAGCGATTTGTCCAATAAATAAGGATACTTAAGTAATACTCCTAGTTGATAGTTCATTCCTAAAAAGCCATACTCAATTGACGCACCTCACCCAAAATTCTTTCATTATATCATTATTGCAAAAGAGTACGTCGTTCCGTGAGACAAGTTAGCGCAGTAGCTTACAGAAAGATCTACAATAAGGAGTGGATAGCAAAAATTGGAGAGTAGGTCGCAAAAAAGTATTTCACATATATCACTAGAATAAATTCATTTGCATTACTATACCTGTATGTTTCGTGTTCAAGAAAGAAGCAAAACAAATCGAGATTACAAATAAAGAAATAACCAAAATTTACAGGATTTCTTGTGCTTTGTATTTTAGAGTAATTAGGGGGTTTTTTATGTGTTCAAATTCTGAAAACTAGTTTAACGACGCACTCTTTCTTGAGCTCAAAATTACGAATATTACTAAAGAATCCACTTTACAATAAGACTAATTTAGAATTCAGCATTTTCCAGAATAGCATTGTGTGTCACTACTATTATTACATGATCTATTAAGATCCAGATTCGACCTTCTGTAACACCTGATTTAAATTGAATATTACCGCTCAGCTATTTTTATTCGAAAGAGGAACTCAACGGAATGCAATGTACGAGGGGTGGGGTGAAAATTTCTGATAAACACATAGAACAAAATTTATATTAAAGAAACTGATATAACCACGAGAAAGAACAAATCTTAAAACCCCTTAACCCCATGTTTCATCAAATTGTAATAATTTGTTCTTTTTCTTTTAGAATATATATGAAGACATGTCAGAGGTTTTGAAGAAATTCTAAGACACAGAGGTGGGGGCCCCCATCATCAAGCTTTTGGTGCTTCAAGAAACTTCCACAACTGAGATTCACCAAACTTTATGTGATGTACTTTGTGGGGACTGTGCCCCCCACATATCCAACAGCTGCCAGGTTGGTGGCTAAGTTTAAAACTGGATATCCTGAGACAACAGATGCCCCCCCCCCCCCTTCAGGGCAGGCAGACCTTCCACAGATCACACCTGAAAACATCGACGCAGTGCATGCCATGATCCTTGATGATAAACGAGTACCAGCCAAAAACATTGCAAATACTCTGGGGATATCTAGAGAACGAGTTGGGGGGGGGTCATTATCCACCAACATCTGGACATACAGAAGCTCGCAGCAAAGTGGGTCCCCCAAATGTTTGAATGCCGACCAAAAGAGAGAGCGTGTGCTCTCATCTCAAGGAATTTGGAGTCATTTTGAGAAATCAGGAGCAATTTTTTTTGGTTCGTATTGTGACTGTTGATAAAACATGGCTTCATCCCTATGACCCAGACACCAAATAACAGTCAATGGAGTGAAGACACAAAGGTTCTCCACGCCCAAAGAAGTTCCGAACCCAAAAGTCCTCAGGGAAGGTTCTTGCCATTGTCTTTTGTGATATGGATGGTGCAATTCATGCTAAGTACCTCAAAAAATGTGAAATTGTTACAGCAGCAGTTTATTCAACAGCTCTGAAGGAATTGAAAGAGGTACGGAAGGAAAAACGCCGCGGGAAAAGGAAAACGTTTTTCCCATTTAACACTGCTCAAGAAACCCAACAGATAATACACAACTCGGTCTTTCAATGTTTGCTCCCACCCTATTAGCCAGACCCTGGCCCCATCTGACTATTTCCCTATGCCCAAATTTAAAGAAACACTTAAAAGGAACAACATTTACTACAGATGATGAAATCCTATCTGCAGCTGAGGACTGTTTTGTGCAACAAGGGAAAGACTTTTTTTCTCAGAGGATTGCAAAAGAAGCAACGGCGTTGTAACAAGTGTATAACACTTAATGGAGAATATATAGAATAACGTGTAAGTTACATGGTTCTACCGCAATTCCTTCATGATTATTATCACAACTTTTCAGCACAACCTCACACTAAACTGAAGCGTAACATCTAATTATTATTTTTTTTAAAGAAAAGATATTTTGAAAATAGAGAAGAAAGTCGAAAACAATCACGGATTTTCTTCGAAATAAAGTACAGTAGTCGTTAGGAGTAGCAATATACAAATCGATAATTTATGTATTCTTTCAGAGATATAATTTATTATTTCTATTATAAAATTTATATAATTATTATTATTATTATTATTATTATTATTATTATTATTATTTTAAGGATAGAAAATGGAACTTTCTGACCCTAGGTTTTATTTAGTAATAAAAATTTTCACTTGGTTTAAGAATATATTTTGCTGTTCTTAGACAGTAAATTGAATGCATTAGAGACGAAATTAACGAAACTGTGTCTCTACAGCGTTAGTCATTTTCGTGAAAGTTATCGATCGTTAGAATTTCACTGAGAAACCTAATTATTCTTTGGATCAACAACTTAATACAGATCGGCTTTTCTACGTAAAGGTGAGTAATGTGTCAGAGAATCTGACATAAGGGAACAAAAATAAACGGAGGAAAACGATAATCGCTGCAAACAGTTTATAAGTTTGCAAAAACCAAAAAATAGAATTAATAGAAAAACAATTCGTTTTAATTTGAAGTGAAAGAGAATGACTGGAATAACATTTCTAATCTCTTAACCATTAGATACATGCAAAGCTTAATGCGGCCAAAAGTCACACTTAGTTGTAACCATGACAATAAAACAATAACAAAAATCCCACTAAAATGACAAAATATGGCTATATAATCTGAAAGTAAGGTGGAGAGTTGTGAACTGCACACTTCAGTGTTTCATGCGATGAGATAACAAATAAGTAAACTTCAACAAGATAAAAAAAAAAGCAATGAAAAACAAGCGAATTGTTAATGAAATACGTAGTATTTGATGTCAAATATTTTTATTTCATTGGTGTCTGCAATGAAACTCTGAAAGTAACAGTTAAAAACTTTTAAGTGAAGCATATAAGGATTTTTTTTCTTATTTTAAAGAGAACAAAAAAGGAAAATGTAAAAGGAAAAATATGCGTTTTTGTCTTATTTCGATTATATTACGCTCACATGTCTTTATATAAGCCAAGTAACTGTCTTCTTATAACACTAATTTACGCTAAGAATGATAGTTTAATACTAAGTAATTAGTATATTATCAACTGTACGAGTGTGTGTGCGTGCGTATTCTCTGAATACGGAGGTAGTTAATATTAAACGTGCTACCTTGACATAAATGAGATTTATAAAGAGAAATTACTAAGTGTTATAAAAGTTCCTCATGCCTTAGACGGAATTTGAACGCAAGTCTTTCCAACCAAAGAATACCTTCGCTGTCAACAGTGCTGAGCACCTCTATCGCAATATTTGTCTTTCAATTGTAAAGATTTAAGTTCAAATCCAAAAATGATGTAAGAAACCTTTTCAAAGCCTTTCCGAATGGTTATTTAAACGGTAAGGTGTGCATAAGACATTTTTTATCCTTCCGGAAACTTGAATTTTTATTTCACAAAAAGGATAAACAGATCGAAGAACACACGCAATTAGCGAACATGAAACAGAAACCTCACAGTCTTAGTTGCTTTCAAACGAATCCTTGCATCATCCAAGAATGAATTCGAATTCATGCACTTCCGGCAGAAGGGAGTCAGTGTATTACATAGTCACGGTCGTCTCATACCGTTGCTTATGAGCTTGCTTGTTGGACGTAAACAAGTCCGAAGAATTATAATGAATTTCTTAGTATACTAAAACCATGGGCGCCAAGAGCAGAATTAGTCCCTTTCCGGAGGTGATCCTTAATATATATATATATATATATGTATATATATATATATATATATATATATATATATATATATATATATATATATATATATATATATATATATATATTCATGAGCATTGACTCGGTTACTGTGATACATTTAAAAAGATATTTAATGACTAGAAAACCGAGAATAAGTTAGAAAACTTTATTTAATGATACAACTAGTTTCGGCTTATTATGGCCTTCATCAGGTATCTTTGTAGGTAGAAGAAATAATAATAAAAGACTGAAGATATTAAGAAAACTGAGAAGCACAGGTTAATTGTATTAGATAATTAAAAATAGAAGATAATAAAGATGAAAAGAATAGGACTAAGAGTCAACAGGTTAGTATTTCTAAAACGTTGTAAATTTCATGCAGTCTTCCCGAATTTCATCTCATTTAGGGAAAATATTAATACAGTACGTGCAAAGAGAATATATCGTAAAGCCAAGTTAGACCTACTCAGGGAAAGAATTTCTAATACAAAAAGTAGTCTGGCCTTTTTGTTCAACGAAAGAAGATCTTTAATTGAAAAACTTGAACAGTTTCTGGATAATGATAGTTTTAATGAATTTATTTCTAATAGTGAAACAATAGCAACTCAGATACAGAATAATAATAAAATTACTCTTATCAGGAAATTTGAAAATCTTAAGTGAGTACAAAATTCATTTGATATTACAAAAGACCGCAACAATCCAGACAAGGTAGTAATAAACAAATCCTCCCATATTCTCACAGATGTCGAAAAAGATATTCTTAGCAAAGGCCTTAATTTCATTCCTTCACCAAGGTTTATTCCAAAATAATCTCTTCTTACTAAAATGAAAAAAGCTACTTCACTTCTGCCTACTCATTTGGCCAAACTTCTTCGTATGGAAGCTATTTTTATCATTAACAATGCAAAACCTCCACAAGTTAACATTTCTTCAGCTGAACGACAAGCTATTAGAAATCTAAAAAAGAACAGAAATATAACAATTTTACCGACGGATTAAGGTAATGCCACAGTTATCCTCGATACTGAAAAATATCATAATAAGATGCTTCTACTACTTGAAAGTGACACATATTCCATATTACAGGATGATCCAACACGGGAACTACAAAACCGTACCAACAACTTACTACAAAATACTAGTGAACTTCCTCGTGATGTACGTCTCTCTCTACGCTCCCTTCATCCTCTTATACCACGTATCTATGGAGTTCCAAAAATACATAAGAAAAATACTCCTCTTCGCCCTACTGTCGAGGGTATTGACTCTCCAACCTACAAACTATCAAAATATCTTGCAAAATATCTCAAGTCTTTTTCTAATAAGTCTTCATTGTTCATCAACAACACCTTAGATTTTGTATCTAGTATTAAAGATTTATCCATCAAAGAGAATGATATTATAGCCAGTTTAAATATTATTTCATTATTCACACATATACCAACTGAAGAAGTATTAATATTATTAAAGGATAAATTATCCAAAAAAATGTTTGCTTTATTAAAGCATTGCGTTCAATCTGGCTACTTCCGCTATCAAAATACAATCTATAAACAGAACCAGGCTTGGCGATGGGAAACCCTTTATCACCCATCTGGCGAATATTTTCCTAGAAGATTTAAAACAAGAGCTATATCTTCCTCTTCATTTAAACCAAAAGTTTGGAAACGTTATGTAGATGACGGAGTCTTGGTGAAAACTCTCTCACGAATTTTCTTCATCATCTAAATAACCAGCATCCAAATATAAAATTCACGGCAGAACTAGAACATAACTCCCTTCCTTTCCTGGATATAAAACTCTCACGCTGTTCTGGAAAATTTAGAATCTCTGTGTACAGAAAACCAACGCATACTAATAGATATATTCACAGTCTTTCTCATCATTTTCCACTTTGGGACACAGAGCTCGCTCTATTTTAAACGATCCAGATGAGCTTCAAAAAGAAATTAATCACCTCTCACATATTTTTGAACAAAATGAATATCATAAAAGAACAATTAAGAAATTTCTTATAGATCCTCCTAGGCGCCACAATACAGAACTACCAATTTTAAAGGTAACATCTCAATCCCATACATCAGTTCGGTCTGCCAAAAATTGGCAAAAGTCCTCCAAAAGTACAACATCAGGACGTTATTTACCACTCTTCCAAAAATCAGATCTCTTATAAGCCATCCTAAACCTAAGCATCATAATCTAAAATATCCTGGCGTATATAAACTATGGTGTGACTGTAATGTTCCTTATTACGGTCAAACTAATAAATCTGTTGAACTTCGCATGGAGGAGCATAAAAGAGACATCTCTTATAAAAGATCAAAAATGCTAGTGCTTTATCCAGCCATGTTCTCTTCTCTAACAATCCTCATGATAATTTTCAAGGTCACTCAGTTTCCTGGGATAGATCTGAAAACATTTTCCGTTGCAAGGATGAATTTGAAAGAAAGATAGTGGAATCCAGGGAGATCGTCCTTAATCCTGAGCATTTGAACAGTAATTTGAGCTATAACATCCCTGAGAGCCACACTGCTGTTGTTCAATACTGGCGTTCTCGAGAGTCTACTACCACGCATACAATAAACAATGGCACGTAAATAGAACAACTGGAATTTTAATACAACGTTTTTTATTTTTAATTATCTAATACAATTAATCTGTGCTTCTCAGTTTTCTTAATATCTTTAGTCTTTTATTATTGTTTCTTCTACCTACAAAGATACCTGATGAAGGCCATAATAAGCCGAAACTAGTTGTATCATTAAAGTTTTCTAACTTATTCTCGGTTTGGTAGTCATTAAATATATTTAAAAAAAAAATATATATATATATATATATATATATATATTAAGGATAACCTCGTTTAATTTACTTGCATTGCAGTTTAATACTTAACGACTTTCCATGCGTATTTATTTTCCTTTTTATTTTCATGAAATATGAAAATAAAGGTATCAAAAACAATAATAAAACTTACTATATTGATTTGAAATATTCTATTTGAATCTAAATTTACTGGAGAACTCTCTTAATCAAGTACTGAATTTTGTAAACGCTATCTAGAATATTCTGAGTATACTTCTATAGGAAAATTTAAGGAAATCAAAAGTAAACATTCAAAAGAAACCGTTACAAAATAAATCAAGTAAAGAAATAAACGATTGGGAATCGCAATCCTGTTATAGGGACATTACTCATTTTCCTAACAATTACACTTATACTCGCTTTTGACATATAATGTCATTTAATCGCCATTTTAATTGCCATTAAAATTGTACAATTATAACTTAAAAGGGATAATATTATATAATATAATAATAATTATTATAATTTCAAATCTTTGGCCAAAGAATTGGCCACTAGATAACAATAAATTAGGGTTAGCACTTCATAATGTTTTTAAGAATACAGTAGTAGTAGTATTTTTTATATTAACCACACAAGTGTGGGCAAGTGATTAAAGACAAGAAAAGAATCTGTTAATGAATCTCTTCAGAGCTGGAGCCTATATGTTAAGATATGATATTAGGAGATGAGAAAGAATGTTTCGAGGGACAGAAGTATGTGGAATGAACGAAGAGGATGAGAAGTTAGTTCAGTGAGTCTGGAGCTGAACAATATATAGATGTTAACCAGCAATTGCCGTTCTTCATACATGTTTAGAGGGAATTGGAGGAACAGTGGCGGCCAGTTCAGTGGAGCAACGTCAATGGAAAGAAAATACAGTATGTAGAAACAGAGAATCTATGTGAAAGTGATCGGAGGGAGTCAATGAGAAAAGAGTCATCTATTAAGTGAATAACTCTCTTCTGGGTACAATTAGCATTGTAAGGAAAGTTTGGGAAGTTGTTTTTGATGCACCACCCAGAGTGTGAGAACAATATTCTAAGGTTGCGCGGATTTTGGATTCATAAAGTGCTAGAAATTGAGCAGAAGTGTAACAATGTTTAGGGCAATGGTCTTTCTTCCGGAAATAAGGAAGGATTGTATTTTGGTAGTATTAAAATTTTCTAAATAATCTCCACTTCTCTGAGAATGGCTAGAAGATCGGCGTTTAAGACTGAAACAATTTAACTGGAATGACTGTCCTTAAATTTTTGTAAGAATTCAAATACTAGGTCTGAACTGAATTTGTTAACTAGTGTCCTTGCATAGCTTGCATACTTAATAGCGGACAAAACAACTCACATAGGTGTTTAGACATTTTACAAAATGCACCTAAAAGAGAGAAAGAGATTCGAAAATAGAGTCCATAAATATTGATGTCAAAATTGTATCTGTTAAGTAATACACTGTTGGAAAGACGTCAACGGACACCCCCCCCCCCCTCCATGAGCGAGATGCATCGTGCCATGTAACGACTCACGTGTTTGTAGCCGGTAAAAATTGGAAGAATATGATGCTCCCAAGTCAGTGCAACTCTATCCGGGTGAAATGGCTGCGAGAACGGAACTGACTGTGTTTGAAAGAGACATTGTGATACGATGCCATGTTGCAGGCTTATCTGTTCGGCAAAGTGGGCCATCCCAGGTTAACAATCATTGATACCATACTGAGATGGCAGCGCACAGAGTCAACTGCAAGTGTTACCCGAAGTCGACGACCTACCACACTCACCGAACGTGACCGCAGGATGCTACGAAGAATAATATGTAAAAACCTCCATTCGTCGGCCGACGGGTTGAATGTGGAGTTCTGAACACCGACTGAAACACGAATCTAACAAAAAATATTCAGACACGAGTCTCATAACATCGGTTTCCATGGTAGGACCGCAATATGCAAACTCCACATTACTCGAACGATCATGCAGCACGTCCTCAGTGCTGCAAAGAGCGTATATAGTGGGACGTGAAAGCTTGGAAAGCTGTGTTAGAGAGCGATGAATGACGCTACACCCTCTACTGAGCAGATGAATTTTTCTGTTTTTGCATTTTCTTGTATGGTAGAAATAGTTCCTAGTAATATGATGTAAAGTACTCGGATAGGCAGATTGATGTTATGGTCTTGCTTCCATTCAGATACTTACCTACTTTTTTTTCCCTGCTGGCTTTTATGAGGTTATCTTTTGTCGGGATGTTTATAAGTCGCACTACGACGAGATGAGGTCGGGGTAAACCTCTTTTCCTTTTTTGAGATAATCGATGAACGGACTGGATATCTTTTGGTTCAATGGGGGGTGCAAATTTTCTGTCTTAATTGAATTCCCGTTTCTCTTAAATGTTCAGACGATGCAGCTTCTGGAAGACCGTCTATGAAGAGTTCATTTTTATGATGTTGTTGGTTTAGGAGTTCATAATGCAGTTTTAAATAATTTAGTTCTTGTCGTAATTCCGTTGTCTCTTTAACTAAGTTATGCTGCCTTTCCGTTAGTCCTTTAAGACTGTTTAATTTTTTTTCTGACAGTCAAAAGTATTTCTTATACAGAATCATTATTAAACTTAGTAAACTCCTTCTATTGGTTATTTTTTTTTCTCTAATATGTGCAGTATACTTCTCAAATAGTTTCTCGAACAAATATAATTAAGCAATCTTTTAAGTTTTTGTAGCCTATTTTCAAGCAATAGATTCAAAATGGGCTCATTTGTGTTTGCGTTATTATATTCCTTGTCCGCTTTTTCTCCTGCTCTTGTTTGCTGCGTTGATTGTTGACCGCCTACTGTTGTTTGTTCCGTTGGCAGTTTGTTGCATGCCATTGAAGGCCGCATTACTTTGTTTTCCCTAAAGTACGGGAACTTCCATTCGTCAAGCTTTGCAGTCGATTTTCGTTGCCATGTAGCTTCCAACTATCCCGAAGAGATAAAGTGCATGTTTCTCAGGCAGTTCCTGAATGTTATGTGATCTTCTCCCACCGTTAGGTCTTCCTGGTATTTATAGCACCTCATCTTCCTTCTAGTTTTGATGATTCTGTATGACTGCTAAGAACGCGACTTCATTTGTTCTCCTGTCGCGTGGTTAACCGCCGTTTGCTTCAAGCTTTCAAAACTTCAAATGTATACAGTAACTTATAAATTAGAAAGAAATCAGCAGACACCATAGTACCGGACATACTTTCCACAAGCCTACGATAGGAATCAATAGGAATTATGGACCATTCTTCATGTATGCACGTGATGAGATCCTGGACTGTTCTAGAGTGGACGTCCCTTGACTCACCCAACGCCTCCAGTTCATCCCACAGATGAATTGAAATCATGGCTCTGTGGAAGCCAGTGAAGTGTGGTGACGCTCATGTCCACAAGCTACGCATTATAGCAGCAACATTATGACCCAGTGCATTGTCTTGCTGAAAGAGACAATGTCAGTTCCGTAGAAACGCCACAAAATAGGAAGCGTTGCATTGTTCCAGAATGTTCAGATACCCCCCTCTGAGTTCAATGTTTGTGGTGCCACAAACAGAGGCCCGAGACCAAACAAGGAAAAGCAAGTATCCACCAAGCCCACACCAGTCCATCTACTTGAGAGGGTGTAGCATGATTAATCGCTCCATAACACAATTTTCCACAGCTTCTTCGTCCAACTGTATATACTCTTCGCTCCACTGAAGACGACGCTGCATGTTGGTTAGAGTAACATGGGGCTCGCATATTGCAGTCCTACCATGGAAAGCCATGATGTGAGCCTCGGTTCTGAATGTTTTTGTACAGATTCATGTTCCAGTCGAATACCCCGAAACTCCGCATTCAACGTGTCGGCAGAAAAATGGCAGTTTTCACATATTATCCTTCATAGCACCCTAAGGTCACGTTCGGTGAGTGGTAGGTCGTCCACTGCGGGTAGCAATTGCAGTTGACTCCCTGTGCCTCCATCTCAGTATGTACGAGTATAACTGATTGTTTACCTGAGATGGCCCAATTTGTTAACAATTTGCCAAAGAGATAGGCCAGCAACATGGTATCCTATCACAATGCCTCTTTCAAACTCCGTCAGCTCCTGTCTCGAAGCCATTTAGCACGGGCACAGTTGCGCTGACTTGGAAGCATTATATTCCTCCAATTCATACAGGTTACAAATACGTGACTCGTTACCTGGCGTAATGCACCTTGCCCATGGGGGGTTTCTGTTGATTTCTTTCCAAGTAATGTATATATGATGTATATGTGTATATATGATGTATATGTATATATAATTTAAATGTATATGAATACGTATGTACTGGGATGCAAAAAAATAATAAATAAAATAATATATATTATAATTATTAGTGTAAAAACTATTACATACGTGTACGTAACTGTATGCACATTTACGTGCGTGTGTGTGTGTGTGTGTGTGTGTGCACGTATATCGTATATTCAGTGGCGTCGCATGCCCATTTCGGTTGGGTATGCTGTTGTGACTTATTCAACAAGAGCTACAAAATTAATGTAAGTTTGACCGTATAATTGCGTTTTTAACGATGTAAGAAAGTTTTACAAGTGTATAGTGTTACACCTGATATCTTGAGAATATAATATCCTTAGTTATCATGGTGTAACATAAAAAAATAAATAACATAAATAAAAACCCCTGCATAAAAGGAATAATTTAATTAATAAAATATTCTTGCATCCAGTATAAATTGAGTGAAATGTAAAGGTCTATTGTTTAGTTAAGATAACAAAAAGAAAGGAATGTATTAAGATGTATTATGACTAAACAAGGAATTTGTGTTAAATAAGTAGCTAACTAAGAATTAATATAGTAATGCGATTAAGAATGAAAGAGTTAAGTACATAAGTATACAAGAATGAGTCATGAGATACGCTATGCAAGAGGCTACAGATTAAGCATTAAGTAGAATTCTGAGAAAAGGTTTAAAAGGGGGTTAAGATAGAGGCTAACAAGAGAAATAACTGAATATCGCTTAGGGCCTATACCCGGATAGAAACTTCGTTACGAGTTGCCGATCAAAATGACGTATGGCGGGAAAAAGAAGTAAGCAAGGGCGCCGTTAGGATAGCAGCTATAAAAGGGTTGGTAACCCCCCCCCCTCGAGGCTTTTTTTTTGTTCGAAGAGTAGTCTCTATTGGGTTGAGGAGAAGACGTTTAGATAGTCAAGGAGGCTTTAGGCCTTTCTGCCTTTTTGCCAGAGGAGAAGAAACGTTTGGATAGTCGCGGTGGTTTTAGTTTGGTTTTCTAGCAGATTTCACGGTGTTCCTGAGTGGAGAGATATGGCTGGTATCCTCATGCCACAACAAGGAATCGAAGGTGAGCGGGAAAGCTATTCCCGTATTCCTATGTAGAAAGCGAAATATGCCAATGGAGTCATAGGAAACTGTGAAGATGTCGATGTCCTCGTTTCGGATAGTACAGCCGACTGCGCAGATGTTTATATAGCTCTGAATTGCAAGAAGTTATGCAAGCAAGTTCGTTCAGTAGAAGGTAAAGGCCCGTAAGTGAAGCTAAAGAAAGGTATTGTGAAGCTTGTCTTATGTTAACTAGAAGTTGTTTGTGATAGGTACTATTGTCTTAATACGGAACTGTTAAAGTGATTAGGGAGAAATTATAATAGGACTTTAGAATTTGATAGAGAGTGTTAAAAGTAAGCTAGCTAGTGTTGATAATTTGTGAATAATTAATTGTCCTAAGAATCTTGAGTGCCTACTATATTGTAAAAGGAGAGTTAATGACATAGTTGTGTGTTAATGAAGTAAATGGTTTTGTCAATATTGAGTTGGATTAGTGTGAATTGAGTAATCAAGTAGCCTGAGGAATTTGAATGCCTAGTGTGATGTGTAGAGAATCGGAATTGTCATAAGTATGTGCTAGAGTAGTTAATGATTTTGTTAGTGTACTTGAAGTTGAATAATCTAATAGTGTGTGATAATCTAATTTGTCCATGTTAAGTGAATTCAAGTTTTTGTATGAAATTTTGTGGCGGCATGATCGTAGTAACTTTTGTCGAATCATAGCCCAACTACTTGTATTAAGCTAATTTTAGTGTGTAAGTAATTTAGTTGAGTATTTTGATATGTACCATGTCTAGAGAAATAATAAACCTTTTGTTTAATGATAAAAAAGTTGTCTGATATCGCTAATCCAATGCACCGCTTAGAAACATTCGAGCCTAATCACGCGGGGAATTAATGTTAAGAAACGGGAAGTTTAAGGAATTAATGTTGAGTAACAAGAAATAGCGTCACGACTGCAATAGTTACACTTTCAGATATTTGAGTCCTTTTTCTCTGTTTATGTATAAAATATCCTAAACTAAATATCCCAAAGGGCGCAGTTAAAATACAAATACTAGGGATACTATGGGGAACAATAACTCAGATATTAGTAGAAATTTTGGAGATGTCTTGAAAGTAGAAGTTAGAAGGACATAGACGAAGGTAATTTGTAAGATAAACAAAATCGTAAGATAAGTTAGGGACATAACAATAGCACATCAGTGTTCATCTTAATTGGTCCAATGCAATTAATTGTAGAACAACTTTAAATACTTTAATTTATCAATTAATTGTAACCAAAACTGTGCAAAGTGGGGGACAATGTGTTTGTTTTAAGATACTGTATATTAGATAATAATAATAATGAAGAAGAATACTATATTTGGTTGGTATATTTGAATTACTCAAAAGCGTAAATTGGAAGAGGAGGACGAGGCTTACTTCCTTCGACTATAGTACTGTTTCCCATTGTAAACATGGGCGAAAAAGTTATAAATTTATCGAAAATTATACAGTATATTAAAAACTTATCTACGTAGGCTGTTCAATAAGTAATAAGACTAATTTTACTGTCGCGAAACCACTCATCACAATATTAATTTCTTTGGAATAAAGAAATGTTGCTGTCTGTATTAACAAAAGAGGTTGATAGATGGCGTATACGGGCTGATGTGCCAGAGTGTCACGTGACTAAACGCAAGCTTGTTTCGGCGAGCCTCGAACCTCGACCAGTCGTCGAAATGGAAGCGTCCTTGGAACAGCGTTATGCGATTAAATTTTGTGTGTGTTTGCAAAAATCAGCATCAGACACTTTTAACATGATACGCGAAGCTTTCCACGATGAAGCAATGTCGAGGGCAAGTGTTTTTCGCCAGTTGATCAACACAGCAGCGATTATCATCAAGGAGGCTCGCAGAATTGCAGTACGCCAGCTGGATGTTGGTCTGAATATTTCTATGGTAAGTGTTCACTCATTTGGGACTGAAACGTGCTTGCGCCTGATGGATTCCCAAACTCTTGACACCAGAGCAAATGCAGCATCGAGTGGATGTGTGCACAGAATGGAAAGAAAGACTGGAACAAGAAGGCGACAACTTCTTAAGCTTGTCCGATGCCGATTTTTGCAAACGCACACAAAATTTAATCGCTCGTAGGCGCGCCGAAACAAGCTTGCGTTTAGTCACGTGACACTCTGGCACATCAGCCCGTATACGCCATCTATCAACCTCTTTTGTTAATACAGACAGCAACATTTCTTTATTCCAAATAAATTAATATTGTGATGAGTGGTTTCGCGACAGTAAAATTAGTCTTATTACTTATTGAACAGCCTACGTATATTATATATAAAAGCTTGCCTACCACGTGAGCAGCACACTTCACGCACGCAAAACAGATGAAACTCAGAAAAAAAAAACAGCAACTCATGACAAACAACGTTCAATTGGATTATTGACACAATAATTAATCACAGCATTTAGATGCTATTGTCTCAGAGCTCACCCTACCTTGCCTTCTGAACTGTTTAAAACTACTAGAACGCTAGGATTTGACCCACTGCGCCATCTATACATCTTTTCAAAAGGACTCAAAGGTGTATGTATTTTGAACGAACACCAGGGCTATTAACGCGAATGTCATGGAATATTTGCGTGTCGAAAAGTGTCCTCTTCATGAAGCATTAATATATTGTGTTTACTTTTAGGAATAACGCTAAGTCTGGAAACAATTAGGGGGGGGGGGGTCTTTAACGAAATTAAATGCAAAAATATAATATCGGCGATATTGTTATTCTGTGGATAAACCGCACACCTAGCACTTCTGGATATTTGTCCTTAATATATATATATATATATATATATATGGAGCTAAAATTTTACTAATTAATTATCATTATTACAGACCTCCAGGGAATCAGGGACTCAGAAGAAGGCTACACATCGTCCACACCAGGTGTCATGCATTTTACATTTTCTTGAATTCATTCACACTATTTGTTGTCTCCCTTCCAATAATTCAGCGCTTTGTGAGAGAAAAATTCAATCTCCAGCCTCTTTCTTGACCACATTTATTCTTACATTCCCGAGGATGCCCTATCATCTTCTACTCTCCCCGCCTTCTCTCTTCTTTGTCTTCTTCTTTGGTGCATCAATCCGAAGATTGGTAATTATAGCCGCACATCATAACATTCTGTGTCGTGACCTCCTTTTTATCTCTTCATAATTCTAGCGCAAGTAATCATCATTATGTTATTTATATATGAAATTCTTGGTCTGCCTAGTGGCCTCTTTCCTTCTACAGTCACCTCCATTATTTCTGTAATCAGTTCCTCATGCATCAAATGGTGTCCAATTAGGCTTTTTCTTCTCTTATTGATGTGTTTCATTAATAACCGCTCTTTATGAACTATATTTAGAACTTCATTACTTTTCCTTTCTGTCCAACTAATTTTCATCATCTTTCTCCAGCACCAAAGTTCAAATGCCTCCAACTTTTTGATGTGTTTTGGTAGAGTCCAGGCATCACAACCATATAATGCAATGCTCCATATGTATGTTTTCACTAACCTTTTTTTTAGCTGAATGCTAAGTCCTTTACTTAGTAAAAATGTTTCTTCTGTTGTAGAATGCATTTTTGGCTAAGATTATTCGTGCTTTAAAATCTGATTGGTTTCTTCCCTCTTCTGTGATAAGACTTCCAAGATTACTTAAATATTAATAGTTTATTATACTATATTCGGCATGAAACTCTCTGATTCCAAAAATCTTTGAGTTTCTTATTCGGTTTTAAAACAATGTGGGATTTAATATCCCCTTAATTTAAATAACTTCCAAGATATTTAAAAGAGGATACCTTTTGTATTAGGTTATTATTTATTTCCAAGTTTATTTTCATTGGATTTGCTTTACTTGTAATTAATAGTTTTGTTTTCTTATAATTAATTTTTAGGCTGTACTGTGTGAAAATGTCTTCTATCTTTGTCAGGATGGCTTTCAGTTTGTTTTCGTTATCGGCTATAACTGCTATATCACCGGCGAACCGTAGTCAGTTAATATCAATTCCATTTATCTTAATTCCTGTTTCTATAAGTTCTTTCAATTTATTTATTGCATCTTCAATGTACAGATTAAACAATATGGGTGAAAGAAAGCACCCCTGTCTTACACCTCTGCGTATTTTTGCTATTGCGGTTTTTGTTTTATTGCTGGCTGTTTCTATTAGGGTTTCTTGGTGCTTGTAAAGATTAAATATGAGCCTTATATCTCTCCAATCTACCTTTATTGTTTTTAGGAGGTTAAACGTTTGGTTCCAGTCAATACTATCGAAGGGTTTCTCCAAGTCAAGAAAAAATATCAGAGTATTTTGATTCTTCTCAAATCATCTTTCGATAACTGTTCTTAGAGCTAAGATTGCTTCTCTTGCTCCCTGCTGTTTCTGAATCCAAAGTGGTCATTGCCAACATATTCTTCAACCTTGTTTATTAGTCTTTTTTGTATAATTTTGAGTAGTATTGTCGAAGTATGTGATATTAAGCTTATTGTTCGATGATCTTCACACTTGTGTGCATTATTTACTTTAGGAATGGGTATGATAGAGCATTGTGTAAAATCTTTGGGGATGATCCACGTTTCATAAATATACCTTTCCTGAGTATTTTATTAATTCTGAAGGGATGTTATCAATGCCTGGTGTATTGTTGGTTGACACTTCATTCAGTGCCAATTCAAATTCATCTTTTAATATAGTTGGACCAATTTCTTCCACATCAAGTCTTGTTTCATCTTCTATAGCCTAGGCGCCTAGATCTTTTCCACTATATAGATCTTCTAAGTACTCCTTCCATCTTTCCGAAATTTCTTCCTTATCTACACACGGTCAATTAATTCCTTAAATGAGTTTTTTTTACATCAGTTTTTGGGATACTGTTGAGGGTCGTGGTTACTGCAGCTTGAACGTTTTCAATGGTATCATATCGCTTTCCTTTCATCGGCAAATGAAGTCGGGAGAAGAGAAAGAAGTCACAGGGTGCTAAATCAGGTGAATACGGCGAGTGATTGAACACACAAAAAATTGGTTTTTATTCAAAAACTGTCTCACAATGTTCGAACGATGAGATGGTGCATTATCGTGCAAAAGTGACCAGCTGCCTGCATCACGATATTCATGCAGTACGCAACCATTGACTGTTTGGCCAGGCAGAACGAATTCTTCGTGGATAATGCCCTTGGAATCGTAGAAACAAATCAGCATTGTCTTTAGTTTTGACTTCTCCAAGCGATTTTTTTCGGATGCCCTTCTTCTGGTGGACTCCACTCAGTACTCTGGAGCTTTGTTTCGGGCTCATACTCAAAACACCACGTTTCGTCACCAGTAACGATCATTTCAAGAAAGTTTGAGTCCTTACGAACGGTTTTCATGAAGTCCTTGCAGTTTCAATTCGATAAATGTTTTGGTCGTCGGTCAACAACTTGTAGGGATCAAATCGCGAATTCAATTTACGAACGCCCAAACTCTCGGTCAAAATGTTGTGTACAGTTGATTTTGGAATTCCAATTCATCTTCAATCAATCTCACGGACGATTTCGGGTTTTCTTTGATGAAATCACGCACTTTTTGGATGTTAACTTCGCTCAGTCCAGTTTTTAGACGGCCCAGCTTTTCGTCGTCCTCATCAAAACGCATCAAATTCTTTTTGAAGCATTTGATGCGTTTCGGTAAAACTTTTACCAAGTTTAACACAAACGTCAATCGCAGCTCTGTTTGAAACTCATTTTCGGAACGTTCATCAAAACACACACTGTCACTCTTGGCACTATAACTCGGCTTCTAATGAAACAAATGTCATAAACTGTTGACACAACACTATTGAAGGTTGCCGCTTTCGACAACAAAAGGATACAACAGGTGGCGCCACTAGTTTCTTCTATTTTCGAAACGTTCTGTTTTTTTTTTTTGGAAAGAGGATGTATATGTTCTCATGTTTATTTTTGAAAATTGTACTTCTTGTCTTGTGTTGCTGGCTTATTCCTTTTATGTTATAAGCTTTATCGATTCTCCCAGTCTTAGTTAGATCTTCTATTTCTTTACATTTCTCTGTATACCATTGTTCTTTTGCCTTCTTTACACTCTCTATTTATCAATTTTTTATGTTTATATTTGTCTTTGCTTTCTTCCTTTAGGGAGGTATTTCTTTCTTTCATCTATTAGATCTAGAATGTCCTCGGTGATCCATGGCTTTTTTATTTGCTTGTTCCTTAATCCCATGCAGTCATTGGCAACCATGATGATTGTATCCTTCAAATGAGTCCATTTTTCCTCTATGTTTTTCTTTTCCCTCTCTCCAGTTTTAATGCTTTCATCAGTTTGCTGTTTGTAGTTTCTTTTGTTTTCCTCTGTTTTCAGGTTATTTATGTTCCATTTGGGCCTTTTCCTTGGTTGTGACAGCTTTTTAAATTTCAGATTATATTTCAATAAAACCAAATTGTGGTTACTGTCAACATCAGCTCCCATGCTTTCTATAAAATGTAAAATTCAATCTGCTGGAAGGCTACATGAACTTTTCAGAAATTTGTAGGTCTCCACCATATCGTTTCTTTCTCCTTTTTGCTAGTGTCTGCGTTCACATATTTTCAATTCAACCTCGTAATCCACAGACTCAATATTATCATTCACATCTTCCTTTACTCCCCCCCCCCACACACACACTGTATTGCATCACCACGAAAACCAGGAGACCAAATCTGCGCAGAAGAGTCCATGAGACCGTATCAAGGCCATAAAATAAGACAAAAATGACCCTTATCGTTACTAGTCAATGTCGTTTCAACACTGATATTATCTTCTGGGTTGGAAATGAAATGAAAGTAGCAGAAGAATTAGAAAAGTACAATTTTAATATAACTGGTGTTACCGAGACAAAAAGAGTAAAAAAAATTGAGATAGTGATAATTAAATGTAAGATATTAAATTCGGGCAACAGTAATCAGGGGAGGGCAGGGAAAGGAAGGGGAGACAGCTATATTTTCCACACGAATGAGATGAAATTCTTGGAGGATAGGTAATTTCAAGTAGAGTGATGTATAAAATATCGAATTGGACAACGAGAGTTATTTGTGCCTGTGGTCCACAGAAAGTTCTAAAAGTAGAAGAACTGTTCGAATCATTAGAGAATGCAACTGATATAAAGAAGAAACTGTTCTTACTGCAGATCAGCAACAGAGTGAATGAATACCAGAGATATAGAAATTTTTTTCGAAACGTTTAGACAAAATAACAAAACCAATAATAAAGGTAAATCATTTCTGGATTTCTGAATACATGAAACTAGTCCAGAAAACGGAACGTAGATCAATACTAGCACAATATTTCAAAAATAAAGATGTGCATAAATTCACATAGAGAGAAGACACAAGAAATAAGAAAAGTCTTGCTGACTGAGATGTTCACAATGGTTCAGCATACAAAATCATGCAGATGATTTTGAAACTTAAGTGATCACCATTTAGATTTGAGCAGTCTTCAAGAATTTTGAACATTTGTTCTGTATTTCGTTAAGAGTATAACACCTAAACTAAATAAATGGTACAACAAAGTTCGTATGAAAATCAGTAATAAATAAAAAAAAAGGTGAAGAACTGACAGAGAAAAATAAAAAATTAAAAAAAATCATTAGCCCACCCGTAGTCCTAATGCGCTGTGGCAGTTGGCACTACTTAAAAGAACGAATTATGCCCAAGAGTTCTATATTCGCCTTTGACTGGCGATTTTGATTAGGGTCTGGCTCAAAAGCTGTTTCGAACTCTGGATCTTATTGAAAAATAGGCAAAAATTTAAGAGGGCAAGAACCCCCACCCCTGTTCAAGACTAGAACAATCACATGTCAGCAAGTTGTATTTTTCATAATGGAACTCTCAGTCGGTTCGTAAAATATGACACCTGAAGAAAGAGTCTCAAAGTTTCAATCTGGCATTGTAAAGGTATGGATATATAGGATATCATAAATCTATTCATCTATCCGGTCTGGTTGTTCGAATGGTGGAAGTACCTGCTTTCTAACCAATACGCTGCGGATTCGAATTCTGCCATGAGAATGGATGTTTGTGATTGTCTTTAAGTGGGCGATGAATCTCATCGCCTGGAGTGAGATCACCGGCAAGTTTGTTGGAAGCATGAAGTGACTTGAAAACGTTCCATGTTTGGTCTTAATAGCGAGATTTCCAGACTATGGAAAAAATAAATAACATATATTTTAAAAACAAATAATATTTAAGAAATAAGAAAAAAATCCTTAACCTGTAAACAGTTCTACTGTACTATATGTTTAACCTTTCGTGGATGGCGTGACATAAAATAAATTGAACTGAAACTTTAAAAGTTTCAAAATTGAGAGAGAGAGAGAGTCTACAGTACCTTGATCACATAACAAACAGAATGAGAAAGGAAAGGTGAATAGTTAGCACAACAGGTTTCGATTCCAGAATGTCAGGAAAAAGACTAGGAAGAAGACAAAGATCTAGTTGGACTGATGCAGTTAGTAGTGCTTTCATCATCATCAACATCACGAGCCATGGGCTCATTGCCCGTTGGTGTCCGATGCCTCCTTCACTGTCTTTCTCCACCTTTCTTTGTCCAGTGCACAGTGTCGCAGTTTCTGTACACCCATTCCACACCAGTCCTTTATATCGTCTATCCATTCTCTGAACGATCTACCTCTTCTGTTTAAACCATCCAAAATACCACACATAAATGTCTTTATCTTCCGGTCCTCACTCATTCCACGGATGTGGCAAAAATAATTGCAGCTTCCGTTATATAATCTTCTGCATTATATTCTCTTTTGGCTGTATCTTCCGATAGAGCTCTTCATTTGTGATTTTCTGTATCGATCCTATTCTTAGAATCTTCCTGTAACACGTTCTTTCAAATGCCAAAATTCTTTTTCTTGATTCCTTGTTTATTACCCATGTTTCAGATCCATACAGTACATCGCTAAAGATGCATGTTTCCAGTACTTTTAGTTTTGTTTGCAGGCTGATCACTTTACTTTACCAGATGTTATCCATGGCCTTCAGATTTGTTCTTCCCTTTGCAATCTTGATCTTTATTTCTTTTTTACAGTCCAAATCATATGTCATTTTACTTCCCAAAGATGTGAATTGTTCTACATTTTCTATATCAATTCCATCCACTTGTATCTTTTGTTTCATGTTCTTCTCACGAAATACCATTGTCTTTGTTTTTTCCACGTTCATAACCAGTCCAAGTCTCTTCCTTTCTCATTTAACAGTTTCAGTGTTTTTTGTAGTTTTCTTTCGTGTTTTTCAATAATAACAATGTCATCTGCAAATCTCAGATTGTGATAACGTGATAACGGCAACATGACGTTGCTGAAATATTGGAAGTGTATTAAAATTTATTTTAATGTATATTCTATTGTACGTTGTAATGTCCTTAAGCTATTTAGTAAGAATTCATTAGCATAAGTTACTTATTTCACCTACATCAAATTCTATACAAACACTGATGAGCACTTTCACAGAAATCGTATATCCGGGCAATTCAATGTACAGTAATAAATCACCAGCAGAAATATAATTATCAATACACTACATGAGAAGTGATATTAATGGTTTTCCAAAGAGGCCTCATCTTAAAAAGCTGCAGTATGTGTGTGTGTGTGTGTGTGTCAGAAGATAGTATTTTAAGAAATTTCTTGCCTGAAATTACTTAGCTTCATAGAAATGTAATTAATGATATAATAGGGCCAGTTAATCTATCTTGAAGGATGAAATGCCTAAATTTCCAGGAGGAAAACTCTATCCTATTCTCCATATAAGACTTACGAACTTACCTTCAATTGAAAAGTTGTCCTAATAAAGGTTCCTGGCAGCCTAGATGGGATTTGAATCTAGACCTTTCCAACCTAAGAACATTAATGCTATCAAACTAAGCTCGCTATGTAGGCTCCTTTATTCTATTATCTATTTCAATATTTACATGATATCTTTAGTGAGCAAATGCTTTACATTGCTACTTGCTGAGTTAGTGAAGTTTGAATAGAAAGCCTCAAAAAGAGGAGTGACAAAAATGATTCAAAATATAAATGAAAGTTCAGAATAAGCAACAGAGTTAAGAACGAACAAAGACAAAAAAATGAATCTGACATAAGATAAAAAAGACTAAGTCAAAGAAGAATGAAAAGAAAAAATCTTAAGAGACTCTAGATTAGGTACCATTGAATGGTTGCCTTTGATGGTTGGAATGAATTATTATTATACAAGCATAATAAGTCCTCCCCCCGACATGATGCGAGGAAACAAGAATATCTAGTTGCTGAGTGAACACAATTTTTCACTCAGCAATGTGTAGACTGTAGAATGAAATCTACACATTGTTATGAAGACTTACAGTGAAAAATGTGCAATCTACATCTATTGTTAAGATATTTGCTATTTAAAACTTTTTTATATTTACCATATAAAATTTTTATTAAAAATTACTGTATACATTTTATGTATTTTTATACACTTGTACAATAAATTTACGTTTAATAAACTGTGTGTTATATACTTAATTTGTTGTTCTTATTCCAAAAATATTAACACACTGTAAAGTAAAAATATCAGTAAATAAATTTTTAGTTTTATTTTCATATCCTTTTAAATTTCAATTTTTGCTTCTAGCAAAGAATGAGTACCAGCACCTATTGTTTTACATAAGAAGCACTAGTTTACTTAATCTTCCTAAGCCATGATGCTTTTATGTCCACCAAAACATGAATGTAAAGTGAACTATAGAGTTGAAATAACATGTATAAAAAGTGCAAGCCATAAGTTAAGAGGACGATAATCCTTAACACTAAGAACATGTATCCGGATAAATTAGTTGCAAGTTCCTGATAGTGAATGAATTTAAGGAGAAGCATGACAGATTGTGTGTGTATAACAATTAATTTGGGTCTCCCAAGATGAGTCTCCAGACTCCATGGAGATACCATATAATAATAATCATAATAAATGTTCTCCTTTGTGTGTGATTGACAATTAGGTTGTAATTCCAATATTTTTGAAAAATTCTAAAATAATCAAAAGGAAGATTGTACCGATTAGAACAGTAAGATTAACGATACAAGAAAATAAAAATCTTTATTCTCACTTTGTTTCAAAGCCAGTGATGCCGTTTTCATCATTATTATGAACATAAGGAATTTAATTTAGATGGTATCATATTGTGCCAACTACTCCTAACATATCATGTCTCCCTCTTCATTTCTGTGATATAATACTTATGCCACTAGTTCAGAATTGAAAGAAAAAAGAAAGAAAACTAATGATTAATAAGGTACAACTTTTGGAAGATTATCTTCACTTTATTCTTTAGTCCCAGGATTAGTAAAAAAGCTAATATCATTATCAATATTATATTGCTTTCCAACTTATAATACAGAAACACACTAAAATCAAAAACATACCTAATTTATTTACATTCAGTTTCTGCCTGTTAAGAGGATTTGTTCCAAATAACAATGTATATGCTTCGCTATAGAGAGGAAGAGAAACTGGACATTACTATGTGCCTTAATAATAATGAAATAACAGTAGTAAGGAATTAGCTGAGAAAATAATTTTAATAATCATAGTATAATATTATTATAATTTTTATTTTAGTTTAGTTTAAATTAAAAATGTTGTTCCTAATATGGCTGAAAGCAAGAGCCTACTAGCAAGTAATATTTTTGATATACACAATATTTATGGCAAGAATTATTCTGCAGAAAATTTTCAGTTTTGAGACATGTAACAAGTTTAATTAAATAAACAATATACAGGGTGTTCGGGATAAATTTGACAGTTTCGTAAGGAAAAAGAAAATCTTCTTTGTATCTATTAAATTTAATGAATTGACAAAAAAACATTACAGGCAGAGTTAATTACAATACTATCAACAAGATTTACTCAAAATAACCACCATTAGCATCGATCACAGCTTCAATTCTGCTTCGGAACCTCGAACAAGCTGATGCTACAGTCTCCCTGGGAAGGGCCGCAAAAACTGTTTTAATTTTATCCATTAACTGGGCTTTTGTATTACTGGAAGTGCGATTGGTGTCTTTTTCAACTGCGCCCCATACAAAATAATCCATGGGGTTAAGGTCTGGGGAGTTTGGAGGCCAAACATTTGGACTGGTGAAGTCGTAGAAATTTTCAGACAACCATTTTTGACTTTTCCCAGAGGTGTGGCAAGGGGCCGAATCCTGCTGCCATACATACGGCCTACCATTGGCTACCCTTGTTATCCAGGGCTTGACTACAGTTAGCAACTCCACGAACAAAGCCCGAATTCCAATGCCAGGGTTCTTCAACACCTGTTCCTGCAGATTTGCGAGGAATTCTGCTGTACGAACGCAATCAGATCGTCTGCTAGGGATCTTTCTTCTTGCTACATCCTCGTAGTCACCATTGCAAGTCTCTAGTTCATGCCTGATTGTTTTTACTGTATTCAGGGAGCATTGGGCAGCAGTCGTAATATCCTTATTTTGATGGCGGGCACGAATCATCATGATACAAGTTATTCTCTTCCATGATTCAGGTGGGTTCCAGCTATCCATCCTTTCTGACATCTTGTATATGAATGAAGAAGGGTCCAAACTTTTAAATGAAGAGAAGTGTGTGTTAATACATGTAACTTACGTAAAAATATAATTAATTATAAATATGTCAAATTTATCCCGAACACCCTGTATATACAAGGTTTTGCAAAATATATATATACATATTTTCAAAATTCATTTTTACTCGGTTGGAATATTATAAAAAAAAAGGTTTAATGACTATTACCGAGAGAAAAGATGACAAGATATATTTAACAAGATACTACTAGTTTACTAGTTTCGTTACATGAACATCCTCAGGTATCATAATCAAAGAAGTATATAAAAAATTACAGAGACTTAAAATTGTACTAACATATAATATATATATATATATATATATATACATACATACATGCAAGGTTTTCAAAACTTAGTGAGGAGTAGGAAGAGGTGGGGGACTATGATTAGGATCTGTAAAAAATGATGAAAGGAATTTATCAGAGAGAGAGAGAGAGAGAGATGTAGGGAAGAACTACTGCGCAAGAAGTTGGAGAACAGGAAAATGAGAGACATTCCTAGAAGCCGCATAAGTGTGTTTTAAACAAGTCGTAAAAGCCTCCATAGCTCAGTAGGTATAGACGAAGCTTTTTTTGTTTTGTCGAAAAAACCTGGGTTTGATTCCCGTCCATGAAGTGAGGGACCTTTATCTTGTGACTAAAAATGAGTTAGCCGGTCTCATGCGGAGACAGAGAGTTTTTTGTACACGAAAAATTCTCTGTCTCCGAATTTTTTTTCGCCCCTCAGAAAATGCAAATCGGTCCTGTGAACACACACCGACTTACAGTCATAAGATACATATACTTAATCCCCGATTAGGAGGGCTCAATTCTCCCCCCCCCCCAAAAAAAAGGGACGGGAAGAAAAGGGCGGGGAATCCCATACGAATAAATAAAGCAAATCGTGATAAATATTCCCTTTTGTAGATATCAGAGTTAGTAATATAACGCGAACCGATTTCAAGGTGAGGTTTTTATGAGTATTGTGTGAAATGAAAGGATTTAAGCAAAAGCCAAATATTAATGACCAATGAATCACATACACTTCTCCATTTAGAGTTTTTCGCATCGACTGAAATTATATGGTATTGAGAGAGCTTTGTGACTGATGTTTGATATCTGTTTGCAGAGAAGAATGACATTGCTACCTGCTCTTTGTTTAAGATTCAGTTGGTAACATCAGCTGTATAGATAGAGAACCAAAGTATAAAAGTATGCAAATGAAGGTTATGACGGTATAAAGAGAAGCCTAGATAGATCGCATGGGAAGTTAAGTTCATTTAACAGGTTCTATTTTGGTTAGATATCTGTCCATGCACAACAGGCTTGGTAGATGAGCGTTTGCAATTCAGTTTCTGTCAACATTTTTGAAAAGGTTGGTTGGTTGGGTTATTTAGAATTACCTCTTCGATACCTTCCTTAAATGGAGATCTATACCCTGTAGATCCCGTTCCCGTTGTGCATTCCACTGGCTTACCTATAAACATTATGATTTTCCTAATATTTAACTTTTTGGAGAAGCGTGATTCACCAGCATTAGCCTTGACCAAAAGAAACTCCTAGAAAGAACTACAAAAGAACTGTGGCCAAATTCGATGTAAACTGAGAACATCCTCGATCACCTGCTGGTGTTGTTGGCCGAGTGATTAGCATAGTCTTTCTACAACAGACATCGTGGGTTATAATCCCACAGTGGGCATAGATGTTGGAGAATGTCTTTATTAGGTGGTAGCTGAATTTTAAAGCCCGATCTGAGACCACCATTCTACTTATTAGAGACTTGAAGTGGTTTGAAAGGGTTCTATGTTTGCTCTCTACAGTAAAAATTCCGAACTGTGTAATCCGTAGTCCAACCACGGTAATTATGTACGATAAATTTACAAATTTTCGTGCGTTGGGGTTCGCATTAAAAAAAATCTAAACACGATCCGGAGGGAGGTAATTCATCGTGCAGATATAACAGAATACTCGTTCAATGCACTTATTATTCCTGTTAATTATCAATTAAAATCTACTAGTGCAATGCGCTTCGTCAATAAGTACTCAGCAGTGGTAGTTAATGTTTATGCGCAATGCACTACAAGATCTGAAGATATGATCCAAGTCCTCCTTAAGCATATTTCAGTTTATGAAGAAGTGTGCATGTAGTTGTAAGCCAAAGCCAACGAATTCTACAACAGAATACCCGATTCCAAGTGTGAAATATTTGTGCGTGAAAAGCTGGTCTAAAATGGAATTGGGACTCATTGGGATTTTTAAGGCAAAGAATGATGCGACATTCCTAGTGCATTAGATCCATGTTATCTCCATATACGTGATAACCGAACATGCTAAAACGAATTGCATTATTGGTCATTGACAACCATATTTCTGAGCTCCAAGAAACTGAGTTCTGGGTTCTGTTTTAGAATTTATCGCGTTGCTATTAACGCAGTTTATTATTGTTGTGCAGAATTATACTGAGGCAACCACAGCTATGGAAACGATTATACAATTTTGTTAAATGCATGTATTCTTCCAGTTTGTTAGTGTTGTAGGGGTGGGTCGCTGTTCCTTTATAACTGATACTTAAAAGGTTTATTTCGTTCTCTGTTCAATATCCAGAGTTGCTTCACTGTGTGAATCAACTTTGGATGCTCAAACAACAAAAACAAGTTTAATTTTTGAACAGTTAATTCCGCTATTATTTATTCTTATTTCCAAATTTCAAATTAAGGACTTAAAAAGTTGAACATTCGCAGCTCACGACCTGGCCACTTACCCTTTTGAGCAGCATAAAATAATTTCCTAGTGTAAACCACGAGGTTGTCATTTGAAAGACTGGTTAGCGTATTCGCTTTCTGATCAACAGGCTGCTGGTTCGTATCATAGGTGGAATATAAATTTCATCTCTCGGTGTGACACCCCCAACGAGCTAGGAGGCCTGAAGTTACTTGAAAAAAAAGTCCATGTTCGAGCAAGGTTTCAAGATTACGAAAAACATAAATTCACAAAAAAAAAAAAAAGATAAAAATTTATAAAAATGGGAAGAAATTCTTAGTTCATCTCATCAACGGTACTAATATACTATAGGTTTACAACCTTCGGTGGGTAGGAGTTACATTAAAAAAAAAAAAAAAAAAAAAAAAAAAAAACTGCGAGGTAAGATATTAATAAATCATGGAGAAGGAGACAATAATTTTTTTTTTTAAATCTTTAGTTGAAGTACTCAGCAATAAATATAAATTACATAAATAATAAACAATATTGGCATATCTAATGAGGCATGTTGATAAAAAGTGATTACCATTTAGTAATCAGGAGAAAGGAAGAAAGTATCCACGAGAACATTTCACATTATAATATACTCATTATGACAGAAAAATGAATAATCTGTACTAGTTTTAATTAATTCTTTAAAAGAAATTAGAACCATTTGAGATAATGATTTACCGTAAGAGAATTCACTGCAATCATTGAGTTACTGATTTCTAATAATAATAATAATAATAAGTAAAAACAATACATGAACACGTAGACATTATGCAAGAAGGTATATAACCAAATATTCCGGTCTGAAACTTACAGATCATCCTCAGTGTAAGTGGTAAATTCAAAAAGGTAGAATAAGAATGACGGCTTTCAAAAGGGATACGAGCGACGTGCCAGAATGCTATAATACAGTAAATATAAAATTGATACATGCAAAAAAAAAGGTATAAAAAAAGAGGGGGAATTGTAAGCATAAGAATCAAAGGGGATAATACGCAACATTTATCTTTCTGATTTTGTTATCAAAATCTCATTAACATTAGTAATATTGCTTTTTCGCTTATTTATAATCTTATTTTCAAAATTTTCGAAACAAAGTATTTTATTTTTCCCTCAAATCGCAGTTGCAAATCTTAACCTCAATAACGACACTTAGAGGTTAAATAGCTTCAACTTAGTTTATTAAGTACTTCTGGAGGAATGCGGTAGTTAACTGGTTTTCAGTATAAGCGATATTCGTTGAGACATGCAAAGAGGAAGATGCGTGCTGACGCTCGTTCAACCACGTGCTATGGTGTCATGTTTGTTGTGGCCTTGACTAAGAAACGTATACAGCTCAAAACGTGCATTTCGTGTATATAATAATTCATGACAGTTTTTCCATGGACAGAGGACAGCGCGATAGTAAGGAATTTCTATTTATATCTTTACTATAAATACGACTTTGGATATTGTCTAATGTGTGTCCTTGCAGTGAAGGACAATATTCATGTTAAGAATTTAGTCATTGTTAATCGCACTTTGATACTAAGGCTAAGAAGAATAAAATTACTATTATATAATTAGCGCATTTTTTTCTAGTTGCTGACACTTTTTTTTTCCGCATCCGGAATACACGATATACACCTGAACATAAATAATCTCACTTACGAATTTATTATGACATAATACTGAATCTCTCTCTCTCTCTCTTTCTCTAACAAAGAGTATTCCCACTATCTGAACACGCATCATGTCACCAAGTACCAGGGGAGAACAAACATAATTGTCCCTGACACACTTAGGTGGGCGAGACCTGTGCTATATTTAACATGAAGCTCCATTATAGCAACTGCTGTAGCTACAAGAGCAAGACACTTCACATTCACACACACACACACACCAACACCTAATAAAACACTCAAAATCTGATGATAGGCACAACATATATTTTGTTGAAAGCGTAGGAATCTTCAGCGTTGTAGATATACATACTTCTTGAAAAAACGTTAGCGAATATATTTATTTATCTACTAAAATTATCAAACTTTACTTAAGTTTCATATGCGTGACTAATAATAATAATAATAATAATAATAATAATAATAATAATAATAATAATAATAATAAATTTACTTTATTTCTAAAGATATTAACAGTTTATTCTTTCCCAAAAAAATAATTACATTCAAGCTTGATATTCAATACCTCAACTTACGTAATACACTTGGAATTATTTTTTATTTTCAAGCAGTTACCGATGAGATTATTTTTCTTTGACGTTTAAGATCAACTGCGTATTATAAAAAATAAATAAAATATTTCTTCTAACCTTTGCAACTGCTGAAATCACTCTCTCTCTTTTATTCTAAATTATTCAACCAAAGAGTAGAATGAAATTAAGGATCGCCCTTCGGGAAAAGAGCAAGGGGGGGGGGATTTGGTTGGTGATGAGATTAAGCCAAAGCGAGTATGTTATGTTTTTTGCAACTTAAGTGTTCTCTGGACCGTTTGCAATCCACATGAAATTAGAAACTCTCGAGAAGTGGTTGGCATTACGAACGATGCAACCTTATGCTACGTCAGGACAGTACATTGAACTTTTACCTGTTTTTGTGAGATAAAAAACGCGTTTCCGGGAGTCTTGACATTTCAATACGAGAGCGGCTAACTTTCCTTTATTTAAAAAGCCTTTATAAAGGCTTCCTACACGGGATTCGAACTTTTAAGTCTTCCAACCGAATGGAAATCACCAGGTCCTCCTCGCAGGTAGCTATGCTACGGAGGCACTTTGAGGGGAGAAAGGGACATAAAACTGTAGTGTATATACCACAACTGTCATCAGCGAGGCAAAATGAGAAATGTGGTAAAATAATATTTTGTTTTCTTTTCACAGTATTGATGTTTCAACTCATCTACTTTTACTTACTGAAAAGAACTTGAAACAAAGGGTACAGAATTGGGCCGTCTAAAAGAAAATGAGATGCGACATAAAGCTTTCGTATATCTCCTTCAATTAACATATGGACGAAAACATCATAGTGTAATTAATGGTGGTACGAAAGAAGAAAAAAAAAGAATCTAATTAAAGCAAAGGAACGAGCGAGTATAATAAATAGTTACATAATAAAACAGCTTTACACAGAACATAGGACAGTTGGCACACTTTTTAGTTGATCAAAAACAAAGAGGATTTTATTTTTGACATTTTTTCTATGATAAATGTAAGAATCGAGAGCTATGCGTAATATCTGCAATAAAATAGTAAAAGTAACTTTTTTTCGGGCATCACATAAGTGCCAATCAAACCTTCATTATCCAGACGGTCATATGTAGCAAAAATTTACATAATAAAAAACCAACTTTGATCGACTTATCGTAGCCATTCTCTACTAACATTAAAAAAAAATCATGAAAGAATCTATGCTTAATACCAACATATATTTTTTCAGATTCTGATCTGTTTTACAAAAACTTGGAATTCTGAGCTTTATTTAATATTTTAATTAAATATTTTACTGTACACACTGACAGATCCTCCACGTCACAGTAACAGCGAATTCCTCCTCCTCATCATCATCATCAAATTCCTGCCGTGTACCCTGAAGGGGTGTACAGCATATGATAGTACTACATGAAAAATTTACATCATTACTAACCTCCTATCCACAATTTTCCTCCAAATCGGTCTGTTACCTGTCAAGATTATATAACATTATCAGATCTTATATTTCTATCTTCTAAGGCACTTTTTACCATATCAATCCACCTATATCTTGGTCTTCCTCTAAGTCTTTTTCCCCAAAACCTGGCAGAGAACACTTGTTTTGCTAATATTTCCTTGTGTTTAAGTGACCATACCACCTGAGATTAGCTCTGCTAACATTCCTGGATGCTGACAACGTCAAGTTCTTTCCTAATATTCTCGTTTTTAATATGATATTGCCATTGATGCTATCTGTTCACGCTGCTAATCTTTCTGGGGATTCTCATATATGCACTGGACTCTCATATCTGACAGTCTCTAGTCTTTGGTCAAGTGTTTTATTTCTAACCCAGCTCTCAGCTCCATAAGATAAAATTGGCTTGAATACTGTCTTGGATACAACTAATTTAGTATTTTGACTAATTTCTCTCTTATTCCATATAAATTTATTCAGTAGACTTCCTACCATACCAGCTTTGTTGATTCTGTTGTCTATTTCCATATTCAATTTACCATCTTCACTAAAAATCGTGCCTAAGTAGCTGAAATGTTTTACTCGTTCTATAGGTTCTTCATTCATAATGCAGTTGATATTTTCAATGCTTCAGCCTATTTTCATTGTCTTTGTCTTGTTATTGCTTATCTTCATACCATATCTATTACATCAGTTATTCCATTTAGTCAGGAAATCTTGCAGACTTGTACCAGATTTATTTAGAAGTATAACATCATCCGCATAAAGCAAAGAGAAGACATTAACATCTCCAATTTTGATATCAGGTTTAATACCACTATCCTTCATAATGTGATCCATATAGATAATGAATAACGGAGGGGATAATGTACATTCTTGTGTGACACCAGATTTAATATCAAACCATCTCCCTGTACTTCCTTCAATTCTAACTGCTGACTTACAACTCAAATAAAGACAAAGTATTGCTTGATATAATGCCACATTGACACCATAAAACTGTAGTGTTTTGAATAGCTTTTCTCTTGGCACCTTATTATATGCCTTTTCCAGATCTACAAAACTTAAATGCAGATCTTTGTTATATTCCCATGATTTCTCAACTATTTGTCATAAAGTGAAAATCTGATCCTGGCAGTTTCTATTTGGCCTGAATCCAGCTTGTTCTTCACTAAGCTTCCCTTTCACAATCCTTCTCAACCGTTTCTCAAGTATACTTGCATAAATCTTACCAGGAATATAGAGAGATTTCCTACTGAGATTCCTTACCAGGAATCACTATGTGAGCTCTACTCCAATCATCTGGAATTCGTCCCTCTGATCAGTCCTTCTGATTTATGCAGTGCAGCCACTGCAAGACTTTCATACCTCCATACTTGAACATTTCTGGTCGAATATATTCTTCTCCCGCTGTCTTTCCATGTTTTCAGGGTTTTGATGGCTTTTTCTACTTCAAGTATGGATATCTATTCCTGATTGCATACCTGCTAAGTGTTTTTTACTACTGTGCTGTCACTGCTTGTTTGGTTTAGCAATTTTTCGAAGTAATTACTCCATACATCAAGGTTTTTCACCAGTTTTCATGTCGCCATTATCATCTCTAATTCCTTTTACAGCACTCTTTCCTCCACTTCTGGGCTTTTTCAACAACCTCCAGAATATCTTGCCTCCTTCTTGATATTTATTTTCTGTGTTCTTACCAAAGTCTTCTCATGACTTTTGTTTAGCTAGTTTTACGCTAGTTTTATATAGTGAATTTCTAGCCGAGATTAAAGCAGTAACGAAGGCAAACGAGTCCAAAGGTGAATGATCTTGCAAAAAATTCGACATAGTAATAACGCTCAGCTAAAATCAAGGTATGAATTATTTGAAAGCATTGATTTAACAAATTATAATGAATATAAATAAGAAAGAAGATAGCTTCATATTGATGAAAAAAATATTTGTATTGATTACAATACAGAAAATAGCATTTCTAAAAGCACTTTCATGGACGCTGTTCCTGCGAATTGGTTTGATATTTGTCATTCCTCTTCTTTATTCTAAAGATGTAAAAACAAGAGCGGCTGCTGGTCATTATTCATACACAGTTCAGCTTCAGAATCTCTCATTATCCTCTTTCATTCCATCTGCCTCTGAGGAATTAGGTTCTTCCTCATTTCGGAGGAAGGCTATTCCAACACTTTAGGATACAATGCTTTGCTCGAAGAATCCCAACCTAAAGATGTTCACAAGGCATCAATAGGTTCGTCTTTCTTCTTAACTATTTAAGGAAAAACAACACTATGAGGTTTTGTAATCTCTAATGTGTAAAACTTTACTCAAAAAAAAAAAAAGAAAGAAAGAAAGAAAGCAGCTGAAAATTATAACAGATTATTTTCGCATTTTCGATTACTTATAATGAATTTCAATAAAAGTTTGCCAAGTTTATAATTTTTCCTATTACCGTTTTCTCTTGCATGTTTAGTTTCAATGCTCTGTCAACCAAACTTGCTTCTCTGGAACATAATTAATGCTCTGAGAGAGCGGTTAATCTTATCTGCATGGAGTATTATGCCTATTAATTACGTATTTTGTTTTCTCCTAACCGGTTTGCCTGTTTTGCGGAATGAAAATCCTTTTACCTTCGTATGAAGCCAGCTAACTCTCCTTCAACTGAAAAGCACTGATAAAATTTATTCATATTTTTTTTATTGTTTTTCATTTTTTCTTCATATTTGAATCCTAAAAGGGATTCAAATCCACGTCTTTCCAAACAAAGGGCATCGTCGAGACTGAGCTACGAAAGCTCATATATTAAAAGATAGACAGTTCATAAACTTTAATAATTTTACTGAGCCTCCAAAAGAATTATAACAGTTACTTTTAGTAATTTCATAAGTAATGAATCTCATAAAAAGAAAAATCTGATATGTAAAAAATCGAGTTAATTGAATTTACGAAGCAAGAACTAATTGGCTGCAATTTAGAAGAGGATATTTTACTGACATTGGTTTTGAAATTTTGTGGTATATTATAACGGTTGTCATGATATGCGCGAATTTGTGGGAGAAATTTACAATCTCAGCAATTTTTTTTATTTGTGCTATCGGAAAAGTAGCCACTAAATTGCATCCAAACACCCTCCCTCCCCTTTTGAACATAAGATGTTTTTATGAGGTATCGCTTTTTTTTTAACCGAAATAGAAAAACAGTTACAAAGGACTGGTCGAAATCAATTGAGCGATTCGATCAGAATCTGCAGTATTATATTTTTTTTCTCCATTCTTTAAAATCCCCTCCTCTCCCACTGTCCAATTTGGTTCAGTTGTATAGAAATCATTAGGAGACTTTAAACAATGTTAGAAATAACTATATTCCAAATTTTATTGCAAATAACTGAATGGTAATATGTAATAGTGTCGTAAGGGGGATCCTCCCAACAATCCTCTTCATTTTAGTCCTACTGGGTAAAATTTTCCAGAAGGTAGAAAATGTTAAATTATAAAGCTATCCGCAGAGATGGATATACTCCACCCCCCCCATCCCCTCCACCAAAAAAAAAAAAAAAAAAAAACACTATCATTATTTTAGTATTAGGCTAAAATTCTCAGTAAAATATAAACAATGTAAGGAATGTTGTATTTCGGGAATTAGTTGAACAACGCGACTAGCATGATTTTTTTTTTTTTAAGTTGAATATCTCAACTGAACATATAGATTACCAAATTTCAAGCATCAAATCCAATAAGAAACTAGGATACTTTGAAAATAATGAAAAACGTCCTTCCTTCCTGTCCTCCCCCCCCGAAAAAAATCCTTTTTCATCTTCAATTTCTCTTCCTCTTCCGCAGAAATCTGTACCAGTCGCGTTGTTCGACTAATTTCGAGGAAATTTGAAATGTAATTTTTTTCCTTACATTAGGTAGCACGTTCATTAAAGTATGACAGATTGATAATATTCAATTAGAACCGGAAAATAAAATAGGTATAATTTTGGCTTCAGTGATTCTTGGAATAAGAGTTGTCAGTGACTCGCTATAGTACTTAGCTTTCAACTGGTTAGTTTCGATTAAATAATTAGATTATTTCATCTACAACTTGATTACAGTATGATTATCGTTAGCCATACTGTAATCGTGTGCCGGAATTAGCCGCATAGAAATAATTTAAAAAAATTACTCTTTATCAACTCTACCAGGTTTCGCATTCCTTGCAGGACGCTTCTTCAGGAAGTTAAAAAAAATAAAAATAAAAAAATCTCAGAACGAATTACAATATTCAAACAATAGTAATCGAAAGAGAGGGAGAGAGGAGAGGATAAATGGGACAAATGGTTAAACTGTTATATGCACACAATATCATTTATATATATTATTATTTTCTTGTGACTCCCACTCATGAAAGGTTGTAACCTAGAGTACGTTAGTGCCGTGATCTGCTAAGGATTTCTTCTTTTATTATTTTTCTTTAATTTTTACTTATCTCACGATGAAAATAATAATACTCATCATATCCTAGCTTCGTATAGTTCAGATATTTGATGACTGTACAATGCCCAGTTTAATAAAAGCCATTGAATTTTATTAAACTGGACTGGTGCACGTAACATTTCAAAAGCCTCCTTAAGTTTCTGGATAAAGGTCCATCCATCCATCAGTGGCTTTGACAAGCACTTAAGCGCCCATAGCTTTCCAAACATCCTTGGATTTCCTAACCGTAATACGAGGATAAGGTAGTTACCCCAATGCCTCCAAGTATTCTTGTATGTAAATTGCGTGTGTTCTACTGGCCGGTTTGTCTGTTTTGAGAGACGAAAAACCCGAGTTTCCGGGAGAAAAAACTCTCTACTTCTGTATGAGACAAACTAAAGGCTTTTTTAACTAAAGGCTAACTCACCTTTAGTCAAAAAAACCAGATAAAGGCTCCTCACGTCATGGACGGGAATTGAACCCATGTCTTTCCAACCAAAGGACTTCGTCGATACCGACTAGCTACGGAGGCTCCTCTATATATAGGAACTGTTAGTAATATAGACCATTTTAGTTTAATACCATCTCTTCATTTGTTGTATGGAAGGCTAAACCTGATATAATTATTTCTTTGTTTCTCAGCATATTTGATGTGTTCTGTCACGTCTCCTATGTGGCAGATACCACACCGCTCCAGATTTTGCAAATTTCAAGTTTTGTTTTGTTTTTTAAGAGATTTGTCCCTTCAGGAGATGTAAAACATAAAAAAAAAAAAAATTAACTGGTTATACACATAACGAGTGTATAACGAGTTAAATCTACACCTGGCCACAATGGGTACTGAAACAAAACCACGAAACCGCTGCCATCTATTATTTCCCTCAGATAACCTCTGCAGAAGCTACGAGGAAGAAAACAGAAATGTCACACAAACAAACAAACAAGTATATCAAAAAGAATTTACTCAGTAACTTGCATATATACTGAATTTTTGTAAAAAAAAAGTAAAATAATAATAAAAATTATTATTAAAAATATCTGTATTAAATACAGAATCGATAAAAAAAGTATTATTATTATTATTATTATTATTATTGTTGTATTAGTTATTATTCATTATACAAAATATTCTGTATAATCTTCATTGTTAATATTAGAAGAGCATGTGTTGTAAATATATAATATAGATAATACATATAATATATATAATATATATATAATATAGTTGAAAAGTGAACAGAGAGGACCGCGGTCAACAACGAGCGAAGAACAAAGGATGTCGCCATCTTTACAATCACGCCATAATTGCTCAAAGGAAGAAAGGTGAATCATTAAGTGTATCAAATGCCGAGGAATTATCGTCCGACGGAAATAATATAACCTGTACGAAATGCAGTAGGATTCTACACTTAAAATGTGCCTGCTTTTCAGAAACCTGGCAACGTAAATCCTATGCAACACGCGAGGAATGGAAGTGCATACTCTGCAGGAAGAACAAAGAAATGCACCTAAGGCAACTACCTACGACGCAGCCGATTATACCGGAGGCAAAATTAGACGACGAACTGAACAGACAAAAAATGCAGGTGAGTCCTATAATTTCAACTCTTTAAATATACTAATAGAAAATGATATAGAGACTATAAAAGCCAGCTTAGAAGATCTTGTGCAAGAACTCCTTGACAAACAGAACGAACAAATAACAAAAAATCTAGCGAATATGAAGATTTGGTCAAACATAATAATTTAGCAGTGATAGAGGTGTTGCAAACGGTAAAAGACATTAAAATCAGCATTAACGCACTAAATGACTTGGATGTCTTTTTCATCAAATTGATGAAAAAGACATCCAAACTCCGTCAAGAACTTCATTCTCTAAAACTACAATAGGAACGGTTTAAATCAGCAACAACATAAAGATCTTGTCATAAATGGTCTTCCTGAAACTGCACCCACAGAAAACCTCAGAGACGTAGTTTTAAAATTAAGCCATGCAATTGATATCCCCTACAGCTTAACAGCATTCAGACTGTAAATCGGATTTATATGAAAAGCAAAAAACAAGCTTGCCAAGACCTGCACCAGTCATAGTTTGTCTTACAAACAAGTCCACAGGAGACAATCTCATTAAACCCAGCAGAGAGAAAAACACAGTTGCCAAGGACTTGAGCGCATTGCAAGACAATACACCAATCTTCCTATCCGAATATTTAACACCATTCAACCAGAATCTCTTGTACCAAGCACGAAAGCAAAAACAGAAAAAAATTATCAATTTTTGTGGATTAGAGATGCCAAGATATTCTTGAGGAAGTCACAAACTTCAAAACTGATACAAATTAATAGCTCAGAAGACATAGAAAGGCTGCCACAGTGAAAAAAAAGTCTCCTAATTAGTTCAAAAAAGAAGACCACAATAAAAAAATAATGTGAACCATCAAGACAGATGTAGTAACACCAGAATATATCGGCAATTTCACTTTGATCAGACCTTTCAGATCATTCATTTGACCTCCCAAGCATCAGCCTACTTCCAACACAGCAATCAAATTAATAAAAAAGAAGAAAAATATATCTAACCGGTGTCATCCTCAGATAAGCTTATTAAAAAGCTTCGAGGTGGCAAGCTGAGACATTACATCTCATCTGAGATCAAAAGGAAAAGTAAAATAAATAATTTATTACATTGAAAAAAAATTATTAAAGTTGTAAAATTGTAAAGTCTTATTGTTCACTGATGCAGCTATCGATTTTTATTTCTATATTTTATTTTAATTATTATTGTGAAAAGTGAAATGAATGCATATACCATGTTAATAAAAAAAGGTAATTGTTAATGTGAATTGTGAATAAAAATGAATTGTAAAATTAAAATGTAAATGACAAAATGCAAAAACAGCTGTTTAACTGTTTATATGTAAAACCACTGTAAATTGTTTTTGTTAAGATCACAATTAATTTTAACATTAATTATAGTATTACATTGTTCTAATCATAATAATATTAGTAACATGTAAGAAAATACAATGTAATTTCCTTGAAAGATAATGAACTGTGTTAAAAAATTATTATTATTATTATTATTATTATTATTATTATTATTATTATTATTATTATTATTATTATTATTATTATTGAGAGGGCGCTGTGAGGGCAGATGGATGCACGTATGCTGTATCGCTGCTTCTGGTTTTATAGGTTTAAAGTGTTATTTAACTCATGTTTCTAACTTGAAAGTGCTACTATTTAATTCTACTAGTCATGCTGAAGACGTTCAAATCACCAAAATCGGATAAGTAATATTCAAATTTTCAGTGTTGTTATTATTATTATTATTATTACGGGCGACCCCAGGGAGTCATTAGACTTATCGAGGGAGGCCCTAAACACCATGTCCACACAACTATCCGACATTCTCACAGTATCTATCATACCTTGCCTTGAACTCATTCACTGTCATAGCACCCACAACAGACTCTGGCAGCTTATTCCACCCATTTACAACTCTAAAAGTAAAGAACCCAGCTCTAACACCCTTGCTAACCACACTCTTGCCCAGCTTCCATAGATGTCCCCTAGTTTTCCCACCACCAGTCCTGATCTCAATAATATCCTCTAAATTAATCCAATAGAAACCCTTTAGCAATTTGAATGTCTCAGTCATATCTCCCCTTTTCTTCCTATCAACTAATTTCTGCAACCCACAAATCTTCAACCAGTTCTCATAAGGTTCATTCCATAGACCTGCTATCATCTTGGTCACTCACCTCTGGATCCTCTCCACCTCCTCCCCATCAAGAAGAAACCTTGGTGACCAAATCTGGGCACAGTAGTCGAGATGAGGTCTTATCAAGGCTCGGTAAAGATGTACAATAACTTGCTTGTCTCTGCTCGTCAAAGTCTTTTTCAACAACCAAGTGAGTTGATGAGCTGATTTAGCCACTTTTGCAATGTGCCCCCTAAACTCCATCTCCCTATCCACCAACACTCCCAAGTCCCTGGCCTCATCAATCTCATGGAGTACAGTTCCACCAATGTGGCATACTGCTGCTAATCTTTTCACCCCAAAACGTATAACCTTACATTTTGTCACATTAAATTGACATCCATTCTCCTTAGCCCAGAACTCCAATCTATCCAAGTCTTCCTGCAAGATTTTGACATCTTCTGCATTCACTATTGCCCTACCTAACTTTGCATCATCAGCGAACAAATGAACTGTTCCTCTTAGATCCTTCCCTATGTCGTTAAAGAACAAATTAAATAGCAGTGGTCGAAGAACAGAACCCTGCGGCACACCACTAGTCAGGCCGTCTTTTGGACTCTACTCCTGAATAAACTACTCTCTGATATCTGTTGTGTTGGAAGATCATAGAGTGTACTGCAGTCACCAGTCAACGAAGAACAAAGGAGTCGCCATTTTAAAAGTCGCACTATATAGTCGCTGACGGGAAGAAAGGCTAAGGGTCACCGAGACAGCGAAGTTCAAGCAAAATGAGCTGTAACAACTGCAATAAGCCATTAAGCAATGAAAGGGACGGGTCGCATTGTTCCGGATGTAACAATAAACAACACTTTCACTGTTCAGGGATCTCAGAAAGCACGTGGAAAGCAAAGGGAGCCGTGAAACGGACCGAATGGCGATGTCAACAGTGCCGTGAGAAAATGAAGAACAAAGACCAGACACCAGAGAAAAGTAACGACGCACATCAAGGTAAGCCGCTTCCGGATCCTAAAATTACAGATAACTTTGATTCATTTAAACTCATGGTGAAAGACTTGTTAAATACACACATGGAACAAATTAAAAAAAATTCGAGGAGTATGAACATTACATACAGTTCAATAACGAGACCTCTAAAGAAATGTTAGGAACAGTGCGAAAAATAAAAACGAAATTAACGGTAGCGATAGAAACGCCAGAAACACTCCATCGCGAAAATCAAGAATTGCGGAAAGAAGTAAACACACTCAAGTGTCAAATGGAGCACTTGCTACAAAAAGGAAAAAAAAAAACTTCACATTGAGGGAATAATGAAAGAAAATACAGAAGACTTAAGCAACATAATGCAACTGATCGGCAGCAAAATTGGAATTCAAATCACAACCACAGATATCACCTCTATTAACCGAGGCTCACAAAAAAACAAAGAGAGACCGCCACCAATCATCGCTCGTTTTACCAACAGAAGTATGAGAGACTCCATTCTTACAGCAAGCAAGAAAACAAGGCCGACAACAACGATCCTAACTGATAAGAAACTCCCAACACCAATCTCTATAACGGAACACTGGACTCCATACTTCAAAAATCTTTTATACCAAGCAATGAAAACAAAAACAGAGAAAAACTATAAGTTCCTGTCGACAAGAATTCCCAGATATTTATGAGAAAGAATGAAAACACTCGAGTATGCATAATTACAAGTGAATACGACTTACACAGCCTACCAATATAAAACCCTAACTTTTCACATCCTTAAGAATAAGATTAGAACTCATTTAAAAACTATATAATGGAGATCTCAAACATAGGCGAACATATCCAGTCAGACAACATAAACTTCAAGGTCTTTGACTCTTTGAAGAAATGGTCAGACAACATTTCCATCAATACCAACTTCACTATCATACACACAAACATAAGAAGCATAAAGAACACTGGCTTACATTGATAACCCAGCTCAATTATACCATGATAAACATAGATGCGCTAATACTGACCGAAGTTGCAATAAACGACACAGAAATTTACGCGTACAACATAAATAATTATCAAACCTACAACTTATGTAGACCAAACAAAAGAGGAGGTGGCATTGTGGCATTTCAGTTACATTGTATTTATCAAAGAAAAATACAATGTGACTGAAAAACAAACTCACTTCGAACATGCGGAAACACTAATTTTGGAAATCACAAATAGCCACAATAGTATCAAATACACAACAAACACAATATACAGATCCCCAGATAATAATTCACTCAGTTTTCTTCACGAGTTAGAAACATGGCTAAGCGGCATCGAACCCCGTACAACACACAGACTCATCCTAATAGGAGACATTAACATAAATACGCTTGACCATGCTTCTTCAACTACTAACACATATCTAGATATACTAAGTCAGTACAACATAAACTCTACCATTTACTCCCCAACAAGAGAAGAAATACTCAATAACTCACTAACAAAATCATGCATTGATCATATCGACATACCGGCTCCCATACATACATATACATCATCAGTAATTAACGTCAAAATTGCCGATCACTAGTTTGTCTCAACTTCGTTTTATTACGTTTCCTATCCCCCCCCCTCCCACCACCACAAAACTCGACAAAACTCAATCATACTAAAGAGCATTGTCGATAACCAAGTAAAAAATACAGACTGGAATTCCTTACTTAAAATAAATGATCCTGTAACATTATACGAGAATTTTCAACTAAAGTTCACAGAAATATACAAAAAAGCAACAAAACCACCACAAACGAGGAGACAAACAAGACAACAAATGACGACATACTAAATACTATTACTTAAAAGAAAATCAATGGAAAAAACTTAAAAAGTCACCCAGTAACACACATTTATAAACCGTATACAAAAACACAAGAAATCAACTAACAACAAAAATTCGTAGGGCAAAAAAAGACACTACTACTTCCAAAAATTCATGGAATATAACGACAACATTAAGCAAACATGGGCTACACTCAACGAAATAGTAACTCGAAAAAAGAAAACTTCAGCACAAGATTTTATTGCAAAAAGCTTCCGTCAGGACACAATTGAATGAGTCTACTAGTTCCAAGAGGAACTAGCAGACTCATTCAACCATGCTTTCACAAACAACATCACACAACTCAAAAAAAAACAAACTAATAACGATCAACAAAAAACTACCGACACAAAGTCAACAACAAACGATGTATTTTCCACCCGTAACAAAATAGGAACTGAAAGAAGCAATCCCACAACTAAAACCAAAGACCATTCCAGGAATAGATAAAATAAGACTCACAGACCTTATAACACACTTTGAACAAATAAATCCAATACTTTTGAAACTCGTGAACATAATATTCGACACAGGCATTATTCCACAACAACTAAAAACTGCAGTAATTAAACCAATATATTCAAACATGGCAAAAGAAACGATACTCAGAACTACGGACCAATAAGCTACACTACCAGTCATCTCAAAAATTCTAGAAAAAATAACACACACCAGACTACAGAACTATTTACAGAAGTACAACATCATCTCACAAAACCAACACGGCTTTCAAAAAAAAAAAAAAAAGCACCATTACTTTATTAGAAAACATCGCCGACACAATAAACAAAGCTCCCGACAAAAACAAGTACGCCGTCCTTATACTGCTGGACCTAATCAAAGCATTTGATACACTTGAACATGACATACTACTCACCAAACTATACTCAATAGGTATAAGAGGAACACTGCATACACGGTTCAAGAACTACCTCTCAAACAGAACACAAGTAACAAAAATAGGTACATGTCACAGTCGGAGTATACAAATAAAACACGGTGTACCTCAAGGTGCCATATTATCACCCACTCTATTCAACATATACATTAACGATGTTCATAACATATCCATAAGAAGTCAAATATTTCAATACGCAGATGACACTCTACTAGCAATCCACACAGACATTAACACAGTTCTCTGCAAAGCACAACAAGACCTAAATGAAATCACAACATACTTCCACTAAAACGCAATTCTAATCAACGACACCAAAACACAGATGTTGATAATACACAACCCAAGAAACATATGCCCCGCATCACTATCGACACATTGTCACACATACCGCTGCATTAACAACAATACCTGCCAATGTTCCGAAACCAAACCTGTAATACACGCAAAACCTCGGTCTCTATATAGATTCCCACCTTAAATGGACAAAATATATAGACTACCTACACACCAAACTCCGGATCATCGCAGCAAAACTCTTCCAAGTTAAAGTCATTATTCCATCCAACATAAACAAAATTCGTATATCACGGTATCTGCGAATTCCTACTGAGATACGGAATAACAATCTATGCAAATACATCAAACAGCCACCTAACAAAATTAGAAACATTACACAAGAAAATCGTGTCAACAGTGATCTGGACACCTTACACGCAACAACCAATATCCGACAAGCACATGGCGATACACAGAATTCCGAGCATTAAAAACCTGAAACACTACATGACATTAACAACGAATTACTTCAAGATCACCTATCGAAACAACAGAGACACATACCGTATAACACGACCTACAACAACTCTTTACATCCCCTTACACTTTAACAACTCATACGGGTCTTTTGTGAGATCGCATCAGATACCCACGCAACTCAACAACCTACCAAGAAATTTAAAACACTTAGATAACTACAGAACATTAAAAAATGAACTCTGGAAAATATACCAACAAAGTTAAGATACCATTAACACTAATATACACATCACAAATCACCAGCATCCAATGCCTACATCCCATACATAAACAGCAGCAACAACATAAATAGCGAAGACTAAATCCCACATCATCATCATCATCATCATCAAATTCCTGCCTTGTACCCTCAAGGGGTGTACAGGATATGATAGTACTACATGAAAAATTTACATCATTACTAACTTCCTATGTACAATTTTTCTCCAAATCAGCCTGTTAGTTGTCAAAACCCCAACATTAACAGATCTTATATTTCTATCGTCTAAGGCACTTTGTACTGTATCAATCCACCTATATCTTGGTCTTCCTCTGGGACGTTTTCCTGGCAGAGAACACTTGTTTGGCTAATCTTTCCTCGCCCATTCTGTTTAAGTGACCATACCACCTGAGGTTAGCTCTGCTAACGCATTCCTGGATGCTGGCAATGTCAAGTTCTTTCCAAATATCCTCGTTTTTAACATGATATTGCCATTGAAGCCATCTGTTCACGCCTCTAATCTTTCTTAGGACTCTCATATCTGTGATCTCTAGTCTTTGGTCAAGTGTTTTACTTCTGACCCAGTTCTCAGATCCATAAGTTAAAACTGGTTTGAACACTGTCTTGTATACAGCTAATTTAGTGTTCCGACTAATTTCTCTCTTATTCCATATGAATTTATTCAATTGACTTCCTACCATACCAGTTGATTCTGTTGTCTATTTCCATATTTAATTTACCATCTTCACTAAAAATCGAGCCAAGTAGCTGAAATGTTCTACTTGTTCCACAGGTTCTCCGTTTACAACGCAGTTGACATTTTCAACGATTCTGCCTATTTTCATTCTTTGTTTTATTACTGCTGACCTTCATACCATATCTATTACAACAGCTATTCAATTTAGTCAGAGAATCTTGCAGACTTGTAGCGGATTTATTTAGAAGTATAACATCATCCGCATAAAGCAAAGAGCTGACATTAACATCTCCAATTTTGATATCAGGTTTAATACCACTTTCCTTCATAATGTGATCCATATAGATAATGAATAACAGAGGGGATAATGTATATCCTTGTCTCACACCAGATTTAACATTAAACCATCTTCCTGTACTTCCTTCAATTCTAACTGCTGACTTACAACTATTGCTTGATTCAATGCCCTACAAACATTATACAAATGTAACGTATTGAATAGCTTCTCCCTTAGCACCTTGTCATGTGCTTTTTCTAGATCGACAAAACTTAAATACAAATCTTTGTTATATTCCCAAATTCATCCTGACAGCCTCTATTTGGCCTGAAGCCAGCTTGTTCTTCACCAATCTTTTCTTCCATAATTCTTCTCAACCGTTTCTCAAGTATACTTGCATAGATCTTGCCAGGAACACTCAGCAGGGAAATACCTCTGTAATTCTCACATTCAGTTTTATTTCCCTTTTTATATATGGGTACTATGAGAGCTGTACTCCAATCATCGGGAATTCGTCCCTCTGTCCAGGCTTTCTGAACTATGCAGTGCAGTCACTGCAAGACTCTTATATCACCATACTTCAGCATTTCTGGTCGAATATCATCTACTCCTGCTGCCTTTCCACATTTGAAGCCTTGGATGGCTTTTTCTACTTCAGTTTTTTACCACTGTGCTGTCATCACTGCTTGTTTCATTTAGCAGTTTTTCAAAGTAATTACTCCATACTTCAAGGATATCTTTTTCTACCGTTTTCACATGACCTTTATCATCTCTAACTCCTTTTACAGCACTCTTTCCTCCATTCCTAAGCTTCTTCAACAACCTCCATAATATTTTGCCACCTTCTTGATACTTATTTTCTATGTTCTTGCCAAAGTCCTCCCATGACTTTTGTTTAGCTAGTTTTACACAGTGTTTAGCTTTCTTACAATAGTCTCTGTATTCTCTAAGAGCACAAGCTGACTTATTTGCCAGGAACTTTTGATATGCTTTCTTCTTTTCCTTCACTGCCTCTTTGACTTCCTGTGTCCATCATGGAGTTCTGATTTTTCTATCCTTGCAGACAACCTCACCACATGCCTCTCTGGCTGAATCAATCAGGGTTTTCTTCAAGACTTGCCACTGAATCTCCAAGGATTGGTTCCTGTTCTCAAAAAACTCTTTCATTTTTTCTTCAATAATCTTTGTGTATTTTAGTCTACAGTTCACATCTGAGAGCTGCTCAACTTTTATTCGCTTTAAAACTTTCTTACATGCTATTCTTTTCAATATGGAATTCAATTTTATCCTGCTCAAGGCTAAATAGTGATCACTTCCAGTTTCAAATCCTCTGTACACTCTGGTGTCCTGCACCAGGGAGAAAACATCACTATTAACAATAACATAGTCAATGAGACTTTTCTTATTCCTTGCCTCTTCTCTCCATGTGAATTTGTGCACATTTTTATGTTTGAACATGGTGTTAGTAATAACTAGTCCATGTCCTGAGCAGAAACTCAACAAGTATTTGCCATTATTATTAGCTTTGCTCTTTTCTCCAAATTTTCCCAAAATATTTTTGTATGCATGAGAATCATTTCCTACTCTGCTATTTAGATACCCAACAAGGACCCACTTTTCCTTTTTCATTGTATCAGTTGCTTTCTCTAAAGCCTCAAAAAATTCCTCCACTTCTACCTTAGTAAAACCTTCTGTGGGACCATAGGCACAAATAAGTCTCATTGTCCAGTTCCCCATTCTGATATTTGCCCACATCACTCTACTTGAGACTGCCTGCCATTCAAGAAGATTAGCCTCGTATTTAGTGTTGAATACTATGACTACTCCTTCTTTTCCTTAATTGTCATTGCTTGAATATAACATTTTGTATTTATTGCTCAGAAAGATCTCACCAGTTTTTGTCTTTTTTGTTTCAGTCATCCCTATTATGTCGATCTGGTACTTATCTAATTCCTCAGCTAGCTCCATTTCTTTGCCATGCAGGCTTCTTATGTTGATAGTACCGATCTTTAACTCTGGTGATCTTAAGTTGAGGTTTGTTTTCAGATTTGTTCCAGTAGCTGACTTTTCGCTGTTTGCCCTGGTTCCCTGGCAAAAATAACGGTGGCCTTGTTTAACCGGGCGACGCCCCAACCGGCATGATATTTTCTCATGTTGTACCATCATTTTGCATTTTGGTTTAACCAATAAGAATACAATTTGGTCGACTAAATCCCAAATTGCCAGCCCATCCTCGTTCGTTCAGTATCCAGGTAGATACCCAACAGGGTGCACCACGAGAAGGTGAGGATTGGACATTAGGTCAGAAGCCCTGGTCGGTTCTCCGCATATCTTTAAAGGCTATGTGGAGGTCTCCTCTCAGTTATACAACTTTGACCCTTAAGCATCCCAAGCTTCAAAGTAGGTGGGATTAATTTGCCTCACTCATCTACAAGTAATCCTTATAAACAAATGCAGAAATTTGTTTGTATAATCACTCTTTCTCAAACTTGGAAAAAAAAAAAAAAATATATATATATATATATATATACAAAAAATTCTGTATAATCTCATTGTTAATATTAGAAGAACATGTGTTGTAAATACATAATATAAAGGCAAAAAAGTATTATTAAAAATTTTTAATTGCGATCCAATGTAGAAATTGCAGCACTTAATGCTGAACTCTGTAAAGGACCGCGTGGTTAGCCTAGTGGCTTTGCGCTTCGCAACCATATGCCTGGGGAAGGAGTGTCCCAGGTTCGATTCCCGTTGTAGACGTGAGGAATTTGAGGATCTTCCTCAGGCATAGCCAAGTTAGCCGGTCTTGGGCGCGGTCAGTAGGGTTTTTTCCGCCAGTTTATCTGGCGTTTTTCAGCCCGCAAAACAGGCAAACCGGCCCCATGAACATACGCCTCTACAGTCAAAAATATATCCCCCCAGCGGCAGACCAGGCGACGGGTCGGTTGGGAGTAGTACTAACAAGAAGTCGCATCTAAAAGTAACACGCGGACCCTGCATGGGAAGCGGGAATAACGCGTAGTAGAAGAAGAAGAAGAGTGCTGAACTCTGTAAAATTATAAGGTGCAATGTCACACAAGATGTTTATTGTATGTATAAATATTATATCAATCAATAAATTATGATTAAAAAAATTATTATTATTATTATTATTATTTAAATTATACATGTTTCTGGTCGTAAAATGTTACAAAATATAAGACTTATTGTTAAACTGACCATAGATTTTTAATTCGTACGTATGTTCGTACAATATTGCCTACCGGTTTCGCTAGTAACTGACTAGCTTTTTCAAGGCTTGCACAGTACAAAAAAAATTATAAATGCAAAAGAGGTTTAAGAATAATGTTGAACTCAGGGAATTAATTAGATTTTTCCAAGTGTTGTTCAGTATGGCCGCTTGATTTCTGTTTAGGTTGCTGCCTGTACGTAGTATTACTGTTGCTGCCTGTACGTAGTATTACTGTTGCTGCTTTAAATAATCAATGTCTGTAATCTTCGTCTACGTAGGGCATAGAGCTGTTATTCCAGTCTATAGTGTGGTTCGAAGTTGAAAAGTGATGTACTAATCTGGAGGTGATCGTTTTGTTGTGATTTATATCGTCAACATGTTCTTTCTGTCTTATTTCCAGTCTTCTCGAAGTTTGTCCAATGTAGGAAAGACCGCACGTGCATGGAATATTATACACACCTGGATATTTATAAAATGGAACACTGTCTTTAGGAGATCTTAGAACCTGTCTGATGCTAGTAATTGGTTTAAATACAACCCTATTGTTATGGGCCTTTAACAATCTCACAATTTTGGTGGAAATTGAACCCATAAAGGGGATGACTGCTGTTGAAATTTGCTGGGAGACTTCTTTCTTGTTGGTTATCTTTGTATAGAAATTTGTTGATGATGTTTCGAGGTTAACCATTTTGTGATATAGTGATTTGAGACAGTTCTGTTCGAAATTCTTCATCGTCGGAGATAAAGTTTCTAGCTTGATTTCTCAACATGTGGATGATGCTCTGTTTATGTGACCTATGATGGTTTCAAGAGTATTGTAGATATCGTCCAGTGTCCGTAAGTTTTTTTGTAAATGGACAGTTTGATACTGTTACCTTGTCTTTTAACTAGTATGTCCAAGAAGTGTAGCTGTTCGTTGTTTTCTACATCTAGAGTAAATTTGATTTTATTGTGGAGTGCATTGAATCTATTAACAAATATATGTAGGTTTTCCATGTTGTCTTGCCATATGATGAAGATATCATCTACATATCCCCACCATATTGAAGGTTTAGGAGTAATGCTGGTAAAGATTTCATTTTCAAATTTCTCCATGAAAAGGTCTGCACATGGTGGTGAGAGAGGGCTGCCCATGGCTAGGCCTTCTAATTGTTTATATACCTTTTGTTAACTTTCAAGAAATTTGATTGTAGGCAATGCTTGAACATCTTTGTAATATCAGCAGGAAAGAGATCTTTGATAATGTTCATGACTTCTTCTACTGGCACATTCGTGAACAAGGATACTATGTCTAGACTGGCCATTATGTCTGTTTGTGTTATCTTCACGTTTTTGAGTTTGTCAACAAAGTGTTGAGAATTTTTTATATAGGATTCTGTTTGTCTAATTTTTCCCTTAAGTAAGTTCGCTAGATGCTTAGCCAATAGGTAAGTGGGGGGAGGATCTGCTATCCACAATCGGACGAAGTCGCGCTTCTTCCTTATGCACTTTAGGCGCCCCTATACAGTCTAGGAGTAATGGGATGTGAGGATTTAAACAAACAAGTGAAGTTCAAACAGAACTGTCTCAAATCGGCTTGGCCGCTAGAGGAATTCGTGGTCTGTAGTGTTTGTTGAGAGCTCCTGATAAGAAAAGTGTTATTTTAAGTTATCATTGACAATTTTGCTTGAATATTACGTAGTTTTGTTTGCTTTGCGTAACTTGGTGTGTCTGTTTGTATGTTTTTTTGGTGTTTCAGTTATTAATTTGATAAAATACGATAGAAGCGAGCAAATGCTCCCGTAAGAGAAATGGCAGCTAGTAAGAACAGTTCACCATCTTTATTCAATAACTGTAATATAAAGGAGATTATCCAGTGTACTATCTGCGAAATGTACGCTTTGCGGAGAGTGGTTGGAGTATGGTTAGATGATGATAATGGAGTGAATGTGTGTAGAAAATGTAAGGAAAATGAGGAATTAAAATGTATTTCAGATCGTGAGTGTGATATTTTTGTCAAATATCAGAATGAAGAAAATAGCGATATGATAAGAAATTGCGAGGTTGTACCAGAGAACTGTGAGGGCGGGAATGTAGAAAGTGTGAATGATGGTATTAATACAGAGCAAATTAATGGCTTAACAGATAAGAAAAAAGATGAGCGAGATCGTGTTGTTGAGCAGAGCGATACGTAGAGCAAAGCGGCAGCTAGAGCGTTGCACAAATGTCTACTGAGTGTACCAGCCAATAATAAAAAGTATGATAGGAAAAATAAGAGTATGATTGTGAACGTAAACAAAATGAAGGAGCGAGTGCTGTATGGAGATTCGTTAGTACGAGGTGTGTTAATACAGGATTTGACAAAATCGTACCAACCTGGTGCGACCATCAAGGACGTAAGTGAGTCTATTAGAGAGCAAAAGGAAAGGGTGAAAGAAATGATAGCTGTGGCAGGTACAAATGATTTGAAAGGAGATAAAATGGAAATGATAGAGGACCTGAATGAATTGTTTGAGGTAGCAAACGAAAAGAGTGAGAGAGTTAGGATGATTAGTCTTTTTTCCCTTGCGGTATGACTGTGAAGTGTTTAGAAGGAGGGCCATAATTGCAAATGACTTTATGCGTGGGTTATGCATGACGAGTGGTGTAGAATTTGTGGACGTGTGAGTGAGTTCGATGGGCGAAAGGATCTATATAAGATGGATGGTTTGCATTTGAATGGATTCGGTGTAAGAAGACTTGAAAAATGTATTGTTCAATGAATTGGATGTGCAGAATCCGGGAAACTAGATTTATTAAGGGGGGGGGAGTAAATATGCAGACCTTAGGGAGGCAGTTGAGTGTATGAATGAGTATAATATGCCCAAGCGAATAAGGACAACAAATCAGAATGGGATAGTTAGTATAAGGCATCAAGGTAGGGATGGGGCTAGCAGGGATCTGCAATTCATGTACACTAATGCAAGGAGTATTAGGAGCAAAAAAGAAGAATTTTTGGCCTTGGTTGGCACTTCCAGACCACAGGTTATTGGCATTAGTGAAACATGGCTGACTGTAGATGATATAACTAGCGGGATTGAATGTGATGGGTATGGTGTGTGCAGGAATGACAGGGAGAATAAAATGTGTGTGGGGGGGAAGTATTGTTGATGATAGCTGATGAGCTGCAGCCAAGGAGAATAGAAGTTGAATTGCAGGATAGAGAAAAGAGCACATTTGAGGCCATTTGGTGTGAGATTGTGGCTAGCAGAACAAAATATACAATTGGGTGCTGCTATAGACCAGATGATGGAAAAGATGGTGGACATAGCGTGCACAAGCAAATAGAAGAAATGAGTGGAAGGAGGGTAATAATTATGGGAGATTTCAACTATGGTAGCATTGATTGGAGTGAGGAGAGGACACACGGGAGGAAGGAATTATATTTTATGCGGTTATTAAGGGATAAATATCTGTGACAGCATGTAATGGAAAATACTAGGGTTCAGAGAGTGCTTGATCTAGTAACTGCATCTGAGTATTTGGCTGTAACTAATATGACCACATTGCCACCAATTGGTGAGAGTGATCATAGGGTCTTGACTTGGGAGGTGGCTAAAGGTGTGGAATTTACAATTAAGACAGGATACATGTGGAATTATCGGGCTGGTAAGTATGACATGCTAAGGAATTTGATTGGTTCAGTGCCATGGCATGTACAACTGCAAGGGCTAGAAGTTGATGGTGCATGGGAGGCGATTAAGAAGTGTTTGCATGAAGCAATGGCTGACTGTATACCTAGAGTCTGAATAATAAATCAAGCAGGGGTTAAATGGATGAATAACACCATTAAGTTGAGCTGCAAAAAAGAAACAACTATGGAGGGAATTTAAGTAGAAAGGTGATCGGCAAGCACATGAACGGTATAAAGCTCAGGACAGAAGGGTAACGAGTGTGGTAAGAAAAGCAAAAAAGGATTACGAAAGAACATTGGCCATGCAGGCTAAAGAGAATCCTAAACAGTTTTTTAGATATGTTGCAAGTAAAAGAAAAAATGTATATGGCAGAATGATTTTAAAGAGTGCCGATGGTAGGGAAGTAACCGAATCAGTTGATATAGTTGAGCTACTGAGCGAGCACTTTGCAAGAATATATCATCCAGGTGGTGGTGACACTGCAGAAATGAATGAACCAATAGATTATACGGGAATTGTGGTGAATGAAGTGGAGGTGAGTAGTCTATTACAAACCCTCAATGTCAATACATCTGTGGGATTGGATGGTATACCAGCTGGTGTCGTACGTGAAGCGGCAAAAGAATTGTCAGTACCCTTGACCATTTTGCTTAATTTGAGTCTCGGGTCTGGATTAGTCTCGAGTGGGGGGTGGAAAGAGGGGGAAAATAGTTCCACTGCATAAAGGAGGTTCCAAGACTGCTGCTGTAAATTACCGACCGATTAGCATATCAGGAATCGTTGTCAAGGTCTTGGAGAAAATAGTCAAGAGGAAAATACAGGATTGGTATTTTCCTCTTTAACTCGTAACTTGCTCACATTTTATAACAGTGAGGGCTGAACTGGATAAGGGTAATGGGTTTACAGTTATTCTATTGGACCTTGCCAAGGCCTTTGACAGGATACCACAAGGAACTCTAATCAGTAAACTGGAGCAGATGAGGATGGATATAGGGCTGGTGAGATGGATAGGAGGGTGGTTGATGGAGAGATACCAGAGAATGGTTTATTCAGGAGTTGAGTCCAAAAGATGACTTGTGGCTAGTGGTGTGCCGCAGGGTTCTATTCTTTGACCACTACTTTTCAATTTGTTCATCAATGATATAGGAAAGGATCTGAGAGGAAGTGTTCACTTGTTTGCTGATGATGCAAAGTTGGGTAGAGCAATTGTGAATTCACAGGATGTCAAAATTTTGCAGGATGATTCGGATAGATTGGAGGACTGGGTTAGGGGAAATAGGTGTCAATTTAATGTGGCAAAGTGTAAGGTTATGCATTTTGGGATGAAAAGATTAGCAGCAGTATATCACATCGGTGGAACCGTACTCCAGGAGATTGATGAGGCCAGGGATTTGGGAGTGTTGGTGGATAGGGAATTGAAGTTTAGGGGACACATTGCAAAAGTGGCTAAATCAGCTCATCAAATCACTTCGCTTCTGAAAAATACTTTACCAAGCAGAGACAAACAAGTTATTGTTCCACTATATCGAGCCTTGATAAGACCCCATCTAGACTACTGTGCCCAGATATGGGCTCCAGGGTTTCTTCTTGATGGGGAGGAGGTGGAGAGGATCCAGAGACGAGTGACCAAGATGATAGCAGGTCTGTGGAATGAACCTTATGAGAACAGGTTGAAGATTTGTGGGTTGCAAAAATTGGTCGATAGGCGGGAAAGGAGTGATATGACTGAGACATTCAAATTACTGAAGGGTTTCTAAAAAATTAATCCAGAAGATATTTTTGAGAATAGGACTGGTTGTGGGAGGACTAGGGGCCATACATGGAAGCAGGGTAAGAATGTGGTTAGGAGGGGTTTCAGAGCTAGGTTTTTTACTTGGAGAGTGGTGAATAAGTGGAATAAGCTTCCAGAGTCTGTTGTGGGTGCTATGACCGTGAATGAGTTCAAGGCGAGGAATGATAGATACTGCGTGAATGTCGAGTAGTTGTTCTTGACATGATGTTAGGGCTTCCCTCAATGAGTCTGTTGACTCCTTGGAGTTGCCCGGAATAATAATAATAATAAAAAATCGCTATAACACTATCGCAAAATGGTTATCCTCGAAACATCATCAACAAATTTCTATACAAAGATAACCAACAAGAAAGAACAGTTTCCCAGCAAATTTCAACAGCAGTCATCCCCTTTATGGGCTCAATTTCCACCAAAATTGCGAGACTGTTAAAGGCCCATAACATTAGGGTTGTATTTAAACAACTACGAGCATCAGACAGGTTCTAAGATCTCCTAAAGACAGTGCTCCATTTTATAAATATCCAGGTGTGTATAATATTCCATGCACGTGCGGTCTTTCCTACATTGGACAAACTTCGAGAAGCCTGGAAATAAGACAGGGCATAGAGCTGTTATTCCAGTCTATGCCCTACGTAGACGAAGATTACAGACATCGATTATTTAAAGAAGCAGCAGTAGGGCTACATACAGACAGCAACCTAAACAGAAATCAAGGGGCCATACTGAACGATACTTGGAAAAATCTAATTAATTCCTTCAGTTCAACAGAACTACAGTACACAAATAATCATATTACGCGTTTGCATGTAATGCGTGTTCATGACACTGAGTAGAAATGTCTCGCGAGTGTGTTACCTTAGCTACCTAACAGGTACTAACGTTATTTTGTATTCTTAAACCTTTTTTTGCATTTATAATTTTTTTATACTGTGCAAGCCTTGAAAAACTAGCGAAACCTGTAGCAATATTGTACGAACATACGTACAAATTAAAATTCTAAAAAAAAAAAAAAAAAATCACCTAACGCCTTTTATTCCCTGATAGGGAGTAAGCGAGGCCTTTATACCCTAACTAGCTTTTGGAGACTGAGTGGGCAGTTCAATCTCCACCGGTAGCCAATCAGAGATAGCTGGCCGTTTTCTATCACTAATTATAGCAGCCACCGATGAAGAGGCTGGCAAACAAGTGCTGTCATTTCTTGGACCTAACCCTAACAAGATAGGTCAGTCTGAAATAATGTGGATACTACGGTCAATTTTCTTGTGTTTACGGCACGAAAAACTCGAGTTTCCGGGAGGAAAAATCTGCTTGCCCGTGTCAGAGATCGACTAACTCGGGAACCGGTCGAAGGTAGGCTTAGAAGAAAGTTCCTCCAGTCAGCGACTAGACTAGAACCTAGGTCTAACTTCGAGTAGCCAAGCGCAGAGGACACAAGCGTCACTTCCACTGAGCTACACAGGCCACATGAAAATCTATGGTCAGTTTAACAATAAGTCTTATATTTTATTATTATTATTATGTACTCTATGTTTGTACTAAACAAAAAATACGATATGTGTGAATTGTACATATTGTACTTACTCTGTTTGATCCTATTTTGTCAAACTGTGAAAAAATATGTAAACTTTAACATGCAGTCATATTTTCTTGTTTAATAGTGAGCTGCAATGGTAAATTATTATTGTGGTATTATTATTACGAATAATACATGAATTATCCTGTTATATCAATTGCACATTACGCATATTATAATATTAATTAAAATCTTTTCTTTAGTCACATGAAAGAAAATCTATTATTATTACTTAAATTTTATATTATATATATGTACGGTATTTTTCGGACCATAAGACACACCTTTTTACATAGAAAAATCGACTGAAAATTGGGGTGCGTCTATGGCCCGTAGGTAACACATTAAAATACGAATCTTTTACACTGTACCGAAGCTCAATTATTGGTGCAATATTTTAATAAAATTAGTATGTATGCCACTGAAGGTAGGTACCTAAGTTATCTCGCTGCATGTGGGTGAATCACCGATTTAGAGCGTCAATAGTCATTAGTGTGTAAACATATGCGCTTTTGTACGGTTCATATGAATTATTTTTTATAAGTCGTTAAAATTTTTATCTTAAAATTAGAAAAAATGAGTGTAAAACAAAAAAGACTTTTCATATAACATGAGTTATAAATTAAATGTGATAAATTATGCAAAACAATATGGAAAGAGAGCAGCAGAAAGACATTTTAGTCCACCACCAACAGAAAAAATGCTTCGTGAATGGAAAAAACAAGAGGAACAATTAAAACTACTATGTAAACACAAGAAAACATTCCGTTCACACCTAGAAAAATGGCCAGAATTAGAAGAACAAATGAAAAATTGGGTAACAAATCATCGAAACATGGGAATATCTGTTTCTATGAAAATTATAATTTTTGGAGTGAAACGATGGGCAACTGCTAATGGAATTTTAGATTTTACCGGATCACCGTCTTGGTGCTTTAGATTTATGAAAAGACACGGGTTATGCATGCGTACAAAAACCACTCTAGCCCAATAAATGCCGGCTGACTATGAAGCTAAAATTATAGAATTCCATAGATTTGTCGTATCAGCGAGAAGGAAATTTAACTTTGAGCTTAATCAAATTGCGAACATGGTTGAAGTGCCTCTAACTTTTGATGTTCCTTCAAATCGGACAGTAGATTCAAAAGGCACCAAATCAATAGTGATCAAAACAACAGGTCACGAAAAAACTCATTACACTGTCGTTTTAGCTTGTTGTGCGGACGGAACAAAATTACCCATGTTTAATCTTCAAGAGAAAAAACGTTACCGAGAAATGAAATTCCTCGTGGCATTATTATTCACGTTCAAGATAAAGGCTGGATGGACGAAACAGGATTGAAATTATGGATACAAAAGATATGGGCTAAACGTCCAGGTGCGTTGTTTAAAAAGCCCGCGATGTTAGTGTGGGATCCATTCAGAGCGTATAAAATAGAATCAACCAAGAAGCTTCTAAAAGAAATGAATACAGAATTCGCTGTCATTCCTGGAGGTCTTACAAGTCAATTACAACCCTTGGATGGATCCATTAATAAACCATTCAAAAATTTTATGCGGGAAGAGTGGAACAAATGGATGGCAAAGCCAAATCACGATGTTACAGCAACAGGACGTATGAAACGGCCAACAATTTCAGAAGTATGTACCTAGGTGAAAAATTCATGGGAAGCTGTGAAAGAAGAGACGATTATAAAGTCATTTAAGAAATGCGGGATAAGTAATGCGATGGGTGGTACCGAAGATGACGCAGTTTTTGAAGGAAGTGACAACAATAGTTCAGACGAAAGTAATACGAACGGTACATTAACGAGACGAGTGATAGTACCGAGAATGAAGATGAACTGAATATTGCTAATACAAATGATTGAATATTGCTAATACAAATAATAAATAAAAATTAAGTAAGAATTTGTAAATATCTTTATATAATAAAATATATTTTTCTAAAAATCGACTCATAAATTTGGGATGCGTCTTATCGTCCGAAAAATACGGTAATTTATTTGAGACATTATAAAGTGTTTGAAGAAATTAGAAAAAAAAGTATTATTATTATTATTTCTATATTAAATTAACAACGTTCACAGTAAAGAGTAACAATAAACAGCATAACGAACATAGGCGGATCAAGCGGGCGGATCCCCGAGCTATGTGAAAAAATTAAAAGAGATCTATAAATACGATACAGATATTATGCATTTTGATGACGAATTGGAATTTTCTACTATTTTTAAAAGAAGATAAAGACAAATTTAATACTGCCACACAAGTATACCAGGATGCAAGAGAAATGTCAACTTTTCCAAATGTAGATTTTAGTGCTCCTTAAATTTTACCACCAAAGGTCCCCATCCGGCTTAATCCGCTCCTGATAATGAAATATTTGAAATCTGATATATGAATACAATTCGGGGGCTTATCAAGAGGCCTAAGAATCGAATAGATCTAGTAAAATATGAGATATCTCTAAAAGTGCCGTTTTCTGGAGTTGAGAACGCTGCTAAAGCCATTGCTAAGTTAAGCAGTTATCAACTTTCTCCTCAACATCCTTCAAATATTGAAAATGGAGTTCTTCATTTTTCAAACCTGATCTTTTTGCCATTGCTTTCTCCTTGTACTGCTTTATTGAATCTACTACAATCACTAGTTCATTTATTAAATTTTGTTTAATGTACTACATTTGTTTGGAATCTTCAGTTAGCATATTTTCGGTGCTTTCCTTGATGTAATCATTCAATGCTTGCTTTTCTTTTTCTGCTGTTTGCTTGATTTGTAAAGGACCACTTCCTCCAATTTCCTGCCTATGTATAACCGATCCACATCACTTCGTGGGTGTAAGCATGATTTACTATCATTAATTTTCCGTGTTTTATGATCAAGGTACCAAATCGATTTGTATCCAGACAACAATCCCTGTTGGTTATCTGATTACAGGGATGGCCCATGCAATGATTGCTGTTACAGCATTCCCTCTAATTGGTTTAGATCTTTTCTAACTCTTTTCAGTTTTCAGACTGTTTTCTTTTTGACTTCTGAACTCAAAATGTAGTCTGCCTCAAGAATTACTAGGTATTTGTAGGATTCACTCTGGGAGTAGCTTTTAATTTTCCTTCTATCTGTAAATGTGATTCCTTTACTGCCTGTTATTTTCCTTCGAAACTATGAAACGTGCTCTCCATTTATCATGTCCAAATTCCATGTTCCATGCAGCTATCTTTACTAAAGACTCGCACTCTATCGAGCAATGACTCGATTTCTCTGGGTGATTTTCCATATAGCTTAAGATCATCTGTATACACCGGGTTAGCTTTTCATTAGGAACACCCACCGAGTAACGCGTTGACCCACCTCTCTGAGCAATCATGGCTTGCAGACACCTAGGAAAATATTCCGCAAGGTGTCGAACATCACCTATGCATAACTGAACCCGTGTCCGGTGCAGCAACCCCATCAATTCACGCTCATTCAGTGGAGAAGGAGCAGCAGTTATCACACCCTGTTCTAGCATATCCCGCACGTGTTCAATTCGGTTACAGTCAAGGGAGTTTGAAGGGTAAGGCAATGCGGCGAATTCATTGTCGTGTTCCTCCAACCACTCAGCAGTTGTACGAGCCCGATGACAAGGTGCGTTGTCCTGTTGAAAGATGGCACTGTGTTCGGGATAGACCTCCTGCAGATATGCATGAGATGGTCAGTTAACAGCTCCTGGTAGCGTTGATCATTCAGTATTTGTAAAATGATAACCAAGGGACCTAGGGTGTGCCAGGAAAGAAATTCCCCAGACCATAACACTACCTCCACTGGCCTGTTGAACTCCAACTGTGCAACTATGGGATATGCCTTCATGCTGTTTATGCGAAATATGAATCCGGCCATCAGCAGGAAATGGGACTCATCATTCCAGACGACCTTCTTCCATCTGGCGAGGAACTATTGCCGACGTTCCATGACCCATGCAAGGCTTTCTTTGCGATGCTTGGCCATCATCATGGGTACCCTTGTTGGTCTCCAGCTGTGGAACCCAAGGTGAAGCAAGGTACGGCGCATGGTGTATGTGGATATGGATCCAACTGCCCTCCCCCCCATTGTACTGGTGGGTGAGCTGTGTTGCACTTCGTTGCTGAGACACCAGTCGTGATATTCGACGCTTACTTCTAGGATCAACCACATGCGGCTGACCAATGACCAATTCTGCTGGATGTCTATTCATGGTTAATCCAGTCCTGGTATGGGAGCAACCATCATGCGCGGCTGCTTCCTAAATACTGGCACCTATCCTCTGGGCCCTAACTATCTACCCATAGTCAAATTGGCTTACATCGTCACGTTTCCTCCATTACTAGCAAACGTTCACTGATTATGTACAGATGATAAGTGTGCCTATTTGTAGTAGCAGCATGCGACGTTCGTAACCCTTGGTACTTCGTTATCGCGCCGAATATGTAAATCGGAGGGGGGGGAAGTATTCCAAATGCAAAACTAACTCAGTGTATAACAGATGTAACATTTCCCTAACACTGATTCCTCTAACATTAACGTTAGAGGAATTAATGCTAGCATGAACATTACATGTGATAGTGAGCAGTGGCGCACTCAAGATTTAATCTCGTCGGAGGGGGGGGGGTCGAGTTGAGTACACGGTTTGAGAATACACACAGGATACGACCCATAACTGAGCATCTGCAGTGATCGTCAATACATGATACCCGTGATCTCCTTTGGCCTGGCTCGGGCAAACGAAATAACGCTCGGTCCGCCCGGGCACCACTTCGTTTGTCTTGCGTTCACAGTGGCCGTGATTCCCAAGAGGTATAGGATATTCCCACCTTATGTGACCGCTAATTCATAAGTAGTATAGAAATAGAAGACACAACACAACATAAATAAAAAATGAATTTTAATTAGGAAAAGATATTTGGAAATTTTTCTATTGTTTTTTTCCTTTTTCTTTGGGGTGTGGGAAGGCCCCCCCTGAGTGCGCCACTGACAATGAGTTATTTTGGAAAAATTCCTCTCTTGATATTCACTCCAGGGAGTATTCTAAGTGGTCAGGTCTGTTGTTAGGAATTTTCTGATGTTTTTATTCATTCCAAAAATTTCTAGACATTTTGTAATCCAAGTATGCGAGAAGGAGACAAATGCTTTCCGATAATCAATCCATGCCAAAGTATGCTTTTCGCTTTTTGGAAATAATTTGTTAATTAATAACTAGTATTTTTGTTTGTCTGGAGGGTCTACAACACCCTTTTGTTCAATAGGCAGAAGTTGATAAATATTGACTAATCGAAGTTGCTAGAAGTCCAGTGAATAACTTAAATGCTTTTCGCAGGCGGTAATTACTTGAAAAAAACTCCTTTTTCTAAATCCACTTTTAAATGGAGTCTGTTTGCAATAAGTTGTTAAATTGTTGAGTCAAACTAGCATGACTACTGGCCAAGTGTTTAAGCCAGAATCCACGTAATAAATTATCATTTATTACATTAACATTCCTGGAGTTAAACTTATAGAAGGCGAGACGGTTTATGCTATTAACAATTACATACATATACTGCAAACAAATTGCAAACATCACTATGCTGTTAACATCACTACGCATACAGACAAATCGGCCCTTCAGAACACACGCAATTTACAGACAAAATACACTAGCTGTGGTGGTGGTAATGGCCAGTAGATGGCGCTGATGTTAATGATTGATTGTAGAGGTTTGGTAAGTGGTGAAGACGGAGAGTTGCACAATAGGTGTCCTCCCGCGATGAGTCTTCGGCCTCCTTTGGAGATGTCACGAATAATAATAATAATATAGCGATGACTAATGAGGTTAATTATTATTATCATTATTATTCGTGAAATCTCCAAGGAGTCCGCAGACTCATCGCCGGAGAACACCTACTGTACAACTCTCCGTCTCACTACTACACAGAACCTTACTGGTAGTGACGGTGTTGTTACCACTAGTACTACACGAATATCTCTGTGGAGTCTGTACTCATCCTCACTTCAATCCCGGGTGCCCCCTGCACACTAAATACTTAATTTTATTTAGTTCAAAATTTTTCTTTCCTCATGTAAGTTTAGTATTACAATTATTTCGTTCTGTGATTTTAAATAATAGACTTTATGAACATTCCAATGAACATTTCACTAAGCCTATCATTCTTCGCTTTGAACTTATTCACCTACACAGCATTCACAACTGACTCTGGCAACCCATTCTACTTAATCACTCCATGTAAAGATTCTAGTCGTCATGCCGTTGCTAGTCACACCTTTACTTAATTTAAAGATACCCTTAGTTATACCTTCATAATATGGATAATACGGATTAAACTTAGCTGCCATACTGTTGTTTGATTCAGGAGAAATATTTATTTTTCCAGATATTTAGAGTTTTCTAAGTATTGTATTGATATAAACACTCTCTTTATAAGTCTATGGTATATTGTTTAAATAGATTGGGATCAGTGTCGTGTAGTGCAACTATAAGTACAATCACAGATACTAGCCATTTGTATTCAATTTTATCATATAAAAAAAAAAAAACGATTAAAAAAAAAGGATAGCAGGGAATTTGTTTTTTGAAGGATGGGTTCGATCGTTCGTACTTAATTGAACTGAATGAGGAATGCCAATACATCAAAACTGCGAAAAAGAAAACATCACAACACAAAACAGAAACAATAAGCAATAATAAATTACTTTACGTATATTTTTAAAAAACAATTAGACGTTAATAACACTAAAGAGAATGAAATTTGATTGTGGGGGGTATAGCTCAGTGGTAGAGCATTCGACTGCAGATCGAGAGGTCCCCGGTTCAATCCCGGGTGCCCCCTGCACACTAAATACTTAATTTTATTTAGTTCAAAATTTTTCTTTCCTCATGTAAGTTTAGTATTACAATTATTTCGTTCTGTGATTTTAAATAATAGACTTTATTTAGTGTTCGCTCTTCGAATCTAAAAATATTCGTTAATTATATTATTTAAAAAAATACCCTTCCCTTCAATGAAAGCAGTTTTCCTTTTACAAAGCATTTTCTCCTCTACATGGATTAAAAAGAAGAAGAAAAAAACAGTAGCTGTAGAAAGTTTTCTTTAACAAAACAGTAGCTTTCAAATAACTGATGGCAATATATATATATATATACATACATACACGCGCGCGCACGCACACACACACATGTATATTAAAAATAATGTATAAAAGATTTTGTCAACGAATAAATAACACTATCCCTTTGTGAAGAAGTTTTAGGTAAACTAAAAAAAAGCAATAATTCATAATCCTGGGTTGTTCTCTCCGCTTCCAAACATTTCTCTTTTGGGTATCGAATCATCAGTCTGAAATCCCGCAATTGTTCAGAATTGTGGCCATGAAAAAAAAATGCTCAATAGAGGGCGCTACCGTGCAGAAATTAGACGAACAAGCTATCAAAAGCGAAAGCTTGAGTCTCCATTTATATCACGAAGTAGGAACTATTTTATGTTTTTGTAGCGGAAAAACATGTTAAATTTTGCCTCGTTTTAAACATTCTTAAAATTAAGCATGTTATATTCTTATATAATCAAGCACTCATTCTGGAACCCAAGGTAATCTATTTATGCTATGAACAATTGATAATTGCACTTTTATTAGATTACCTGAGATTTACACATTTCTTGGCTGACGTTACTAGGTCAAAATCAACGAAAAACCACGTTACAGCATTTATCGCTAACAGTTCGACTTCAGTATGCAAGCCAGAAAGTATATTTCATGTAACACTAAGCAACTGCCAAAAAGACAGCCGCTGGACACGTGATTCCTTTTTTGCGCATGATTTCTGCAGAATTTTCCAGTAACGAACAGATAGACCTGGAAAATTCATCTGTGTTGATGAATTACTTTCACTGTATTCCTCGCGTGAATCTTCTTATTAATGAGCTTTTCTTCAAAAATAGTTTCAATAATTTTTGAATAGTACAGGCAGCCCCCGGGTTATAGGCGTTCCGTACTTACGAACGTGCTCCCAAAGCTCCCCATAAGGATAATTAAATTAATAATTTGGGAACTAGTTTTTTCGCGCATGAAAACAAACCTGCACTTCACCGCGATATTAAAGCAGTTCTTACCATTATTTGGAAGTCAAATTTCAGGGTCTGGGTAACACTTGCAATGTTTGAAGATTGGTTCTGAACTGTTTTATCCCTGCTGTGGAACGTTATTGTTCATAAAAGAAAATTCATTTTAAAATTCTGCTTGTGGCTGGACATCCAACATCTTTAGATGACCTTCACCCTAATGTGAAGGTCATATTTTTACCACCCAATACTACATCGTTACAGCAGCTAATAGACCAAGGAGTCATTTCTGCATTTAAGGCTTATTGCTTATGGCATACATTCCTGCAAGCATTCAGGCTGATGGAAGATGATGTGATGACCTTGAGAGAGTTCTGAAAGAATTATAACCTCCATGATGCTATCAAAAACAATGCTGATTCTTGAGAAGAAGTGAAGCATAAAGGGGTGTGGAACAAACTGGGCCCTCAATTCTGTGATGATTTTCGTGGCTTCACAGAAGACATTGCTGAAGCCAAAAAAGCTGTGGTGGATAGTGGCAATGCACATCAATGAAAATGATGCCATTTACTTACTAAAGTCCCATTCACAAAAATTAACCAATGAAAACCTTAGGGAAATAAAACAGCAGCTGATAGAAACACGAGAACATGAAGAATCAGAAGATCCAGAGCCAAGAAAGTTTACAACAAAAGATTTAGCTGAAGTCTTTTGTCTCATTGAAGCAGGATTTGCTAAGCTTGAGGAGCAAGATCATAACATTCAGCAGTTCAGAAAGGTTTACCATGCAGTTAGTGAGAACATCAGCTGTTAAAAGGTCATTTATGATGAAAAAAAATAGGCTGTGCAAACAACTCTAGATACCTTTTTTTCAAGAAAACGACTTCAATGGTAATCTCTCCTCCAAAAACAGATTCTCCAGCACAGGGTCTATCCTCTCTAGTACCATCTCCATCATCATCTTCCAATTAATGTTAGCCTACCTTCTTGCCTCAGAAATGCCCCTTTAAGACATTGGTGCAACCTTAATATTCTTTTTTGAAATTTCTCCTATCTAACCTGGGGGCTGTTGTATCCATTACACATCAGATTGCTTTTAATTTTATTCAGTTCATCTAACAAAAGGGAATTCATAATACCCATCTTCTGTGAAGAATGATAGTGTGAGGACAAGTGAATATATCTGCCAGTAAAAGTTGGCTTCTGATAAACTGAAAATTCAACATGACCTGTGGGATTTTGAATTAAGGTATCCAAAACGGGTAGATAGTTATTGGATTCAAGTTCAACAGTGAACTTGATACAGAAATACAAGGAGTTTATTTTCTATAAGAACTGAAGTAATTCTGACTCAGATTGGGGCCAGACCAAACATATATTATCAACAAAACATAAAACCATATACAAGATTGAGGAAATGTAATGACCAACAGTTGTTTTTTTGGATTTTTGATATAATCATTATCCAAGGCACATGAGATAGGACTGCCCATTGCTGTTCTTTTGATCTGTGTGGACAACTTATTATTCCATGTAATTCTGGTAGATAGGTGTATGCATTGGTTACTCATAACTATTATTTTTTTTTTGAAATAACATATACTAAAATATTACTTATAAAAGCTTTAATTAATGTCTTCCTATATTTTGGCAATGTATCATTGCCATCATCAGGGATCACAAAAAACAATATGTGCCTGCAAGCACCAACATTGGGCAAAAGAGGCTGAAGAAATGCAACCAAAGTCAGGCCTAGAGTCCTAAACAGTGCCTCCTAGTGAGTTAAATTGGGTAGTCTTGGCTCATTGGGCTGAAGATCTGAGGATTAATGCTTCCCAAATTTGAGGCAGTCTCGCACACAAATTTGTTGAAATTTGGAAAGTTTTTCAGGGCTGAGGCAAATTTGAGGAATAGCCTTTCATATTTGTTGCAGTGTAACAGTGGCCTTCCAGTGTATCCTCTATTACACCGCAACAAATACAAATGTGAAAGGTTAATCAAGTCCTAGTTCAAAATACTGTATCATCCTTACCTTTAAAAAAGTGCACACAGGTATATCAAAGTTAATAATCCTGTTTTAGTGTGATCTCATTTATTTAGCATTTCTGTGACCTACTTGAAATTTTTAAAGGAGTGCTCCATCACCAAATATTATTATGTGACACCTCCAAGGAAAGTTTTTCAGGGCTAAGAAACTGTGGACAGCCAGTTTCTGCACAGACAAATGAAAATGTAGTGAAAGCTGGGGAAGAAATCATGGGAGAGCACACTAGAATTCACCACTATCTTCTTTAATCCTTCAACTACACGATACTATCACCATCTATACAGTATGCCTATTAAGTAATGAGATTGACTTTTTACAGGACAGCCCTTTGAATAAAAAAGTAACAAATGTGTTTTTAGTTTTGACTAGACGTATTGTAATCACATGTGCAACTTTAGAGTTGGGTGACAGCAATTTTTATGTGACAACCTTGATGTGGGTGGAGCATTTCAGAATTTGCGTCATGGAGCAAAGAGCTGTGATAAAATTTTACTGTAAATTAAGAAACACTGCTACAGAAGTGTACCAAGACCTAAAAAAAAAGTTTATGGCAATGACTGTCTAAGCCATGCACGAGCATTCCAGTGGTTTTTCAAATGTTTAAAAGAAGGGAGGGAGTCCTTGGAGGATAAACTGCACCATGGACAACCAGTTTCTGCACAGACAAATGAAAATGTGGTGAAAGCTAGGGAAATTGTTGCCCATGACAGGCAAATAACCACTTGCTGTACAGCTTGGTGTCAGTAAGGAAATGGCCAGTGGCGGCCCATTCATAAGCACTGTGACACTGCAGCACCCCCAAGGAAAAAATGAAAAAATTAAAATTTGTTTGTGTTTATAAATAATAACAATGCTTACAACATTATATAAATGCAATACAATATGTTAAAGGTTACAGCTTATGTTTTGACATTGACTGAATAGTTAATAATTGGAATTGTTCGATTAACGCTTTAGATTACAAAACAAATGCAGTGCGATCTAATGCCGATAGTTTGCGCTTGTCATTGCACGGTTCGGTTACGTCATTCCCAACTGTAACTGCTCAAACGGCAGTGTATTTTTAGTATGTTTACGCACCTTATTTCTGTGAGATATTATTATTATTCGTGACACCTCCAAGGAGTCCGAAGACTCATCGCGGGAGGACACCTACTGTACAACTCTCAGTCTCCACCACTACCGAACCTCTACTATCAATCGACTACATCAGTGCCATCTACCGCCCACCACCACAAGTATTTTTTGTCTAAATTGCGTGTGTTCTGAAGGGCCGATTTGTCTGTATGTGGGATGAAAAACCCGAGTTTCCGGGAGAAAAAACCCTGCTTCCTCCATATGAGATCGGATAACTCGCCTTCAATTGAAAAAGTCCATATAAAGCCTCCTGTCATGACGGGAATTGAACTCAGGCAATGTACCGTCGTTCTTCCAATTGCACTATGGAGGCAATAAATGAAAAGATATGAAACGTTTATTATTGGTGCCTGTGCTTGGTGAACTATTTTTTGTAAATCTTATTTTATTTACAAAAAATATTAAAATAACATATAATTTATTTATTATAGATACAAGGCTGAATTATGATGAGTGTCACTGTTGAAAATAGCAAAGAATAATATTTTTTCAATTATCGTTACACGAAACAAATGCACCGCGATCTAACACCAATATTCGTTTGCCTTGTCGTTGCACGTTACATCATTAGATACACTGCCGCTTGGGCAGTGTATCTTATGCCTGCGCTCATTATTTTTGTGAGATATGAAACGTTTATTATTGGTGCGTGTGTGTGGTGAAATATTTTTTGTAAATCTTATTTTATTTTGTTAAAATAACATATAATTATTTATTTATTATAGATACAAGTCTGAATTATGATGAGTGTCACTGTTGAAAATATGCCTTGTTGCACGTTACATCATTAAATACACTGCCCAAGCGGCAGTGTATCTTATGCCTGCGCTCATTATTTCTGTGAGATATATTATTATTATTATTCCTGATACCTCCAAGGAGTGCGAAGACTCATCGCAGGAGGACACTTACAACTGTCTCTACACCGAACCTCTACTACGAATCATTTCCATCAACGCCATCTACCGCCCACCTCCAACACCACCACAACTAGTATTTTTTTGTCTGTAAATTGCGTGTGTTCTGAAGGATATGAAACGTTTATTATTGGTGCATGTGCGTCGTGAAATATTTTTTGTAAATCTTATTTTATTTTGTTAAAATAACATATAATTATTTATTTATTATAGATACAAGTCTGAATTATGATGAGTGTCACTGTTGAAAATATGAAAATAATTATATCTTTTCAATTATCGTTACACGAAACAAATGCACTGCGATCGAACACCGATATTCGTTTGCATTTGTCATTGCTGTTGATACGAAACTTTTAATATTGGTGTTTGTTCATGGTGAGGATGAAATAATTTTAATAAAGCAATTTTTAATATGTAACTTTATTTATTAATAAATTCGTTACTGATTAGAATTTTTTTTTTTTTTTTTTTTTTTCCCCAGCACCCCCACTTAGAATTTTCACTGGCTGCCACTGGAAATGGCCAGATTAATCTTAGAGATTTGCACAGGAGAAAGATTTGTTCAAGATTTGTGCTGCATATGTTGACACACAAACAGAGAGAGAGAGAGAGCACCTATTTGCATGTTGTCAAAATTTCATCCATGCAGTTGATCAAGATTGTAATGTGTTGCAAAGAATTGCCACTGGTGATGAAAGTTGGTGTTTTCAGTTTAATCTGGAAACAATATGCTAGAGTATGGAATGGTGTGGAATGTCTTCTCCTTGGCAGAAGAAAACCAATGGTCAGGTTGCATAAATCATGTGTTAAGACAATGGGCATTGTTTTTTTTCCAATACTGCTGGAATTATCCCCTGTGAATTTTTTCTTGAGGACACCACAGTGAACAGTCAGTATTATTTAGGGGTAATGCAACGTCTGTAATGCCCACATGCAATGTGTCAGAAAAGAACTGTTCCACAACAACAATCGGTTTCTGTTACACAACAACCCACCCTGCAGTGTGCTGCTGCCTATGAAACAGTTTCTGTCTTCGAAGCTGATCTCCATGATCGAACATCCCTGCCCCCTATTTGCCAGATTTGGCTTCCGCAGGCTTTTTTCTCTTCCCAAAGACAAAGTGTGCCTTGAAAAGGGAACACCTCAGTGACATTGAGGACATCCAGTGTAGTGTGACCCACACACACTGAATGCATTCCTTTGTCTATCGTGGTATCCATTATTCCAGAGACTTAACGTTATCCAAGTCACCTCCCTGATCCTTTCCTAAATCTCTTGTGTGGGGTCACAAGAGATTCCACCGTACCTTCGAACACCTGTTTGAACAGATGTAAACGTTGTGTGGAATGATTATTTTGAATCTGTGTAATTGACAGTTCCAAATATAATTCTTTATTTTGATATAATAATTGTCTCATTATTTAACGGGCACACTGCATACTACCCACCACCACTAGTATATATTTTCTGCCAATTTGCCTGTATGTGGGATGAAAAACTGCGTTTCTGGGAGAAAAACCTTGCTACCTCAATATCAGATCAGCTAACTCACCTTCAATTGAAAAAGCCCATATAAAGATTCCTCTTGTCACAAAAAGAATCAAACTCATTTCTTTTCCACTCGAAGGATGCATTGTACCATCATTCTTCCAAATTCCCTGCAGAATGGAGAAAAATAGCTTTGTCTTCTCTACGTAATTCTAAATGTAAGGAGGAACATGATTTTCAGAAGTTTAAAAATATAAAAATCTCATTTTTACATTGGTGCAAGCCTCCTCGCTATCTTATTATTACAATAATGCTTTGTGTACCATCACTGTTCTTGTAACTTGATTTTTCATATTGAAAAACTGGCAGACTGGCTGGATAGCACACAAATGTCAGAGCACTTCCTTCATCCTCCCTTCTGCAAGGCTTTGCAGGTGGCATTCCTTTATCTATCGTTGTAATTCTAACAAATCAAATAATTAACAGTTCCTGAATATGAGCATTTGGTATTTTGGTTATTAATGAATTTAAAGTACCGCAATCATATCAGTATGACAAACAGTAAAGCTCAGAAAACTGTTAGTTTTTCAGTATTTCCTAATTAGAATGCCACCACACCTTCTAGAAGGATAATGAATGGTATGCTGACAGAGCTGTGTGAGCAGTAGGGAGTGTGAATAGAGAGTATGAATGGAGCAGATAGAACAGTTTTAAGTGATGAATCATACTTGGAGTTAGGTGTGAATCATCTAGACAGGATGTCAGGAGGGAGAGAAAGGTGAATGACAGATCTGAATCTGAAGAAATAATGCAAAAGAGCAAGAGAGAGAGAGATGATACTACAGATAGTGCAAATATATGGACATGAAGCAAATAATAAGGAACCAGTGGGAAAAGTCAGATAAAAATGAGGAAAGAAGTATATAAGATGGACAAACAAATGGGACGAAATTAGATAAAAGATATAAATAATAAGAGATATATGGTTAATTGAAAATGGAAATAGAAATGGAGGAATAACACACACACATATGTGTGTGTGTGTGTGTATTCTTCTTTTACTCTTTTTATAATCTCATCTGGATTAATATTCCTCTATTTCTATTCTACACACACACACACACATATATGCATACATTCTATATATGTGTATATATATAGAATAGAAATAGAGGAATATTAATCAAGAGGAAATTATAAAAAGAGTAGAAGGTAAGAAGGGAAGAACCAGAGGCCATCCATGGAAGTTGTGTAATGTCATATGATCACTCGTGTACCTCATAGAGTTTTGGGAGTGAAGCCTTCTACTAGAAGAGGTGGTAGAGTTGCAGATTTCCTTTCTACACAGTGTTAGTAGGACAATCACAAACAACCATGCCCATGGAGGGATTCGAAACTGTACCTTTTTGGCTGGAGAGTGGATATACACTAATCACTTGGCTAACTGGGCCGGTGCTGAATCCATGGAGGGTATAATAATGTTTTCCCATAAAAACAACAATAGTAACAAGGAATAGGGAGCATTGTTGATGAAAGCAGAGGAATTATACTCAGTATGGAGGAGATGGGAAGTTAGTGATTCGTAGGCAAGGTGGACAGTATGAGATGTTTAGTGGGATTTTGTGAAGAGTGATGACAAGGAAATGTTTAGGCAGACTGGTTTAGCAAATAAGAGAGAAGTGATCATTATAACTACCTTTTAGTCAGTATATAAAAAAAAGGTGCAAACAAGGCTTGAAAGTCTAAATATTATTTTAAAGGTGTCAGATCTATCTCCAGGTGGTGAGTGGCAATAAAGAAATCACATAGGTGGGGAGTAGCCATATGAACACAGATGAATATGAAAAATATAAACAATAGCTTGGAAAAGAAATCACTGCTGCTTGAGCACTAGTCATGAAACATATAACAACAGCAATGTTGGAACGTGTATTTGACTTAGCTGAGATGGGAATTAAGAACTGGAATAAAAAAAAAGCTGAAGACAGAAAGGAATGGAAGAAGTTGGTACATACAGAAAAGAACCTTACAGGTTCAGCAAGCTGAAGAAGAAGATGTGTGTCTTCACAGAGCCAGTTTTCCTGTTTTGATGTATGAAAAACCAGAGTTTCTGGAAGAAAAAAAAAATCCTGCCACCATATCAGACTGGCTGACTCACCTTCAGTCAAAAAGTCCTGATAAAGGTTCTTTTGCATCCTAGACAAGATTCGAAACCAGGTCTTTCCAACCAAAGGACTTTGTCTATACTCAGTGAGCTATGGAGGCTCCTAGAATAGATATAAAATGAAAAAATAGTGAGCTTTTGAGAACTAATCAGTTGCACTAGGACAGTGTTTCTCAAACTTCAGACATCCGCATACCCCTTCTTAAATTTTCATTATTACCAAGTACCCCCTTATCAAAATAATAATAATAAATAAATAAAAAATATATTTCGTAAATGTGTATTTTATATGAATGTAGATGTACATGTAAACAAAAAATATGATTTATTTTTAATAGAACAAACTTTATAAAGATACTATAAATTTTTACTTACTTGAAATAGTTTATCATCAATTGAAATTGCTTATGGTGAGATAAAATTTCAGCAAAATTTGGCTCTATAGTTGTTAATTTCAATCTCAGATGCGGTTCGACATCTATAATGCGATTCCTCTTCTTCGTAATATCTACAAGGGCCAAAAATCCAACTTTGCACAGATATGAATTTGGAAATAAAAAATGAACCTTAGAGCTTTATCTGTTAATTCAAGAAATGCATTCTGTATTTGTAGCCAAAATAATGATAACGTATTCTCGTTGTATTTATTTTTTAGGAAACCATCAGAAGCTAGTTCTAAAAGTTGTTGTTCTTCTATTGACGATAGATCCTTTGGAATAGATTTGTTGATATTGAAAGGGTATCTTATCCACTCAATATTAATGTCCAATTCAAGGAAATACTTTTCTAGATTCATTTGTAAGCTTTGTAAATGATGCATGATAGTAATTTTCACATCATTATCAATTTGTTCATTTGAACTTGTGAGCAATTCATGAAGAAATGGAAATGATTCAAATTCTCCATTACCAACCCGCTTTTGCCATAACTTCATTTTTCCCAACGTGGCGTTCATTTTATCTTGGACATGAAATATGGAAATTTCCTTACCTTGTAAAGATAAATTAAGGCTATTTAATACAGTAAATATATCTGCCATGCCAGTATGCTAATTGACTGAGCTATTTTCAATTATGTAAATGCTTTTTCAATTCAAACTTTTCATCAAGAAAAACTTGTAGTTCATTCTGAAGTTCAAATAAACGAGTAAGGACTTTTCCATGAGAAAGCCAACAAACATCAGTATGGAAAAGAAGTTGTGTATAGTTGCTTCCCATTTCTTTGCAAAGTTGAGAGAAAAGCCTAGCGTTTAGAGGACGGCTTTTAATTTATGATTTTTACAGCTTCATCAAGAACTTTTCTTAGGTCTGTAGACATCATATGTATAGCTAAAGCCTCCCTATGTATGCAGCAGTGTGTCAACTTTGCATCTAGTGCAACAGCTTGAATCCTTGAAACAAGCCCTTGCCTTCTCTCCATCCGTGCTTATTCCAACACAACTTTTCCAATTAAGCTTGTTTTGATGCATAAAGATATTTATACTGTTGAATATTTCTTCTCCTGTTGTATGTTCTGGCAAGGGTTGGCAATATAAAAGGTCGTCAAAAATTTTTTGATTTTTTTCGTATCTAACGAACACTAGAAGATTTGCAAAATTTGTAATGTCGGTGGATTCATCTACCTGCAATGCATAACGACTCTTATGTATATCGGATAACAATGTTTGTTTTATATTTTCTTTGATGAACAGTACTATTTGAAAGGCAAATCCGATCAAAAGATCTTGCATTATCTCCGATCATAATTTCTGCTATTATTATTTTTGCTACAGGCTTGACCAAAGTTTCACAATTGTTTCTGCACCACTTTTTGCTATTAATAGCGACACACGACATGAAGCTTCTAAAGCCTTCGTATTTTCACTTCCTGATATGATCGACATCACTTTTTGATATTCTTTTAAATTTTTTAGTTTATTTTGAAAAAATTCGACAGGTTTGTCCTTGTATTCATTATGTTTCGATTCAAAATGGCGATTTAAATTAGATGGTTTCGTGTTTTCGTTTTTTAAGTTTCACCGCAAATTACACAAAATGGAATAGGTTCCTCTCATTTCCCGTCCATGAAAATCCACATTTCAAGTAATTTATATCGTACTTACAAAGTTTTCTCATCTTCTTCCTAGTTGGTGTTTTAGAGATGTCAGACGACACACCCTTATCAATTTCACTTGATCCAGATACAATATCAATGTTTTCTTGTTGCTGACAGCTACTTATATCTGCTATGTTCCTCTCTTTTGTGCATTTTAAAAATCCAGTCTTTAACCAATGATCCATACTTAAGAATTTGAAAGCTAAAAAAATTACCTTGAAAAATTACCGTAATTGCAAAAGCAGAGCTCGAAACGGACAGCATTGGTAGGCCAGTAGAGATAAAGCAGCTATGAAGACGTTCATATGATTGGTGCAGTATTAACAAAAGATTGCGCTACTAAATGACAAAGGCAAGCCGACAGTTGAGTTGAAATGCTAATTCTCTTCAACCGAATTCCTTATATATATCTGAAACACATTCACTATATATTTCTTAGTTTTAACACGTTCACTCAAAACAAAGCCATATGTTGCCGGTGCAACATGGTTTTCTTGAGTCTACTGTACAGCATTTTATGTGGGAGGGGAGATGGGATTCATTAGTTAGTGCCACTTTTATCACAGTTGTCTCTAATTGCACTGTTTGTTGAGAAACATATTACACAGCCGGCAGATGTCTCTGTACCTTATTCAGTGATACAATAGGAACGTTTTACGATCTTGAACTTCACGGATACATTAAATTTTATTCCATGCTTTAATGATGCATAGCTGAAAATTGCCATGGATCCCCTGAAGACCTTTCACATCCCGGGGGGGGGGAATATGCATACCACACTTTGAGAAACACTGCACTAGGAGTATAAATAGACTAAGAAAGTGATACAGTTGATATGAAAGCAGAAAGTACAGTGCAAATAGCATAACCAATCAAGTGAAGAAAATTACCGTGGAATATAAAGGCTTAATTTCATATAAGTGGATCCAAGATATTAAAATGGAGAATATTATGGATCCATCACATTTTATAACCAAATATAAAAAGAAACTTAAAAGTTTTGAAATTTACCAAAGAGTTTATAAGAATACCACTGCCAGCATTAGAGTTGCCCTTGGTTTGTTCAACTTAAGACACAGACTCTGTCCAGGAGACCATGTATTCATCTTTTATTAATGTTTAGATTAGGTTTTCTAATCTAACCCAAAATAAGCACTAATGAAAGGCAAATATATAGACTCCTGGTCAGAGTCCATGTCTTTTAAGTAGTGCAAACCAAGGCAACTTTGATAAGGTGGTATTCTCATAAGTTGTCTGGTAAATTTTGAAACGTTTTCAGTTTTGTTCTATATTTCCCTATAAAATATGGAAGGATTCATAATATCCTCCATTTCAATATCTTATTTATGCCAAATTGAAGCCTACTGGCTCTGTACTCTAGTATTTGATTATGTACCTGCCAAGAGTTTGCTTAAGATGAATTTGACTTTCCAACATGCTGATGAGAACCAACAGTTCGAAACAGCTGTCAGGCTAGTGAAATATAATCAAACATTAATAGAAAAGTGAATATATGGACTCTTAATTAAAATCCATGTCTTTTACGGTGCAAACCAAGGCAACTTCAGTGCCAAAGGTTATATTGTTATAAGCTCTATGGAAGTTTCTTTTTATATTTGGCTGTAAAACATGGATGGGTCCATAATATCCTCCTTTTCAACAATTACCATGAATTTTTTTTTTTTTTCAGTATATGATCAGTAGACAAATAGATTACTAGAGGGTGATATTAGATAAATACAGTGGAATAGTAAACACTAGAGGGGGACATAATTGAAGTATCAAATAAGCAATTCATCATGGTATATTTCACAAGTGAGCGTGATATCAAATAAAGTTTGAGGGAAGAAAAACTGAGAAAGGATTAGTAGTGAGTGAGCAGAAGATATATGAGAAATTAATTAGCCTTAATGTCAACTTCTGTCACTATCAATTTCTATAACATGTTTTAAAGAAATATAAGATTTGGCAGCATCCTTGACATACTTAATAAGTTGCAATAAGGAAAGTGACAAAATAGTTTGTCAATTCCATCAATTATAATATGGTAACCTATAATACATTTAATAGAGCAAGTAAGCTAAGGATTAGATAATTTGGGATGCCTGCTATAGAGAACAAACATGGAACATGTTCAAGGCCTCCAGTAAATAGGATAGTAGTGGTCTTACATCAGGCTACAAATATTGTCTACCACCTAAAAACTTACTGTCCTTCGGCTGAAAAGTTATGGATCTGAAGGTGAGTTGGTCTCATATATATAGTAGAGGTGGCAGGGTTTTTCTTCCTGGAAACTTTTTTTTAGGCCTGCAAGACAAACCAGCCAGAGAGCACATCTACTTAATAGAGATTATACACTGGCCTTGTAGTCTTCTTTCTTCTTCTTCCTCTACATGTTAATCCCGCTTCTAATGCAGGGTCTGCATGTTACAGTTGATGTGACTTCTGTTAGTACAACCCCAACTGGCCTGCCACTTGGGAGGTGGGGATATATTTTTGACTGTTGCAGCATGTGTTCATGGGTTGGTTTGCCTGTTGTGAGGGAAGAAAAACCCGAGTTTCTGAGAGAAAAAAATCCTCTACCTCCGTATGAGACCGGCTAACTCACCTTTAGTTAAAAGAGACCAGATAAAGGTTCCTCACATCATGGACAAAAATTAAAACCAGTCTTTCTGACCAAAGGGCTTCATCTATACCGACTGAGCTACGGAGGCTCAGCCTCATAGTCTTTGTTGGTTAGCATAATTCTAGTTGATTCACTCTTTTATCTATGCATATACAAACTTATTTAGTTAGAATTATGCATATGAACTTATTTAGTTAGAATAAACTGGTTTGAATTTGGGTGTAGCCTTAAAAACTTATCAGCTGTTACCTAAAAACTAGTAAAAATCAACAATTCATTTTGGAATCATTCACCACTTTAAGGCAGAGGCTTATTATTTTGTATTCATTATACTAGATTTATGGAGTCAGCTACTGTTGGAAATTTCAAAAAAAAAACATAATAATAATAATATCAGAATTCTACATTTCGAACTTTGCATTAAGGTCATTCTCAGGAATATACACAACCACATAGCAACATAAGAAAAAAAATGCAAGATTAATAAATAATAAAGAATTAATGACACCAATCAATCAGAATATTCTTATTTTTGACATCTGGATCTTTACACCTAATCTTTATATTATCATATTCATTCATTCATTGGCTTTAACCTATGGCATAGATGGTGAACATATGGCACGCGTGCCAGAGGTGGCACATCCGAGAATTTTGCTGGCATGTCAACAATTTTCAGGTGATATCCTTTTATACGCTTATAAATTATTCAACTTTTTTTTTTAATTATTACAATATGTAAAAGTTAAATTTTGTTTTACACGAGAGAGCATCTATGAAGACGTGCATATTATTGGTGCGGTATTAACAAAAGATTACGCGACCCAAAGACATAGGCAACCGACAAGTGTTGAGTTGAAATGCTAATTCTCTTCAACCGAATTGCATAACATCTGAAACTGTCATAACAACATTCACTATATAGACGAGTGGCCAAAATTGTGGAAAACTTTTGGAAAAAGTGTATTTTTGAGGTTTGATGGCTCATAACACCACTTTTTTTTTTTTTTTTGGTGTAATACCATACAATTATATATCAATGGAAAGATAATTTAATCAAGAATGTAATGCAACAAAGTTTGTTCAATTATCTGTATTCTATGAAAAGTTATAGCCAAATAACCAGAAAAAAGAAGCATAACTTGCTTAGGTTGATATGAAGTAGCTTTCCTTCATTTGAATGTAGCCAATGAGCATGAGTGTTTAGAGAGCCAATCATGTGTCATCTGGTTTTGGTAATGAGCCAATAAGGTCACAGTAGGATTCAGCTATTGATGTCATGTATTGGAGCTGAGAGGAGAACATTTGTCAGTGTGTTATGTGATTGCTATCAAGTTGGTTGGTTTTTTTTTTTGTTTTTTTTTTTTGTGTTCTTTCATTTAGTGAGCCTTGTAAAACATAAGAAAATTAAAGAAATAGCACAAAGAGTTGACTGGTCACCCAGAAAGTGATGTAAAATAGTACTATTAGGTGAACAAGGCTACAGTTATGAAGAATTAGAAGAAAAATTGGTGGAAACTTAACCAAAGGTGGCATTTCTAAATTTTTGAAGAGGTATAAGGAGACTCAGTCACTACAAAACCAAACTGGTAAAGGCAGGAAAAGGTGTACAACAGCAAGTGGTGATCAGAAGAAAATCATCTGGGTATATACAAGATGAAATGGCACAATACAATGTGAAGTTGAGTGCAAGGACTGTTCGGCGCAGACTGCAGGAATTTGGTCTAAATGCTAGAATTCCACGAAAAAAGCCATTTTTATCTCTCAAACAAAGGTTGAAAAAATTAAACTGGGCTAAAACCCATGTTAACTGGACAGCGGAACAATGGGACAGTGTTATCTGGAGTGATGAGACCAAAATCTCCCTGTTTGGTAGTGATGGCATAAAATACATAAGGAGAAGAATCTGAGAAGATTTGCATCCTGATTGCATTACACCTACCGTGAAACACCCACTTAGTGTCATGATCTGGGGTTGTATCACATCAAAAGGTGTGGGCAGAATTTGCATGATTAATGGGAATATAAATGCCCAAAAATACATAAATGAAATACTTGAGCCCAAACTGAAGCCTTCCGCAAGTGATCTTTTCCAAGATAATGAAGCATTTATATTTCAAGAGGATTCATCTCCATGTCATGTTGCTGCTGTGTGCAAAAAGTGGTTTCAAGATAATCATATTCCACTGCTGAAATGGCCTGGGAATAGCCCAGACCTTAACCCAATTGAAAATCCATGGAGCCGAATAAAGGAACTTGTTAGTCAAAAGCAATAATTCAATCTTGGTTTCACATTATAATAGCTGCAGAACTAAAATACTTGGTTCATCCATAGGAAGGTGTTTGTAAGGCTGTAATTAACGCTAAAGGTTACCCAACTAAGTATTAACTCACATTGTGAGAATTTTTGTATATCTCATTTTTTTCTGTGTTCACTTTTCTTCTTCTTTATAACTGCTGTTCTAATAAAAAATCCTTCATAAAAGTTATTGCATTACATCCTTGATTAAATTATCTTTCCACTGATATATGATTTTATGGTATTACTCCAAACAAAAGTGGTGTTATGAGCCATCAAACCTCAGAAATACACTTTTAACAAAAGGTTTCCACAATTTTGGCCACTAGTGTGTTTCCTAGTTTTAACACCTTCACGACGGGGTGGCATTTATCTTTCCAACGGAACTTCTCATTACCAGCGGGCTCAACTCACAAAGTTTCAACCCTTGGTTCAGTTTTATTCCTCATTGTTTGGGTTGAGCTAGCATGTGAACTCACACACGCATTACAGTGACCATATTTTTTGGAGAAAATAAAGGACAAATCAGAAATTGTTTCATAATAAATAATAAAAAAAAAAAAAAACGGGTTGCATTTATTTATTTCATTAAAACTAAAAAGCTTTATAACGTTTATTGTAAAATATAAGCATATAGCATTTTAAACAATCATATTATTACTTTAAAAAATTTAATTTTGATACTTTACACAAGAATGAACATTTTTTAATAAATCAGGTTTGTGTTTTAAAAATTCATAAAACTGTATGCAATTCATGTCCAAGTTCCATTTGGTATAAATGCATGCTTTCAATGTTTTGATTTTTAATTGTGTTTTTTTCACTGGTCCACATATTGTTCACTAATGAAAATACTTGTTCAGTGGGGGCATTAGATCCAAGGAAACATAAGCAAAATTGAACGATTTTAAAATGTTTTTAAAAGATACTTGTTTACCTGCAAAATATTTAAAATATTCAACCCTACTACGGCATTTTGTCACCATTCTTCGATCTTTTCACCAATGACATAACTTTTAATATACGAAACTTCGTCAAATAGTTCGCCGTCATTTATATTTAAGTTCCAGTGACTGGAAATGAACAAAACACTTTCCTCGATCTTTGCCCACAGAGGGATTTCTCGTAGTAGTACCCATTCAAATACTTCCATTTCCACGAAACAGCTGTCGCAATTATTTAAATAATCAATGCAGGTTTGGTGAAATTTATGAATTGCATCTTTAAATATGTTGGCATTAATATTCATTTACTATTTCAATTCACAAAATAAAGGACAAAATGGACATTTTAGAAAAATAAATCTAAAGGACAGAGCAGTGAAATAAAGGACGTATGGTCACTGTAATTATATAGCATGTTTCAATTCGTGGTAGAATTTTGATTCTACCACGAATTGAATGACATTGAGAATTTCAGGTGCAATAAAACAAACACTTATTTCATGTAATTTAAAAATTGGACAATAGTTTTTAGTTAGATACCATGTTTCAGTGTTTTTAACCGAGGGGGGGGGAACAAGTTTAAAACTTGTCCCCCCCCAAAAAAAAAACAAGTTTAAACATTTTTCATGTTTAAACATGTGCAAGATAGTATGCAAAAGTTTTTGATCTCTTTTTTCGTAAAGTAAAATCAGGGGTGCGAGTTATACGCGAGGGCAAGTTATATTCGAGTAAATATGATAAGCATTTCGCCGCCATGTTGAGCTTCCCATGCTCAGCTGACTTCTATGGTTACAATGCATAAATATTTTTCTCGCTACCTTTTTTTTTTTTTTCAAACCAACATTAAAATCAATTTAATAATACAATAATCAGTTTTACACTGAATAATATTATAAATTTATATATAAATAAAATATTATTTATAAAATTATAAATAATTATTTATAAAATATTATATATTATTATAAATTAATTAATAGATTTTCTTTTAATTTTTCCCCTACTAAAAACTGCCTGGCACGTCATCAACTTGATTTGTAAATTCTTGGCACGTGCCGGCACATAAGCAACTCGATTTGTAAACTTTTGGTTTACAAATCACTACCACTGACCTATGGCATTTAGACCTTAGACTTCTTTTTTTATATAGTTTAAAAAAAGAGAGATTTGTACTAGGATCTCTCTTTGGCTTTTCTTATTTGAAGTTACTTTTTCCTTTCATGTTGCCATTATCCAATTTTAATTTTTCTTTTGTTGTAAAGATCAGTGTCACCTGCAGCAAGGTACTCCTGGCAATCTGAGGTGAACATTATTGTCTGAATCATATACGAGGGTGGTCTGAAATGTTCTTGGCCTTGATCATAGATGGCAACACTATCAGCAAGATTTTTTTTTTTTTCTAAGTTGATACATCTGTCATAAGCATCCATGTGAAATTGCAAGTTATTCTATCAAGTAGTTTGTTTTATACAGCTGTCTGCAGCAAACGTGTTGTCTGTATCCCTTGAAATGGATAAAATTGAGTATCGTCAGTTAATAAAATTCTTTGTAAAAGAAGGTTTAACGCCGAAAGAAATTCATTCAAAGTTCATAAAAGTTTATGGGCACTCCTCCTTCGTTTTCAACAATTAAGAAATGGGCTGCTGAGTTTAAATGTGGCCGTACCAGCCATGAAGATGATCCATATGAAAGACGTCCAAAAATTGTAACGACAGCAGAAATCATTGTTCAAGTGCATAATATAGTATTGGATGACTGGCGAGTCAAAGTGCGTGAAATTGCTGAGACTATTGGCATTTCAAAACAACGTGAAGGATATATTTTGAATGAAGAATTGCAAATGATAAAGCTTTGCGCAAGATGAGTGCTGCGCTTGCTCACAGCAGATCAAAAACACACTCGCATGAAAATTTCTGAACAGTGCTTAGAGCATTTTAACAAGAATGAAATTTATTTTGTGCATCGATTTATTACTATGGATGAGACTTGGATTCACCTTTACACATCAGAATCCAGACAGCAGTCAAAACAGTGGACAGAAGCCAGTTGTTCAGCGTGAAAGAAGACAAAGTCGGTTCCATCAGCAAGAAAGGTCATGGCATCAGTGTTTTCGGATGCTAAAGCCATTTTGTTTATTAATTATCTTAAAAAAAGGGTAAAACAATAACTGGGGAATATTATTCCAATCTTTTAACCAGACTATACAAAAAAATTCGTGCGAAAAGACCCGGTTTGCAGAAGAAAAAAAAAATCATCTTTCATCAGGACATGCACCTGCCCATAAAGGTGTTTTGGCAATGGGAAAATTAAGGGATCTGCACTTAATTGTTGGAACATCCACCCAATTCCCCAGATTTGGCTCCCTCTGACTTCGATCTCTTCCCAAAACTAAAATTCTTCCTCACTGGTCAGCATTTTTCTTCAAATTCAGAGGTGATTGCAACTGTAGAGGGGCTATTTTGCAGATCTTACTGAGAACCACTACACAGACGGATGGTGCTGGAGCATCACTGGAATAAATGTATTAGTCTTAAGGGAGATTATGTTGAAAAATAAAAATTATTTTAAACTATAAATTCGGTTTTTTTTTCATTTTTAGGCCGAGAACTTTTCAGACCACCCTCATACTTATCCAAAATTTGGAGATTTTTAGACTGTCATTTTTGTTTAAATTTGGTTGTTTTATGGATGTCTCAACCAGGTGTAAGTATTGTTTCCATAAACTATAAAGTACGTTATAACTTCTTTTGGACCATTCTTAGAGTATGTTTGAAGCCCTTCTTGTAGCAGGTTCAGGAGATTAGCACATTCAGAGGTTAAGTGATCAACTTTATTAGATACTGTTTCAAAAATGTAACAATGATTTTTATATCTCATTTAATTATCCTTCATAATTTACATTTATGCGTAAACCCACACTTCACCATGCAGGAGCTCGAACCAAATCTGATGGAATAGGAACTTTTACTAAAAATCGCAAATCTCTTGAAATCTCGTGACATTAGGATGGCATTCAAATCCATTATGATGATACGAGATCTGTTACGCTCGCCCAAGGACCACAACCCTTTCAACAAACATCTGGAGTTTACAGTATTCCATGTTCTTGTGGCTTTAATTGCATAGGGCAAACATCGAGAAGTTTAGAAATAAGGCAAAAGGAGCATATCAATAACAACAGAGAAAACAGCTCAGGGCTGGCATTCCATTTCTCCTGTACTCATTCTCTTGTCCCATTCACTGTTGTGAATGGGACCTCTTGTCCCATTCACTGTTGTGAATGGGACAAGAGCTCCATGCTATACATGAAAGACAACTTTAGCGCCCGCAACATCATAGGTTACAAAAGTAATCCAATCACGAGGCATTCTCAACAGAAACCAAGGAATGATTTTGTGTGACATTTGGAAGTCACTAAATTAGATCTTTTAACACGTCGGACTTTAATTTTTCTGCAAACTATCGAGCTCACCTGCTGAACAATAACCATGTGCCAGCTTCCCCATTCCACATGTTTCTATTTTACTTGTATTTTTGTGTAATGGTTCCTATGCATTCGGTGTTTAGTTATGTAATGATTCATATTTAAAGCTCATTGTAGATTTGTGTGTTCATCATTAACCCAGACGAAGCCACAGCTTAATTAGCAAAACTAGTAGGTTTATTAAATAATTATTTCGACCTCTAAACCCAGTGTTAATAATTTTTTTATTACATAGGTTGGTTAATCCTTATTCCAAGAGTGTCTTATGTCTGTAGATGTATGTGTTTACTGAGCTGGTTTGCCTGTTTGAGGGACAAAAAAAAAACCTTAGTTTCCAGGAGGGGAAAAAACTCCACCTATGTATGAGACCAGCTAACTCACCATTTGACTGAAAATATCTGATAAAGGTTCCTCACATCACAGATGGTATTCGAACTGGGTCTTTCCAACCAAAGGACTCATCTAAACCAACTGAGTTGTTCAATTCTTTTAATTATAAAAATTCTTTTAGTAAAAAAAATTATACTGTGTGTATGGATATAAATACTGTATATAGGCCATATTTCACTATGGGATATATATTAAGTTTAGATATACTGAAATGAGTTGAACAATCATATTCTTTTTTAACATGGAAAAGTATCAGAAAAGCTTACAAAAGAATAAAACAAAGGCATATGGCTTAAATATATAAATTTTTTTGTCTGTTGAACACTTGTAAGGGTGGCTGAAAAGTACTAAACTACTCACATTATTTGGTGCCCTATGTGAGCTGTCTTCAGACTTTTGCTCTTTTTTATAGTAATGTCCTTCATGTGCTGTATGTTTTTTTTTTCTTTCCACCCACTTCTCATTTCTTAGAAAAGCTAAAAGAAAAAGAATAAAGGTATACATGTATGCTTAAATATATATTTTATCTGCTGAACATCTACAAGTCATTTGGTTATTATTCATTATATCTACGTATAAGGAAAGGGTGTTTGAAAAGTATTAAAGCTACTCACGTTAATTGATATCTGAGGTGTCTTCAAACCTGTGCATAGTTTTCTTGTTCAGAGAAATATCTTTCACATGCTATACATTTTTTACTTTTGCATTAATCCACCTGCTTCTCATATACTGTATGTGCAATAGACTTTTTTCAGATGTCTTGCATATGGTAACAGTGGCTTGCTTCATTTCATACAAATTTGTTTGTGAAGTAACAACATACAACATAACTGGGCTACTTGTATATAGAGGCTAATGACTTCACATTATTTGCCTTAGTATCCCATAATGCAACAGATATCCTTACGGACAAGAATATGTGTGTGTTGCATTATGCTTCTTTAGAATTAGGCTCAAGATGAGCCTTGTTCCAAAGGATACTATGTTTGTTCTCAATACCATGTTGTATGAGGTTTAAGGTCCAGATTTGAGGTTTAAGGTATTTAGTGTAGTAACAACGTGTGTCCCCACCTCCTTTATTTATTTATTTTTTTTTTTTTGGATAGAGCAGCTTGTCTGTCCAAAGTGTGTTAAATTTACATGAAACCTGGTAAACCCCAGATACAGAAAGGCAAAAGTTTGTCTTCTGTAATTGGTAAGAGATCCAAAATTTTGTTGACAAGGAAAGGTGGGTATCAGGTGAAACTTCAATACCTTGTCTGTAGGTGTGAATATGGGAAATATATGGGATAAGAACTCTGCATTCTATTGCAGTTATCTGTTGAATATGACAGCTGTGGCTATTTTATTTCATTACAGTTTTGATAGTGAAAAGCTCTTGTTGTAAGGATGAAGGAGAAGAACAAATGCTATGTTCTGTTAATTAAAGAATGGAATACTCTGATTTTCTGGGAGGTGCGATGAGCAGAACTTTGTTTATATCTGCCAGTTAAAGTAGATTTCTGGTATCACTGGTTGACAAGGTAGCAGAGGCCATGCAAGTACGTAGGATGTCCAAGAATGATAAACTGCCACACATGATTTTGCTGTTTTACCTAAAACCATTCTGCATTTTTATTTTATGCATAATATCAAGTGCAAACTTTCTGGTCTTTTCTGTGATGATGCAAACATACTCCACTATGAAGTTGTTACTTCATTATTTATAACCAAGCTACAACCTAATTTATGTACAACTGAATTCTGTGTACTGCTTTCATTGAGACAAAAGAACTATATTTCAAAAGTAGATAAAAGAAAAGTCATAGTGGTAATGATTAAAGATGACTATGAGAGGAACACAGACCTCCTTTTACAGGGCCTGAAGTTCTTAGCTGGGAAGAACTTCAATGAAGAAACCATGCACTCATTTTAGGACTCCTTATTTATCTAGTCTTCCAAAAATACATAAAGGCTGCCCTGTGAGATCCATTGTAACTATATTAGCTCTCCTACACATAGAGCAAGTTCCTATCCCATCTATTAAGTGTGTGCAGCAGTCAGTGTAAATCATTTATTGAGAATTCCACACATTTTCTAAAAAATAAAATAAATAAAGACATTTCCATACAAATTTTCTGTATTTAGTTAGTGTTGATATCATCTCTCTGTTCATTAACATCCCCTTGGGGATGTTAATGAACAGAGAGATGATATCAACACTATCAAATTCCATACAAATATCAACACTATCAAATTCCATACAAATTTTCACCTGCTTTATGATGATTTTCTCTGGATGTTGTGAAGAGAGGTTTCTGATATACTATGGCTGACAAGGTACCAGAGGCTGAGCAGGTAAGTAGTCCAAGAAGGGTCAACTCCTAGACTTCTTCTTTATAGCGAACTGAATATGTGGATGGTTGTTGATTTGATGTAAAAAAAAAAAAAGGCAACTAGTTCATTTTCAGAATGGGGTCATATAGCAAATATATATCATCCACATAGCAAACCTAGATAGAAGAGTGAGCATGAAATTGACAGCAAAGTATCTTCTAAATGGTTTAAATAAGAATTAGCCCAAGGGATAGGGAAGGAGCAACTCATGGCTGTACCTTTACTCTGTTTATAGATCCTATTTTTCCAGCAGAAATATCCCAGTTATATTGAAGATATTTGAATCTTTAATACAACTGGGATATTTCTGCTGGAAAAATAAGATCTATAAACAGAGTAAAGGTACAGCCATGGGGCGCTCCTTCCCTATCCCTGGAGCTAATTCTTATTTAAACCATTTAGAACCTTGTTCTTCAACCTGTGGTCTGTGGACCAGCACCGGTCGGAGGAAATTTCCTGGTAGTCTACCAAAAATTCTTCGTCTCTCAGAAAGAACGTTAGAGCCACGTATATCAAATTTTCTAACCTCTAAGCAGCAGCAGATGTCGCACTAGCTAAAAAAAACTGTAATTTTATAACATTGGATTTAATAAATAAAATACCATCTACATTGGTTTATGTTTCTGTCTTAGCCATTAGCCGATCTGCAAAAATATTTCTCCTATTTTCCCCAGTCTGCAGGTATAAAAAGGTTGAAGAACACTGATTTAGAAGACACTTTTGTCAATTTCATGCTCATTCTTCTATCTGGGTTTGCTATGTGGATGATATATATTTGTTATATGACTCCATTCTGAAAATGAACTAGTTGCCTTTTTTTTACTTCAAATCAACAGCCATCCACATATTCAGTTCACTATAAAGAGGTCTAGGAGTTGACCCTTCTTGGACTACTTACCTGCTCAGCCTCTGGTACCTTGTCAGCCACTGTATATCAGAAATCTATCTTCACTGCAGATATATTCAACAATGACACATGCAAACTGCATATGCATAATGTAGAGTATCATGGTCTAGTTATATTAAGATTCTTGAAGACCTCAAGATTATAATCATTGGGGGAAAACAGTATAGGGACAACTATTCCAAAGAGCAGAAGTATAGGTAGATCACAATTAATAAATAACATGGATTTAACTTACATATTTTTTCTCTTTAGGATAAAATTTTCACCATAGTGTCAAGGGGATCTTCAGTATGACTTTCAAATTAAACAAGAACAGAAACTTATATTCAACAATGACACACACAAACTGCACATACATGGTGTAGGGCAGGGCTGTCCAAAGCACTGCCTGTGGGCCGCAAGCAGCCTGCGGTGCAATTTTGTGTGGCCTGCCTGTGGGTTTTGATTTTCATGAGCGAAAAAATAAAATAGCAATTTGAATTGAATGCATATTAGATATTTTAATTCTATCACTAATCGATAATCTCAATGTTGATAATTTTATTTGATGGTTTTACATCACTATATACCCACGTGTTTTTCAAATATTAGATGTGTCAGAGAAGCGTTCTTACACTGTTTTGGTCCAACGTGCATGCTCCGGGTGCTCACGGGGAACATGAGTGTGCGATTAGTGCACAATTAGTGTTGTTCATTTGTTCAGCTTTCAAGGTTGTGTCGCTGCTGTTTACCAAATTACTAGATACACATTGTAATGCGGCCCTCGGATAAATTTTTTTTTCTAATGCAGCCCTTGGATTACCTAAGTTTGGACAGCCCTGATGTAGAGTATCATGGTCTAATTTTATTAAGATTCTAGTAAAAATAATTTTAACAAGATTTAATAAATAAATAGACATATCATTAAATTTAATTCTGGAATACGTGAAGAATTATTTTCCATAAGGAGGATAATTTTAAGTCCATAGTTTCTGTTTAGATTCAGTAGCAGGGTCTCGCAGCTTTCTTCGTATAAACATTCCAAGAGATTATTACTTTTATGGAGAATCTTAATTTTCACCCAAATAACTTGGTGACTGGTGGTGATCTGCAAGTCCCAACTGCTTAGGATTTTTATGTTATTGATTAATTACCATGTCTTACATTCCTATACGTCAAGTTATATACATCAAAGTTCTGCTCATCATACCTCCCACAAAAGTAGAGTTGTCAAATCCTTAATTAATAACACATGTAACATTTGTTCTTCATTGTTACAAAAGAGATTTTTACTTATCAAACCTTTAATGGAATCAAATGGCTACAGTCTTGTTATATTCCTACACTCTGGGATACTACAAAGAATGCAGGGTTTCAATTGTGTGTATTTCTGGTATTTCTGAATACCTACTGTCTTTTTCTATCAACAGAATTTCTAATCTTTTACCAACTGCAAAATACAAGCTTTCACCTGTCTCCATCTGGGATTTATCTAGATTCCTTGTTAATGTACTCTAACATATATTACATTTGACAAGAAATTATATCTTTGTTTTAATCCTTACTCAAGTATAAGCAAATAAAGTTGCATATGAAGTATCTTCATGACAATTGTGTGTGTGTTCAGCTCATGCATGAAAGGTCCCAATACCTATTACCTGAGAGTGCTGTGTGTGTGTATAGGGGGGGGGGGATTTGTTGATGCGTTTTTTGAAGACCTGAGGATTATAATCATTGTGGAAAACAGTATTTGGATAACTGTTCCAAAGAGCAGAAATATAGGGAATGAAAGCAGTGGATGAGAAATTGGTTTGATTAGTTTGTAATTAAACTATATAAGGGTGATGACCAGCAGCTGCTCATATCCATACACAAATGGAAGAAAGTAGATGAATGGTAGTGACCAGTTCAGTGGAGCAGCACCCATGAAAATACCTATAAAAAAAGACATAACAGAGCATCTATGGGAAAGAGGCTGGATGGAGTTAGTGATTTGAGGTGGCCACTAAGCGAATTATGCTGCTGCTGAATATAATCAAGCATTCTTGAGACAGATCCTAGGTGCACAATCCTAAATGTGGGAACATCTATGGTTGGGCAGATTTCAGCTTTGTAAAGGGTCAGGAGTTGAGCAGGAGAGAAGTACTGTTTGGAACTAAAAAATAATAATAATAATAATAATACCAAGCTTTTTTGGAGGCTAAAGAGGCTATGGATCTGATATGCTTATGGCAGGTCACATCTAATGAGGGAGAGTGAGGTATGGTCTTTTTTCTTGGGAATAAGGCAAGGCCATGTTTTGGTAGCATTAAAGTTTCTCAGGCTGATGAGTTTTTTCATTATTTTGAAGAAAACTTAGGTCAGAACAATAGAGTGGCAGCTGGATTGTTAACTTTTATCTCTTTTTTGTGAGTACAGTCTAGATAAGCTGCTTCCAAGCTCTGGATAAATACCAGATAGTATGACAACTTAAAAAGATGATACAAGATGGATGTAAGTTGTTGTAGAGCATAAGTCTTCAGCATAATTGAAGGAATAACATAAGGATCAGAAGACTTAATTAGCATCGAATTTATTGAGAATTTTTCTAATATTCTTTTGGCAAAATTTCATGGGGGTATACTGTGGATAGTTTGTGGAATGGTGGGAGGAGACCTGCCTTGGTCATCTATACAAGAGTTGGAGGAGAAAACTGATGCAAGAGGTCTGCATTATCTTTAGATGTTACCATTGTACCACTAGGATTTGAGAGGTGGAAACATGGAAGTACAGAAGTTGCACCCCACAGCCTTGGCAAGGGATCAGAAGGCTCAAATGCTGTTTGGACAGACAAGCTTAGTGCATCTGGTCCCCTTACAAAATCTGCTTTGGGTTATTTTTTTTTTTCTTATTTTTTCAGTTGTTACAAGTTATAGTGTAAGCTAAGTGAGAGGCTGGAGTTTTTGACTCTGCCTGCTTTAGTGCAATTGTTGGAGAACCAGCATTCAGATAAGGATCAATTTTTTGAGTGTTTGGAAGCTCTCTCTCTGTGGCACACTTTGCTATTATTATGTAAATGATTGTATTTGCCATATATTTTGTTTCTTTCTATTGCTTGTTTGTTCCACACTTATGTACTGTTAGTTTTGGTACAAAATATTTTTGCTAATTTCATTGTTATTTACTGTGTCTACTGGGTTTTTTTCCCTTTCTCTCTTCAATGGATGTTAGTTTGATGCCTGAAGTACTGTTTGAATTTTTTTTAAATCACAGGCAACTATGGCTGATAAAAAAATCATTTTGTTCATTGCAGGGCATTTCCATCATCTTTTACACTATAGTGAACAATTCTTTACACTAACCTTTTAAACTGAAAAATATTTTCTGTAATAATAGTAATATTCTATCCTCAACAAAACAGTTTTGTCAGTAGTCAGTGCTATAACATCAGCGCATGATCTCCCACTCTAAACATTGTCAACCAGCATTTTTTGTCATCTCTAATTCCACTACCATGGCATTGTTGCTCTACCAACTACTCAGGTTTATAGCATTCAGCAAAATGGTGGTGTTAAACTAGGTGATGAAACTCATCTACCACCCTATGATGCCTTGTACAACAGACCTTTGGCCTTCCCTCTGAGGATGTAGGCACCACACCTTGACCCCTGCCTATGTTAGTTCACTCCTAGATAGTTCCCCAGTCTGATGATCTAATGCCTGTTGGACAAAAATATACCCAAGGCTACTCAACAAGACCAGCAATATGAATGTGTAGGCAGAGGATTCATTTGCTGCAGACCAACCAATCTAACCTAACCTAGCCAGAATATCAGTTCCATTACTGTTCTGAGGTGTAGCCCTAGATACTGCAATTATGCGATTTACTTGGCTATTCACAGCAGAATCACTTTTGCCCCTCTTTTAGGCATGTTTTAGCTAGAACAAGAATGCAGAGTGTACCATTACAAGTGAAATACTATTGACACCGGAATAGCATGGATATGGAGTATAAGATAGTATGATATCTTTTATCCATTATGGCCATTTGAGTGGCTAAACTCTCATGTCCACTGTGTTACCTGCTGTCCAAGATAATTATCCCCCTCCATGTTACTGTGAAGTTTCTTTTCTTCAGTCTACATTTCCTTACTTTTATTCTGTTCCCATTAGAACAAGTTGAGAAATCAACTGCTCTAAGTATTAAAGCAATCATCAAACAAGAATGTATTGTTAATAAAATACAATAAATTAAGTGTGGAAAAAAAGTCAGTATTAATATATCTTTTAACTTAATTGTTTTGGTTTACACAAATAAAAATTTTACTATTTACTTTTGTTATAGATATTTTATCTAGCACTTCCATTGAATCCCAGGACTTAATGATGGAGACCACCCCACAATCCACCCAGCTTCAGTCTACCCATACCAGATGTATGTACTGTAGTCATTAACTGTATATGTTCTCTGGCTGCTTTGTTTTTACCATAAGAAAAAATTTTGTATCCATAGATACTAACTTGCTAATTAAAAAAAAAAAAAAAAATTGAAGTGCCTCGATTAAGGATTTTTGTTTGAACACAGAATACAGGTTGTAAACTTCCAATTTTATTATTACTTTTTTTTTTATTTAATACAAAATGAAATTACAAAACCTACAGCAGATTAATGTTAGTGCTGTGTGAGCAACATTACTACAAAACTGGCCTTCCTTGCAAGAAGTTGGAGTGGAGAACATTGAGGATTTATTATGGAGTAGAGAGAGAGAGTTAACAAGGATCATAACATGTATTTGGTATAGACCTTGCAGCCTCTCTTGTAGGAGTGACATTAAAAAAAAAAAATCTGAGTGCTTAAAGAGTAACAGAGAGATGATCAATGAATATTAGAAGATAAGATAGATGAACCAAATTCTAAAAATATAAGATTTAAGTGTCTAACATGAAATATCAGGACATAAAAGCAGTATCTTTCTACCTTTAAATCAGAACAAATTGTAGAATTAAAAATTTGCAAAGTAACATATTCAAGGCAAGCTAAAAGATATACTGTTTGTCTGAGGCTGATTTATAATAAACTAGTTTTCTTTCTTTGGGACCAACTCTGAGTTGCCACATCACTTTGGACAATCACAGATTGGCAATGTGAGTGATATGTGGAAATCACAAGGTGAACTTCAATTAGAAAAAAAAGAGGGAAAAATAATTGGCTTATAAAATTTCATGAGTGACCTGCTCAAGAACATCTTTTTGGTAAGTGGCATTGATCAGTTATACAGTGGAATTTTATAGTAGAAAGAAAAAGAGGTGACAGATGCATACTCAGAGATAGATTTTTTGAAGAGTTTTTGGCTGAGCACAATTGGCTGATATTGAAATTGAGAAAGTGGGGGGGGGGATAATAGATTAGCAAATCATATATGAATGTCCCAGAAAGCAGGGTGGTGTGCCAGGCTCTAGTTTAAATTCACTTTTATCCTTATATGTTAGTGATGTCAGGTAAAGAAGTTTAATGGTAAATATATGGCCATCAAAGTCAGGGAGAGAAATGGGATTGATGTAGCATTCCAGGAAAATTTGAATGCAATATTCAGGTGAAGGAAATTACTATTTCAGTGTTGTAACAAGGGAACAATGTGAAAACCTGTATTCACAATTTGCATACTTCTATGTAAAATTTAGCTGCCAATACCAGCTACATATATCCAAAAAAAAAAAAAATAGTTATAATAATAAAAATAACAGAAATAGCAAAGCTTACTGAGCTATTTTGCTCTCCATCCAAAGGCTGAATTAGATTTAATATAAAATTTTAATTTATATTAAAAAGGTAAGTAAACAGCAAACCAGGTTGTGTAATTTTAGAAGGAAGAGATGACAAACTATTGGGAGCCAAACTTGATGAAACAAAATAAGAGAAAGGTGTTGAGAATAAAGCTCAGTTATGTGAACTTAAATATGTATCATTATACAGAAAACAATGAAACATAGATAAAATTGGTAAACAAAGAAGATGGGGGGGGAAATGAAAACAAAATTATAAAAAATGATGAAGATAAAAAAAAAAACTATTTTAGCTTCTTTCTTGTTATTATGTGTGGTTTACTTCCCATTTTATTTTATGCTAATACTTGTCCTGTAGGGAGCAAAACTACCTGATGGATGGAGGACTCGCATGTACAGCTTTAGAACCTGTCAGTAATAGAAATTCATGCATTTTTCTTTTATTTTTAGGCAAAAAGAATATACTTGCAATATTCTTTTAATGCAAGGCAATTACTTGTATTTGAATACCTGTAGTAGGTATTAGCAGGTAAAACTATAAAAAAATTGAGATGAGGTTTTTACATGAGTGTTGAAGGTTCACTTAAGTGCAAATTTTTAAATTTGGTAGGCAAGAATGGAATGTTTTGTACTTGAGTGATTTCAAGAGAAGCAGAATTTCATGGAAGCAGAGGACATAAGAGACCTCAGGTTTTGTTCACAATTCTTGTAATGTGTCCCTCAATCATCATTTCTAAGGGACACATTACAAGACTTGCAAGCACAACACAATTATATTGTGCAGAGATAAGTGATTATTCCACTACCTTCATCAGACTACATTTGGACTGCTACACACAGATTTGATTAACTGTTTTTTAATGTGATAAGATTTTGGAAAGTGTTCATGGAAGAGTGACTGATTTAATATTGAGTTTTTGGATTACTGGTGGAGAGATTTTTTTTTCATGAGTATTTCTGAGCCTTACATATAGGAGAAAAAGGACATGACATGATAGAAATATATAAATTACAGAGAGGCTTATACTAAATTAATAAAACAGAAGAAAGTATTCATTCCTGGAATATAAAAAGAAGTGAAGAGTATGTTTTTTAATGGAGAATGGTGGGTGATAAGATGTATGATGAGGATAGAAACAATAAATTAGTTTAAGATTTGGTATTATGTCGTGACCTCCAAGTTGAGTTTTGGAACTTCTCACTTGGAGGTGCAATGATAATTTTTTATATACAATCAGTCTTATTATCCCAACATAAGTCAAAAAGGTCATGAGTCAGAAATCACTATACAAACCATAAGGATATGTTAACATACCTGAATGCTAAAGTGTGTAGGTCTGTTTTATTGTATATTTTTAAGCAATTTTACTCTTTGTTTATAATGAAATAATACAATGCACAAATTATAACTTAAAATTACTATGTAAAAAGGCAGTTATAGTAGATGATATGTGACCAGAAATGCTTAAATATGGAGGTATAAAAGTTTTGCAGTGGCTACACTGCATAATTCAGAAGGCCTGGTCAGATGAATTCCAGATGATTGGAGTAGAGCACCCAAGCCCTCATACTTACTATCTATAAAAAAGGAAATAAAGTTGAATGTGAGTGTTCCAGATAAGATTTATGCTAGCACATTTGAAATAGAGGTTCTCAAAATCATATTTTCACTTTGTGACAAATAGTTGAGAAATCATGGGAATATCACAAGGATCTGTACTTAAGCTGTATAGATCTGGGAAAAGGCATATGCCCAGAAAAATACTTTTCAGAGCAGTACATAGAATATTAGAATTTTAGATTTCAAACTTAGCTCTTTGCTTTATGCAGATGATGTACTCTTAAACACATCCAGTACAAGTCTCCAGGGCACTTTAACTAAATTGTATAACAGTTGTAACAAATTTGGCAATAAAAATCAGCAATAAAAAGATGAAAACTATGAAAATAGGCAAGAACATAAAAAAAAAATCAACTGCATTCTGAATGGAGAACCTATAGAACAAGTAAATATTTCAGCTATTTAGGCACAGTTTTTAGTGAAAATGGCAAATTAAATTTGGAAATAGAAATTTCCAAAATTTAATTTCCAAGAAATTTGGAAATTAAATTCTGTTGTCTATTGGAAATAGACAACAGATTAACAAAACTGAGCCAGTTGAATAAATTTATATGGAATAAGATAGAAATTAGAAATGATGAAAAATGTGGGGGCAGAGCAAATCTAAGGTAGTGTGGTCAGTTAAACAGAATGGAAGAGAAAAGATTAGCAAAACAAGCATCCTTTGCCAGGTTGGCAGGAAGAAGACCTAGAGGAAGACCAAGGTCTGGTTATATTTGTTCAGTTAGATATGCAATATTGGAGTGTTAACAAGTAATGGACTAATGTAGAGGGAAATTGTTGATAGGAGATCAATAATAATGTAAACTTAATCATGTAGTGCTGTATTAGTATCCTTAACACTCCTCGAGGGTACATATCAGGAAATTGATAATCCTGAATTATTATGTCAAGTACCGTTCCTATAATACGTAATGAAATATGAGTGTACAAAGCCTCAGTTCCCTTATAATAACCTTAAAACACACACAAGAATAATTCTTCAAAGTTGCTACTTTAGTAAGAGACAGGGAGATCAAGTGATCAAGACAATTCTTCAATTCGATAACTTCAACAAAAAATTTTCGGGATGGGTCAACTGATACGTAACTTGTGGAAGGTCTAAGCTCATCTTCAGGAGTAAGGTGACAGTATGAGTTGGCTTCTTTAAAAATGTGGTGCAACTTAGTCAGCACAGCTTGCCTTTTCTTTTCTGTATAAACTTCTCTGAAGCAAACAGTTGCAGCTTGCATTAATAATTCTGTCTACATCGCTAAACCTTTCAAACTGGGATCCCTTTCCTCAACTGAACTGTCTTATTAAGAAACGAAAATGTTGTGCTAGTATTTTCATTGTAAACTTTTTGAGGAGTAGACTTCCTCTTCTGCAACTTACTGTGCTTCTAGCTCTGTAAGTTTTCATATAAGCTGTTCTTCCACAGCTTGCAACAAATGTCTACATCTTCATTGTTGTCCTCCAACTCCACATCTTGAATGTGTAAATATATATTTACTGTAGATTCTTCCAAACATCATTCACAAATTCTGCTGTCACCTCACTCCATGCTGGAACTGCAAAATATTATATTTCTTCAGGAAGTCTAAAGATTTTCTTGCCCTCAATAGCAGCAATAGCCTGAGAAAAAATATTTCATAAATAACGTCTTAAAGTGTCAGCATCCTGTACATTGGTTGCGGAAGTGAGGTGGCAGTCTGTTGAATGTGTTAATGAGATGGCTGTCATAAGTCACATACTCTTAAGTCAAGGACTGGAGTAATATGTGTGTGGTATGTATATGGTATGAGGGTGGTCTGAAAAGTTCTCGACCATAGCTGGCAACACTATTGGCAAGATTTTTTTTTTTTTTTTTTTTTTTTTTTTCTCTAAGTTGGTACATCTCTCGTAAGCATCCATGTGAAATTGCAAGTCATTCTATCAAGTAGTTTGTTTTATACAGCTGTCTGAAGCAAAAATGTTGTCTGTATCCTTTGAAATGGATAAAATTGAGTATCATGCAGTTATAAAATTCTTTGTAAAAGAAGGTTTACTGCCAAAACAAATTCATTCGAAGTTCATAAACATTTACGAGCACTCGGATTTATTTATTTATTTATTTTATTTTATTTTATTTTTATTTTTTATTTATTTTTTTTTTTTTACGAGGACTTGATGATATATCACCACATATTTTGAAAGAATGTGCACGGACCTTGACATATTTGTTTAATATGAATCTTACACTGGGTCATGTTCCAAAGGAGTAGAAGGAAGGCAAGATTGTGCCACTTCATAAGGGAAGTGACAGAACTCAAACATCAAATTATAGGCTAATTTGTGTGTCAAGTGTAGTGGTTAAAGTGTTGAAAAGGCTGGTGAGAACCAGGATTCAGAGTTCTGTTGAGAACAATGGTATTATCTTTGAAGGAGAGCATGGATTTCCTAAAGGGAGATCATGTTTTAGTAATCTACTTAGAGATTACAATCCAGCAACAGCTACATTGGACAAGCAAGATGGATACACAGTAGTATACTTAGATTTTGCAAAAGCTTTTGGTAGATTACTGCTTGGTTGGTTTATAGTTTATTTGGCACAAAGACAACACAAGTCATACTGTGCATACTAAAGGTTACAACTATACATTAGCATTTACAAAAAATTGTAAACAATATGTCTACAAGAATCTAGTTCCACAAAGCAGCATCTACAGATAAACAGAACTGCTGCAGAGGGCACAGCAACACACAAGGTCAGAGGTTATTACAGTAGTACAAAAATAGTTAACAATATAAGTTAATACACAAAATACATAAGCCAAGGAATGCAGTATCTACATATATGTAAAATCATAATAGAGGCTTTTACAGCAGTACAAAAATAGGCAAAAAGGGATTATTATACAATATGCATGGATGAAAATTAAATTTAGCAATGTAGTATAAACAGAATTTAGCAATGCATATAAACAGAATTACCAAAAGGTACACAAATAGACAAGGTGTCCTACAGCACCACATGATTAGTCAAAAATAAAGTAGTAAATAAAATCCATACACAAAATTTATGTTAAGCAATGCAGTATCTACATATAAACAAAATTACTGCAGAGGTTCCAGCAGTACATAAATAGATAACTATAGGTTAACATATGTGTATACAAAACAAGTCAAGGAAAGCAGTATCTACATATAGTAAGATTACAACAAACATTATTATACTAATACTTAGAGTCAGAAAGGAATTATTATACAGCATATATGCATAAAATTTAAGTTTAGCATTATGGTATTTACATATTAACAAAATTACAGCAGGGTGACACAAATATACAAGATCAAGGCCTATGGTAATACATAATTGGTCAAATTTAACCTAATGAATAATATGTATCTATAAAAGTTAAGTTAAGAAAAACAGTATTTACATATAAATAAATTTATAGTCAAAATTTGTTTATAAAAATTAATTCTTTCTAAAAAAATTAAAAACATCATGCAATTTGCCTGCATCTGTTAGCATTTCCCTGAGCATATATAGTTTGGTCAGATAGGTGAAAATTTCATTCCTCTCTCATGTAAATTTTTGACAATCTACTAGAATATGATAAATAATGAAATATGTGTTGCATTTTTCACATATGGGAGGGTCATCAGCTCTCATTAAATGAGAATGCATAAAGTGACTGTGACCTATGCAGAGCCTAGCAAGAACAACCTCCTCCCTTCTCTTTGTACGTTGACTAGAATGCCAGTGTTTAATTTCAGGTTTAATGTCATATAATTTGTTTGTTAATGCTTCTTGCCATGTTGACTCCCACTGAGCAATTAGCTTTGATCTTATAAGCTGTCTGTAGTCTGTATATGGAACTGTCAAACAGTATGTGGAGAAGGTGAGCTGATTTAGCAGCTGCATCTGGCCTCATTTCCCTTAATTCCGATGTGGCTGGGAATCCAGCAGAACTGAACATCAAAGTTAAGGATTTTCGTTTTGTGAAACAGGTGTAGCACCTCATAAAGTACTGGATGTAGATTATACATAGGAGAGGAGATAGCTTGTAAAGAGCTCAATGAGTCTGTATAAATTATACACTTTTGGTAGCAGTTTTCTTTTATATACACAAGTGCAAGCTGAATAGCATGTAACTCTACTGTATAATTACTGCAGTCTGGTGGGATCTGATTTGAGATAATAATGGCAGGAAATGCAGCAGCACAGCCAACAGAAGTATTAGTTCTTGAACCATCGGTATAGATGGGTAAGAAATCAGCATGTGCTGCTCTGTGTGCATTAAACAATTGCAGGTAGATGGTTGATGGAGTATAAGATTTCTGTAGCTGATGAAATGAGGGGTTGCAGGATGGTGTGTAAACCTGCCATAGAGGAATGCTGTTATGTTTAGTGTAGCTAATGTTGTCAACATTTATACCAACAGCTTGTACAGTTTCTTTAACATGCATACCAAAAGGATGTATAGCAGTTTGATGTGTGTGATATTGAGCTTCCCAATGCAGAGAGAAGATACTATTCCATGTAGGGTGATCTGGGAAAGATTTTATTTTTAGGGCGTAATTAAGAGACAACTGTTTCCATCGAAGTGATAGAGCAGCTGGTTCATTTGCTTCTACATAGAGACTTGGAGTGGGTGAGGTGCGAAAGGTAGCTATTTGTATACCCTGATGATGGATGGAATCCAACCATCATAGGTTACTCTGTCTTGCAGAACCATAGACTTGGGACCCATAATCCTGCTTTGAACATATAAGTGTATGATAAAGATGGAGCAATGAAGCTCGATCAGCACCCCACTCAGTAGAGGATAGAGTGCGAAGGGGTTCAAAGTTCTTTTGCACTTTTCTCTTAGTTGACGAATGTATGCTAGAAATTTAAGTTTTCTCTCGAAGATGAGTCCCAAGAACTTGGTTTCTGTAGCTGCTGGAATAATAGTATGTCCCATTCTTAGTTCAGGATCTGGGTGATGAGTGCATTTTCAACAAAGTGTACGCAGACACTTTTTTTTTTGTTAAAAACCTAAATCCATTATTAAGAGCCCACAGAGAGACATGATCAATTGCTTGCTGAAGTTGTCTTTCAATTACCCTCATGTTACGTGAGTGACAGTAAATTGTGAAGTCATCAACATACAGAACATTGTTTACAGTGGGAGGAAGCTGTTCAATGATTGAGTTAATTTTAATAGCAAAAAGGGTCACACTTAAGACAGAGCCTTGGGGAACACCCTGTACTTGATGATATGGTCGAGATAGCGTACCTCCCACTCTGACTTGGAAAGTTCGCCTGGATAGAAAGTTTTTAATAAATATAGGGAGGTATCCTTTGAGATCTAGGTTATAGAGGTCTGTTAATATGCCATATCTTCAGGCTGTGTCGTAAGTTTTTTCCATGTTAAAAAAAACTGAGACAAGATATTCTCACTTCAGAAATGCATCTCTTATACAAGTTTCTAAACAAACCAAATGGTCTAAAGTTGATCGATGTCTGTGGAAACCACATTGTGTACTGGAGAGAAAACTGTTGCTTTCTAAATACCAACGAAGTCTGGCAGTAGGTGTCCTCCCGCGATGAGTCTTTGGACTCCTTGGAGGTGTCACGAATAATAATAATAATTAACCATTTTCTCTAGTATCTTATAAAGACAGCTGGTCAGAGCAATGGGTCAATAATTATTTGCTTGTGTTGGATCTTTTCCTGGTTTTGAGATAGCAATCACAATTGACTTATGCCAAGAATTTGGAAACTCTTCCTCTGCAAGCATTCTATTGTATAATAAGAGAAGAAGATCCATAGAGGATGATGGTAGATGGTTTATCATTTCATGATGGATGTCATCAGGCCCTACTGCACTAGGGTGAGATTGTAGGAGAGCTCTTTTTAGTTCTTCCTTAACAAATGGCTGATTATGTGGCTGAAGAATGTTGGTAGAAAATTAAGCCTTTATTTCTCTTGCTGCTCTTTCAGTATTAAAAATTCAGGAGAATATGAAGCTGTTGCTAAGATTCTAGCAAAAGTTTCTCCCAAAGTATCTGCAATAACTTTGGGATCAGTAATAACACTTCCATTATGGTCTAAGGTAGACAAACAATGTGTTCTATATCTGCCTTTCATTTTCTGGATTTTATCCCATACAATTTTTGGATTGGTCATTTGATTAATTGATATAGTAAATTGGATCCATGATTGTTTTTGACTCTGGCGGCTTACATAACGAGCTTTGGCTCGAGCACACTTGAAAGCTATTAAGTTTGATGTGGTGGGGGTATCTCCAAAATATGCCCCAAGCTCTGTGTTGATCTTTTTTGGCTGTCTGACATTCTGGGTTCCACCAAGATGATGTTTTTGGGATGCAGGCTGTTGCTGCCTGGACAATGCATTCTGTTATATATTTTACAGCTTCATTGATAGGTGTTTAACTGATGGCATCAGCATTAAATTTTGCAAGATGAGAGAGAATGTTCCAGTCAGCCTGGTCGATTTTCCATATAGGTATCCATGCGGGTGAACATGGTTCCTGTGAAGGCATTGTGCAGAGAACAGGAAAGTGATCACTTCTATTCCAACGTCCCACTGCTCACGTGAGACGTTGTTTTCTTCAACATCCCACGTGAGCAGTGGAAGAATGGAAGAGGAGCAGATTGCAGAATATGAACGGGTAGGCATATGGAAGAAAGTATTGAGTTTATTATTTAAAAGGGAGAGGTTATTATTATCAAGAATTCTTTCAATGAATCGACCTCTTCTATTAGTGTTGGCACTACCCCATAGAGTATTGTGACCATTAAAGTCACCCATCAAAAGTATGGGTTCAGGCAGTTGCAAGATAAGGTTATCAAGATCAATTTCATTTAACTCGGCATTTGGTGGTAAATAAATTGAACATACTGTAATAAAAAAATCCCACAGAGAAGCAAATTGCTACTGTTTCCAGAGAAGTATTAACTTGGACCTGATGGACAGTAATATGACTGCCCACTAGGATAGCCACTCCTCCATGAGCAGGACCACCTCCAGTTATGTCCTTACGTACAACAGTGAAATTCCTAAAGATATGGTCCGCATTGGGTCTTAAGTACGTTTCCTGTAGACAGAAACAGAAAGGTTTGTGTTTCCGTATCTTGATATCATCAATATTCTGGCAAATCCCATGACAGTTCCATTTTAAAAATTTTTCTGTTGTCTTGATTTTATTGAATTGTCTGGTTTTCGGGAGGTTGAGGGCATACCTTTGTCAGATTTATATTTATCCATTGTTTTAGGGAAGTATGGACGGCCAGTGTCAATCTCTTCCTCTGGTAGTGTTCAAAATATCAAATGTGTTAGGATCAGTTGGTAGGGTTTAGTTTGCTTTCAGTAGGTACTGAGATATCCATTTTTTCTGTGCGAGTGTCTGGTGGTTTATCTTTGAGTGATATCTCTGCCATAATTTTTTTTGACAGATGAGTTTTCATTGAATGGGACCATTTTTGAAGTTTTCTCTGGGGTAAGGCTATAGGTCTTGTGATTAATGTGCTCAACAGCTCAACACTTGCGATCATAAAGTTCAGGTATGGTGAAACAGACATACATGTTTGAGTGCGAGTTGGCCCTTTTTTAATTGTTACATTTTCAGCATAAGATGATTGTAGAACAGGTGTAATGGTGGCCAGCTTTCTTTTTGCATCCTGATATGTTTTGTTCTGTTTTAATTTTTTGTATCTCTTTTTCATCTTTCCATTTCTGACATACACGAGAGTATGCTGGATGATCTCCCTGACAGTTGACACATTTAGCTTCTTTTTTTCATAGCAAGATTTGTTATCATGTTCTTCACTACCACATCGGGCACAGATAATAGAACCACGACAGGCAGTTTGGGCATGTCCATATATTTGACATTTAAAGCATCTCAGCGGGTTAGGGATGTACATTCTAACTGGAGAGCTGAGATACCCTGCTTTTACAGATGTCGGAGGCCTAGGTGTATCAAAAGTAAGGATGATGTTCTTGGTTGAAACCAAGCGACCATCCCTACGTATCAGGATGCACCTCACACCCATCACTCCTTGATCTTTAAGCACTGACCATATCTCCTCATCAGGAACATCAAGGAGATCCCATTCTGATATCACTCCTCTACTGGAATTGAGCGTTCTGTGAAGTGTTACTGCAATTTGTATTTAAATTTGACACCCATTGTTGTTGCTCTCAGTAGTTTCTTGGAATGTTTATACAGTGTTTCCATGAGGATATCACCAGAACGCAATTTCTTGACAGTTTTGGGAGATCCTTTTAAACCTTTTTGGATAAAGAAGAGTGACATTTTCCCAATTGGTTTTTCACCTGTTGCATGCATGATTAAAAAGGTTGGTACATTTATGTCAGTATCCAATATCTTGTTTCTTGCTTCTGTTTCCATATGCTGTATCTACAGTATCAGTACTTGGTTGGGACTTTGTTAGGATCCCTGAAACATTTGAGGATGAAGGATTCATATTTAAGGAATTTTTAGTTCAGCGCCAGAGCTTCTCACTCACCACGGAGCCACACATGTATGCCCACTACCGGCAAGCAAAGACTACACTCAGGAGTGGAACGCCAGGGCTACCCTAAACACTATACCGGCACTGCAGCAGGTCTAGGATCCTGATCCCAGACAGTGGGGTGAGAGACTTACTGCAACACCGTTGACCCCTGCAGGCAAGCCTGCTAGCCGATTGATCCTGGCTGGACCATTCAGGACCACCTGTCTTGCCAAAGCAGGGGCCAAAGTAGTGCAAGACTACTGGGATCCCGCTTTCCGGATGTCAATGGGTCGCAGCTCAAACACAGCAGCGGGCGTTGGAACCCAGCGATGGTGGTTCTGGAAAAAGGATAGTGAAAAAGACTCAGGAGAAGTAGAGCAAAGAATACGGGAAGAAAAACAAAGAAAAAAAGGAAGAATGAAAAGGGACAGTACCATCACTGGGAGGTCCCCTCCCACCATGAACAGGTGCCCCACGTGGAAGGGCAGATTACTGCCTGATAAGTTGATAGTCAAATTAGAGTAGATGGTGTTAGATATTAGATAAATGCATTGTATTGGAGATTGGCTTTCTAACATATGTCAGCAAGTTGTGTATGGGGGAACAATATCCCAGAAGAGGAGTCATGAGTGGTGTGCCTCAGGGGTCTATTTTATGGGCACTGCTGTTTAACCTGCATATTTAGGATATTGGGGAAGACTTGAATGGGGATATTCAGTTTTTTGAGATGATGCAAAGTGGGGATGAACTATGAAGAGTAGAGCAGATGTTGTGGCCTCACAAGAAGACTTGATTAGACTGAGTGAATGGCACAGGAGGAGTGGGGATGCCAGTTCAACGTTGCAATATGTAAGATTTTAAAATTTGGAAAACAAAGATGGGATGTAGAAGTTGCTCTTGGTGTGGATAGATATATTGTTGGAGGTGCAGAAAATAAGATATCTTGGGATGATGATGGATAAAGATCCAAAATTTAGAGGACACATTGCCAAAATTGTGAGGACAACACAACAAATTCTGGCTTGTAGAAGTAGGAAGATTCTGGTTCCATTTTATAAGACCTTGATTAGGCTACATAAAGACTACTGTGCACAGATTTGGTCACCTGATTTTCAAAAGGATGAAGAGATGTTGGAAAGGGTTCAGAGGCAGTTGACTAAAGTAGTTTCTCATATCTGGAATGTTGAATATGAAGAAAGGTTGAGAAAATGCAATTTACAGAGTAGTAGATAGGAGGAAGAGGGGGTGATATGATAGAGATGCATAAGTTGGTAAGGGGTTGCTATAAGATTAACAATGAAGAGGTTTTTCATAAAATGGTCAGAGAGCAAGGGAGAACAAGTAGTCATCCCTGGTAGCTTAATAAGGAGGGAGTGAGTAGCAGGTTTTTTTCATGGAGAGTTGTAAATGATTGAAATGTATTGCCTGAAAGAATGATATGATGTCTTCAGAGAATATGAATGTTTAAGGCATGGTACAATGAGCTGTGTGTATGACAAAGAAACTTCCTAGATGAGTCTTACACCACTGAGTCTTAGGATAATAAGTCAAGTTATAGGGCACACCAGAAACCTCCAGCCTGGGTGTGTGGAGGGGTGAATTGGAGGTGTTGAATAAATGTTTTTCAGTTTTGTAGGGACTTTTTACCAGTAGTATTGAAGTTGTAATTGTGCAGCATGCTATTTATTTTATATAATATCCTTTTAATGTATAGAAAGGCCTAGAGTTTTACTGTAATCTATGTTATTTTCATTTTTAGGCATAGTTTTGTGAAGAATCTTATGGGTGGTATTTTTGCTATAGCCATTGTTTAAAAATGCATTGCCAGTCACTTGCTCATTAGAGCAAATTGTTATTGCTTTTTTGAGGGTGTTAGTGACTTCAAGCTTTTGTGAAGGGTGGTGGTAGGTTAAGTTAATATGTATATATTGGCCAGTATGTGTGGGCTTGTGGTGGCTAGTGAAGAATTAACTGCCTGAGGGAAGGCATGTGACAAGTGTATCCAGCAATGGAAGTGAGCTTTGGTTCAGTTTTAATGGTTGTATGCATTCATATTTGTTCAGGCAGCTGAAAAAGGTGTTTCAAGTTTTTCAGTCATGTGGCCAGGTAACAAATTCCAAACTCCTTGGAATCTACAGCAAATCCAAGGGTGAGTCCTTGGACTCCTCAGAGGTGTCATGCAATAATAATATAAAAGTTAGCAAACAGAAAGGGATGGTGACAAGCCTGTCGCTGTATCTTTATTTTGTTGGTAAAAATTATTTTTCCAGATGAAGAAATGAGAATAGTACATCAGCAAAGAATCATAACATCAGGAAATTTGTTCTGCAAGAGAAGAATCATGTCACTGATGGATATTTTCTTCCATTTTCACAAATGTCTCAATCAGTGGCATGATGCTCTCTTTTTTCCCCCATGTACTATCTTTCAGATCTATCTCGGATATATGGAATAGGAATAATGGTGTTTTGCTCTTGTGAGTTTAGGCGGATGGGGGGGGGGGGGTATGTAGTATTTTATCTGTTTTGTAGGAACTGTAGCCACCGTTTGAAAAGTGGGGTGACGAAGGTAGTTCAGTTCTGTGGAAAGTGCTGCATCTAAAAAACAAATAGCTCTAGCTCTATGACTTAGCATTTTGAGGATTACATACTGTTAGGTTTGGTGATGTGATTGTTTATGTAGGTATCTTTGAGTGTGTGTGTGTGTTGGCTTTCTATAAACAGAAAAGATAGTAAACCATGTTAAAGACAAATGACTACTGTGATGCACATAGACATTGTTTGCCATGCTGACCAAAATTAAATCATCAGAAAGCAATATACCACAGAAAGAAATAGCTGCCTTAAAAAAAAAGTTATACATGAATTTTAAAAACATAAGGTGTGTGTGGGGGGGATGAAATGTGATAAAGAAAGCTGAATAATACACCTTTCGTTATGAATCAAGGGAATATTTTAAAATATGCAACATCTTCTATGTGACGATGATTGAAACAGATTGAAACCCCACTATGTCAAATGAAAAAGTTCAAAAATAATTGAATTCAAAAAATATTGAATACCTCTTAACACAAAAAAAAAATTGACTAATTACAACCTCATGTTAGACAACCTCATATTTATGGGCCCCCTGAAGTTCATAAATCCAATATGCCTCTATGCCCTAAAGTTGGTAACTTGATGTATAGACAAGTCTTTCTCACAAATTTCTCCAAGTTAGCTAAGTCACTTCTTTCCTCATAGGTAACTCCTTTTATATAAAAAAGAAGTTACCTAAAAATCATTCTTAGAAATTTTGATGATAATGGTCAGTTTTGAATATCCATCTATCTGTTCAAGATGGATTGAGTCCCCTGATTAGGGAGTTCAGGCAACTTGATGCAGGCAGCCTAACAGTCCTCTGCTGCATCCCACTCAGGTTAAGTATTTTATGTCTGTAGATGTTTTGTGTGTTCATGGAGTCTGTTTGCATGAGTTAAAACACTCATGCAGCCTCTATATGAGACCAGTTAAAGTCCTGATAAAGGTTCTTCACATCCTACACAGGATTCGAATCCAGGTCTTTCAAGCAAAAGAAATTTATCTATACTGACTGAGTTAGAGACAGTCCAGTTTTGACATCACTCCTTTATTTACTAATGTACTGCTAACAAACGTTTGAGATTTAATAAAGTCAGACTTCCTACCTGAATTTGAATTGCTTAAATTTACTATGGATGCGCATTACTTTACTTGGTCAAGTAAAGTAATGCAAAAATTTACAAATTAAGGATACTGCAATGGGCTTTTCCTTCCCTCTTTTGCCAATTTTTCCATGGAGCAGTTTGAGAACAAAGCACTTCTCACAGCTACTTTCAGACCTTTAACTTGGCTGCACTATGTTAATGTATTATTATTGCACAGGCATCTTCATGGAGTCCAAAGACTCGTTACAGAAGATCCAAACTATCCACAAACTATCTATCATATCTTTCCTTGAACTCATTGAGAGACAAAACACTCATGGCTGACTCTAGAAACCCATTCCACTCATTCACAACTCTCAAATCAAAATATCTGGTCCTCACACCCTTACTCAATTTCCAGGGATTACTTCTTATTCTACAATCTCTCACCAAGTGCTGAAATATTACTTCTGCATCAAATCTATAAAACCTTTTTAGTAACTTAACTGTTTCTATAACATTTAAGTTATAGAAACATATCACAGAAAAGAATGAACTGTCTACATTTCTTGAAACATTAGTCACTTGTCTCTTTCAAATGGTTCACTATTGTTTTCAATTTATAGAAAGCCAAGACACACACACACACACACACACATATGCTGGAGAATAACTACATAAACGATCACAACCCCAACAGTATGGAATTCCTCAAAACACTAATAGATAAAGCCATGACTATTTGTTTTAGCTCTTATCACAGAGCTCACCTACCTTTTTGTCATATTTTTTGGCCTATGGCTACAATCTCTACAAAATAGATAAAATAATACATACCCTTCCCTGCCTCAACTGTGGCAGGGAAGGGTATGTAAAGGGAATTGACAGAGTTTGAGAGAGGTGTTGTGATAGGATGCAATATTGCAGACCTATCTGGTCTGCAATATTGCATCCTATCAAAACGAGAAGGGAATTGACAGAGTTTGAAAGAGGTGTTGTGATAGGATGCAATATTGCAGACCTATCTGGTCAACAAACTGGGCCATCCGAGGTCAACAATCAATGATACCATACTGTGAGGTGAAGGCGCAGGCAGTCTACCCATAGTGAATGACCCACCACACTCACAGAATATGACTGTAGGGTACTATGAAGGATAATATGTAAAACCACCATTTGTCAGCCGACACACTGAATGTGGGATTCAGGAAATAAACTAGAACATGAATCCACACAAAATCATTCAGAATCAAGGCTCATAACAGACGTTTCCATGGTAGGACTGCAATATGCAAGCACCATGTTACCCAAACTAACATGCAGCATCATCTTCGCTGAAGCAAAGAACATGTAAGCCTGGAAGGCTGTGTTATGAAGTGAATCTTTGTTAGTCTAGAACTTTTGCATGACAGATTCAAATGCAAAATAAATTCAGTGAATTATCTGCATTGAATCCCATAAATCTATAACATATGCTAGCTGAGTGCATAATATTTTTTCATTATACAGTCTGAGTTGAACTTCCACAGTGATATCATCATTATGATAATTAAGAGGGACCTTCAGGGAGTCAGGGACTAATCAAGGTAAGCCACATGTTTACCCACACCAACCAGTTATCATACTCTTGAATTCATCCACATTATCTGCACTCACTGCCTCCAATGGCAGTCCGTTCCAAATCTATAAGAGAAAAATCTAGTTCTCATCCCCTTCTTGACAGCATTCATTCTCAACTTCCAAAGATGTACTCTTGTCCATTCTTCACTCTTCATTCTATTAAAAATCCATCTATCATATCTTGTATGATCCTTTCAGAAGTTTGTACATCTCAATCATATCACCCCTTTTTCTCCTGTTTGCTAATATCTGCAGTCCACAAATTCTCAGTCTGTCTTCATAATCTGTATTGCACAATCCTAATATCATTTTTAACTCTCGTTTGCATTCTCTGCACTGTATCATAATCACCATGGAATCCAGAAGACCAGACCTGTGCACAATAATCCAAGTGATGTCTTATCAAGGCCTTGTAAAGAGACAAAATGATTATCTTTACCCATCAAGGTTCATACCCATTGCGATTTTTCTCTGAGTTGTATTTGCAGTCTTTGCTATATATGCCAGTACTGCATTTCAGCCACATTCCTGATTACTCTGTCTATCTTTGTATCATCAGCAAATAACCATATGGCCCCTGTCAAACCCTTCCCAATGTCGTTAATGTAAAGATTGAAATACAGTGGACCAAGGACTAATCCTTGTGGTACCCCACTTTAAAATAAAGTGAGGTACCCATTTAAACTAATCACCTTATGGTTACATTAAATCTTGCAGATTCACATCCCCGGTATACCACTTTTTGATTGTTAGTCAGCCATCCTCTTATCCATACTAATATTTTATAATCCAATCTCATATTTTCCAATTTATGCAACAGTCTTTCATGCTGTATTCTCTCAAAAGCCTTAGCAAAATTCAAAAGTATCATGGTGTATCCATTACCCTTGTCTAACTGAATGGTAATATTATTATAGAATATGAGCAAGTTGCTAAAACATGACTTTCCCTTAGTAAACCAATGCCGTTCATCCAAAATAGAGATTCATTTGTACATGGAAATGTGATTTCTGCATTACCTGGGTCATGCAGCAGTTACTGTGGTATCACTTCTGGGTCTGGCTCTCACAGATGAGCCCTCAATAAAGGTCAAAACTGGTCTGGGTAGTGACCTTTCTCATAATGTGAAGTCATTAGCCTCTATATACAAGTTGCCCTGTCTTCAAATTACTTCAAGCACAAACTTTGTTTGAATAAAGAATTAAACCAAGAATATAATTTCTTGGCATCTTTAATTTATAGATATTCACTGTCAACCCATTTCTGAATGCGAGCCCTAACCACGTTTTCCAAATTCTTCACTACTACTCCTGGGATAGTGATAGGTTGATAGTTGGATATATCAGTGTTTGCACCACCCTCGTGTAATAGGATTATCATACATTCTTAGCACTCATGCAGAATCATCCCTGTTTTAAGGCTCAAATTATATAGCTCAGTCAAAGGAATAGCCATTTCAGCTGAATACTCTTATAGATTCCGTGCTATCCCATCAGTCCTTATTGCTGAATTCTTATTTAGTTTGTGCAACAGCTATAATACCTCCTCTTCCTCATACACCTGAGTTTTTTCATCTGGTGAAGAGGTAGCAGTGAGCTCATTGTTGATACACAAGGTTGGTAGCTTTTAGCAGAATGGGCACTCATTAATTAAACAATCTCTTCTGCATCTGTCACCCACATACTATCTGTATTCAGTAGAATTATTCTTTCATGTTCATTCTTTATGTTGCAACATAACAACAGACTTCTTTTGTGTTGTCTTTAGCTTTCAGAATCGGTTTCTAACAGCTGTAACTCTTCTAGCCTGCTGCTTATAATTTTCATAACTGATGTCATCCTTATGCACATCTCTTGCTTAAAAATCTTACACATCCATTTCACTCCTATCGTATTTACCCTATATACAGCAGCCTAGTTGCCGAGTGGTTAGCATACCTGTTCTCCAACCAACAGGTCAGGGTTTTGAATCCTAGCATGGGCATGGATGTTTGTGATTGACTTTAGGTGGAAGATGAATTTCATCACCCAGTGTGAGCCCACTGTCCTGCTTATTGAAAGTCTCAAGTGACTGAAAAAGTTCCATGTTTGGTCTCTAAAGCTGGGTTTCTGGACCATGTTAAAAAAAAAAAAAAAAAAAAAAAAAAAATTTAATTTAAAAATTTTAAAATAAAAAATCTACGCCTCCGTAGCGCAATTGGAAGAATGACGGTATAACTTCACCCTTCGATTGGAATAGGTCTAAGTTCGATTCTCGTCGTGACACGAGGAATCTTTAGGTGGACTTTTTCAATTGAAGGCGAGTTAGCCGATCTCATACGGAGGTAGCAGGGTTTTTCCTCCCAGAAACTTCGGTTTTTCATCCCACATACAGACAAATCGGCCCTTCAGAACACACGCAATTTACAGACAAAAAATACTAGTTGTGATGGTGGACGGTGGATGGCATTGATGGAGATGATTGGCTCGTGTAGTGGTGGTGGAGACAGTTATATAGTGGGTGTCCTCCCGCGATGAGTCTTCGGACTCCTTGGAGATGTCACAAATAATAATAATAATAATAATAAATTCACAAAAATGGGGAGAAAAAATCACTAGACCACTCATCCATGATACAGATATACTATAGGTTTAGTAATAACCTTTTGTGGGTGGTAACCACATTTAAAAAATATATATATATATTCTTTGACCTTTAGAGACACATTTCTGTATTACATCATTTAAATATTTTTAAATTCTTCCCCTTCCCATCCAACAAATTATACCATAGTGCAGAACCCAGCATCCTTTTCATTTGGTCATAATTTTCTGCTTTATAGTTCAGCATGTAACCTTTTCCGAACAGAACGTTCATAAACTTAACCACTTCCAAAATTAGTACTGCATGATCACTGTAACCAACAAGAAGCAGAATAGTTGCATCTTTAACTGAAATCCCTTTTGATTTCTGTTGAAGCCTATAATCAGATCTAACCACACTTTTACCTCAAGTTTTTTCTGTTACGTGCTGCTTGAGGAAGTTGTCTCTCAACAGCTCGGTAAATTCAGTTTCATTCTTCTCATTAGATTTCACCTCTGCACCCATTATCTTTATTTGATAACGTGTTTCTTCATCATTACCAACCCAAATTCACTATATCTGAAACAACATCCCACTGTGTATTTCATCTTATTAGACTCCTCACACCAGATATTTCAGTCATAGGTCTAATTCGTTTTTATTATATCTAGGGACTACAATTAAGATTTCACTCTCACTTCTAATGATCCTTTTATATCCTCTCTTAATTTCTATGTAAAATATATAGATGATTTGCATCAACCAGTTATGAAACCACTGCTTCTTTATCCACTGCACATTATCAAAGAAGTACAGTGTTTGATATTCAGGATAATATTCCTGTATTGCATAATTTTCAAAATGATAACTAACTGGATTGAAATCATCCAATATCATTAACAGCAAACCACTCCCTTCTCCTATGCTGTGTCATTCCTAAAAACTCAATTTTTATGCTCATTACCAGTTAGTATGTCTGCCTCTGATAGCTGGGTCTCACTAACACTTACAATCTGAGGTCTCAACATATTTACCAAAATGAAACAAACTCTACTCTTAGCATGCAGGTACAGACACAATAATTAGCTGCATGCTTTTTGGTATACTCTTCTCTGTAGTCTGCATGCCATAGTTGGACAACTTGCAGATCTCTGTACTTAGCTAGTGCCTTGCTTATACAGACATCCTTGCACAAGCTTGATAAGTGCAAATTGAACAAACACAAAATCGTTCTCTCATAATTTTTTCCATGATAATGCACACCTTTGTCATTATTGCAGTTACATAACATTGTTGCTCTTGCACACAGATTCTCACCATTCCTCCCATCACGATCTAGTTTTGCTGACTCTGTTAGGTCTCGTACCAATTATAATTTCTCGACTCCTGATACAGACACATTCAAGTGTAGGATGTCCCTCTTGCAAATACATTCATCCCTCAAACTCGCTCCACACATCCAAATAATCACATTCATTCCTTCTATACAACCTACACATCAAATCATTTGCCATCATAGCCATTCTTCTTAATTCGTTTCTGTTATATCTAGGGACAATAATTAAGATTTCACTCTCACTTCTAACAATCCTTTTATATCTTCTCTTAATTTTTGTGTAAAATATGTAGATGATTTGCATTAACCAGTTATGAAACCACTGCTTCTTTATCCACTGCACATTATCAAAGAAGTACAGTGTTTAATATTCAGAGTAATATTCCTGTATTGCATAATTTTCAAAATGATAGTTTTTGCATAGAGAATATAATACTATCCATAAGAAGAAGAATAACTTTGAATAATGACATTTATTTGATGAGCATACTAATTTTAAATTCTTGTTTTTAATATATATTTACAACCATAATGATGTTTTATAATGATTCCAAGTTTAATTTCATTTAAATGTCTTTCAGAATGAATAGGCGAAATGCAAGTTCATAGTAGTCTGAATGCAAATTCATACCTTAGACTACTTCAAATGAACTGATAAAAAATATTTTGTCTGTTATTAACAAAAGGTAAATGGCTCTTGTCAGTGTAAGGTCATCACCAGACTGAACTAGATCAATGAGGAGTCGAGAAATGTATAAAGTAATTTCCCTTTTTTTTTTTTAGTCCAGAGAATAATTTGTATTGGACGTTTACATTTATTACATGCTTATTCAAGCATAGTTCAGCTGGTATAGCTTAAACGTTAACTGGCGAACTGTAAGGAGACGCTGTTTTTTAACGCCAACACTCGTGAAGCATACTTTCTGTTTGCATACTTGCAGCGTAATTTGTGTTACTGAGTGATGTAGTTCGTGTTCTCCGGCATCATTAAGTTTCAATTGAGAATCTTTCAGTAGCAAGTAATTAAATTAAATAAAACAAACTTAAATATTAACAATATCATTCAAATGAATGTCTAATCATACTCTGATTAGTGTACGCATGGAAGCATATCACTTAATCGGTAACCAAAAAAAACTACCTTTTTATTTTGCGAGAGAGCGGTTGAAGATAAGCAGAAAAGTTTTAGTTCACTTATTTATTTTAACTGGCTTGAATACGCAATGAATATGGAATAAAATAACAGCTATATTATTAAAATAATAATAATAAAATATTTTTGCCAGAAATTTTCAGAAAAACACTTAAGTGATTTCTCCACAAACTCCAATAAACTTTTCAAGATTATGGCGATTATTACCTATTTGATTTTGAAGTTGAATTAATGAGTCTTGGGAGTAGAAGTATAACATGGCATTTCAACTTGGTGATAACTTGATTTTAAACCAATAACTTTTCCCTCTCATGTAATGTGATCAAGAAAATAACCACAAACACGAAAGTTGAGACTTATAGCATGCACAACAGATAATTAAAATTAATAAACATTACATTATCAAAATTCATAAAAATATTAAATTACTTTTCATTATGTCAACAGGGCCCGATGCAAATCATAGCGTGGAGTTCTATTGTAATGATTATTTTATTAAAAGTAATTAAACTATTTGATGTATTAAAATTTAATTAAAAAACCGTTGTAAAATACATGCAAGAAATAACATCATTATTTTTCAGGTCTCCATGGAGTCAAAAGACTCATCGTGTAAATTATAAACAATAAATAATTTAACATTACGATACACATAATATAATGGAACGAAGTGAGACCATTTTAGGTACTTCTAGATCTGTTTAAGGATAAATATATTATTATTATACGGGCACCTCCATGGAGTACAAAGACTCATCGCCGGAGATCCAATCTATCGTACCTCTCCTTGAACCCATTAATAGAAAAGCACTCACAACTGACTCTGGCAACCCATTCCACTCATTCACCACTCTCCAAGCAAAAAATCTAGTCCTCACACCCCCTGCTGACCACACGTTTATTCAATTTCCAGGGATAACCCCCGTATTCTGGTCCCTTTAGCCAAGTGCTGAAACATTTCTCCTGCATCTATCTATAAAAGCTTTTAAGCAACTTAAATATTTCTATCACATCCCCTCTTTTCTCCTATCAACCAACTTCTGCAATCCACGCACCTTCAATCTATCCTCATAGGTAGGCTGACCATATTTCCTTCAGACAAAAATGGGACATTGGAATGGTAAAAACGGGACGGGGATCATGTAATATTCTGTATTCATAAAAAAGTAGACAATAAAAATATAAAAAATTATTACATAAACATATTGAGCTTACTATTATTCTTCAATGACAGAACCCATACAAAAATTTAGGCAGACATAGAGGACAGACTGTATAGTATTTCACCAAAATTTTACCATGAATATTTCGCTGATGAATTGATCTTACACAGCAAATTTCCGTCTTTCAACATCTTATCATAAAACTTCTCACACTCCATGACACAAATTTGTCTTACAATTAACATAGCCCTCATTGTCCCAACACTTAATCTAGATTCTCCTTTGACCACATACTGTTCATAACAGAAAATTTTCTCTCAACAGGTGCTGTACTTCCTGGAAAACAGAATAAACTCTAAAATATTACAAAAGTGTCGAAAGTCTAGGCGTTTTTCTCTTATTTCAGAAAAAAAATCTGTACTTTTGTTCCATCATTTGTACACAGCTTGTCCAGTTAAATAAATTTGGATTCTTTCTCGAGATCGTCATTAAAACTGCAGTTTCGCCTCTTTGACATTGCAAGGATGGACGTAAAGCTTTAAAAAATTATGAAATTTAAACCACCGGCATTGAATAACAAAGCTACCGGTTAGCATACAGGCAAAACAAAAACAAACGCTACAGCAGAACACACGCGCAAGTGTTGCCAACATGAATTTTTTATTTTCTCTGAATAAATCACTGCAGTTATCGATATTTAGTATCGATCAATGGGACTCCATGGTCATACAAATTACTGGAATTCATGATACTGATATACGATTATAGGTTATGAATAATAATTTATGATGGACCAATATTAAAATATATTTATAGTTTTTATTAAAAATGGGATAACGTTGATATTTTTATCAAAACGACGGGACGGCCTGGAAATATGAAAAAAAGGGTACATATGGTCAGCCTACTCATAGGGAACATTCCACAAGCCATTCACCAAAGAGTAGTATGGGGTGACTAGTGGAGTGCCTCAGAGTTTGATATTTGATAATTTGTATATCAATGACAAATTCAGTTCTTTGCTGATGATGCAAAACTGAGGAGAGAAATAGTTGATAAAGGTGATGTAGATATCCTGCAGGATGATTTAAATAAATTGGCATTGTGAGCAAAGGATAATGAATGTCAATTTAATGTTGCAAAATGTAAGATTATGCACTTCGGGTTGAAAAGGTTGCATATGTTGTATTATATTGATGGTATAGAATTGCAGGAAATTGATGAGGCTAGGGATTTGGGAATAATGGTGGCCAAAGAGTTAAAGCTCAGAGGGATTATTATCATAAGGCTATGATTCGGCCACATCTTAACAACTGTGCGCAGATTTGGTCACCTGGGTTTGTTGAGGACCAGGAGATTTTCGAAAACATTCAGAGATGAGTGACCATGATGGTGACAAGTCTGTAGAATACTTCCAACGATGATAGGTTAAAGATTTGTGGGTTACAAAGTTTAATTGAGAGGTGGAAAAGATGGAACATGATGATAGCAACTTTTAAGATATTAAACAGTTTTTATAAAATTGAAGCAACTGAAATTTTTCGATATATGACAGAGTGTAGTACCACACTCCACAACAAACCAGTACTCTGGCAGATGCATAACGATGCGCAGAACCGGCGCTAGGGTCTTTGGCGCCCGCATGCAATTTCTATCTAAGCGCCCCCTGTAACGATCTGAGTGTGTGTAGTTCTTTTACGATAATAAAAATTTAATTATTTGAAATTTCTTAAATAAATTTTGACAGAACAGCCACACGGTTCGCTAAATGTAACGAACTGGGGGTGTTGACGGCAGAATAATCGTTAAAAACCCGAATATTCAAAAAATTCTTAAAAGTTAAAGCAAATTTTGACAAAGCCACTTCACTTTAATCGTTGAATATAATGAAACAGGGATTATAGCATTCTCACCGACCAGAATCGCTAACAAAATTAAAATGAAATTTAATTAAAGTTAAAATTTATTTGAACTAAAGTTTAAAAGATTCTTTCATTTTACAAGTTAGTAAATTCTTAGTAACTTGTAAAAAACTTTTAATAATTTTTATAACTGGAACTATCTTTTAGGAAAATAAAAGAAACTCAAGATAGATGAGAAAATAAGAAAATAATTCAGAAATAATTGGAACATTTAATATAAGTATTCAAAAAATAATATCTTTACAGAATAAGAGAAAATAAATTAAATTACATAAATATACTTGAAATTTTTTAAATTAAAATTTTAGGATTTTTGATTTCATATTCACAAAATTAGAAATAATGGTCTTAACGTCTAATTCCGCACATATATCATTTTCAATACTATTAACGCCAAACTAACAAGCCTTTTTTGTGACGTACTTGTTCTTAAGTAGGTTTTAATCAATTTCAACTTGGAAAAGGAACGTTCACCGTTCGCCACATTAACAGGTTAGGTTAATAGTATTCTTAAAGCAATTGAAAAGTTAGGGAAAGATAAATTATTGGACGCAATAAAATTAAGAATATCGAAAGAGTTTTGAATATTTAAGTTATCCTTCCGAAAAATATCCCGGAAAGCACATAACTCGTCATATAGTTCTGTTGCATTTACGTCTTTATTGTCGCCGTCCTTCATGAGAAACTCTAAATCATCACAATTTTTTCGTAAATCTTCGTTATTAATTTGTAGTAACCTATACAAGAAATTGAAATTATCATAATATGTTTTTAGTTGTTCAAATCGTTCTATTAACGAACACATTGCAATTAGAAGTGTATAAAACACATTCACTCTATATTCATCTTCTGGCGATTGTGGCGTTTCGTCATGAGGCTCGTAGACAAATTGTCGTGTCTTCTTTCGTCGTCGAACTTCCCTACCAGTTTTAAACTCTTGTTCTCCATCCACCTCTTCGCTCAGTTCTTTTGCCGTTTTTTAGAACTTCTTTAAAATTTGTATCTGATCGATACTCTTGTAAGAACATTTTTAAGTTTTCGATAGATTGTAAAGCAAGTGTAATGTTCATATTTTTGTCTTGATGCATTTTACTCACAGGCTTTATTCTGTTAAGTAAATCATGCCAAGTTATAAGAGAGCAAATACATTTGTAGTCCTTTATATTAGCACATAATGTTTGCTTCATGCTGAGTTTCTTTATTAAAATTTTCATTATTTAAAATTTCAAAAAGTGCATTGCAAATTTCTCCTAATTGATATCGTAGAGGGCAAATTGCATTAATTTTATTTTCCCATCGCGTTTTTGATGGCTGTTTCAATATTAAATTTTTTACGAACTTTAAAAGGATTGCCCAATGTTTGTAAGAGAATGAAAAGAAATTGTATATTTCTTGAATAATTGTGAAGAAACTAATTGTATCCGCATTCACTTTGGCTGCATCGTTAATGATTAAATTTAGAATATGAGCGGCACATGGCACGTAAAAAGCTCGAGGATTTTTGTTCAAAAGGAAATTTTGGAGCCCATATTTTTTTCCCTTTCATATTTGCTGCATTGTCATACCCTTGACCTTGCATATCTTCAATGGGAATGTTCCATTTTTCCAGTTGTTCCACTATTGTTGCACATAAACCACGTCCTGTGGAATCTGATATATCTACAAAACCTAAAAATTTTTCCTGATCTTGACAATTCATTGTCACAGGAAACAAAGCGAATAATAATGGTCATTTGTTCTGTTTTACTTGCATCAGGTGTACAGTGTAAAATTATGGAATAATATTTAGATTTTCGAATTGATAATAAAATTGTATCCCTGATTGCGTTACTTAAAGTTTCCAATATTTCATTTTGTCTTTTTTTACTCAAATAGTGTACTTCGTTGTTTCGATGTAGGGCCCTTTCAACATGATTTTTCTATGACGGGATCAAACTTCGCAAACAGTTCGACTAATTTTAGAGATAGAGATTAACAAGGCGAAATATGTAACTGGTTGTTGCTATAATCCAAGGGGAATAAGGGAGAATGTAGATAGCATGTATTGGCAAATTAGCACGATGAGTGAAGGTCAAGTAATTATTATGGGGGATTTTAACTTTGGGGACATAGATTGGGGGAAGAAGTGGTCACAAGGAACAAAGGAAATGGAGTTTATACAGTTGTTAAGAGATAATTACCTGAGACAGCATGTGATGGAAGGGACAAGAGATTCTAGAATGTTAGATCTGGTCATAACATCGGAGAACATATCAATAAGTAATTTAGTTACAATGTCTCCACTTGGGGAAAGCGATCATGTGGTCTTGACCTGGGAGATTGAAAGACGTGCTGAATATTCTATTAAGAATGGGTATATGTGGAATTACAAGGCTGGTGATTATGGCAAACTGAGAAGTCAGCTTTCAGCTGTACTATGGCATGAGAAATTCAAGGGGAGAGATGTTGATGGTGCGTGGGAGATTCTCAAGGAGTATTTGAAGAAAGCTGTATCAGACTGTATTCCCAGAGTCAGAAGGAGAAATCAAGTAGGATGAATGATACTATTAAACAGGAGTTGCAGATAAAGAAAAGGTTATGGAGGATGTATAAAGAAAAAGGTGATGAACGTTCCAATGTGCAATATAAGGTACAGGCAAAGAGAGTAACCTGTATGGTAAGGAAAGCCAAAGCTAATTTTGAGAGAAAGCTAGCTGATGAATCCAAAAGAAACCATAAATAGTTATTTCGCTATGTGGCTAGTAAAAGGAAGAATATCCAAGGAAAGATTACTTTAAAAAGTGTTGATGGTAGGGAAATTACTGAAGCTAATCAAATAGTTGAATTGCTTAGTGGTCATTTTGCAAAAATGTACCATCTTCGTAGTGATAGTGCAGTGTCAGATGTGCCATTGACTGATGAGAGTATAGAGATAGATGAAATTGAGGTGCTTAATATATTAAAGAACCTTAATGCTAACACTGCCATTGGGTTAGATGGCATATCGCCCATGTGTTACGAAAATGTGCAAGAGAATTAGCAACTCCTCTAACCACAATGTTTAATTTAAGCCTCAGTTCTGGTAAAGTGCCAATATAGTGGAAAGAGGGGAAAATAGTTCCATTGCACAAGGGAGGCTCTAAAACTGAGGTTGCAAATTATAGACGAATCAATATATCTGGAGTGGTGGTTAAGATTTTGGAGAAATTGGTTAAAATTAGAATTCAGGACTGGGTGGACAGCAATATGATACTTTATAAGAGGCAACATGGTTTTGTGAAGATTAGGTCTTGCCTAAGTAATTTGCTTACTTTCTATAATAAAGTAACAGTGGAGTTGGATAAAGGAAATCCTTACTCAGTGATACTGCTTGACTTTGCAAAGGCTTTTGACAGGATTCCACATGGAACTCTGTTACATAAATTAGAGCAAATGGGTTTGGATCCGAAGATGGTGATTTGGATTAAAGGATGGCTGGTGGACAGATATCAAAGAGTCGTTTACAGAGGAGCTGAGTCCAGGAAAAGGCAAGTGACTAGTGGTGTACCTCAGGGCTCAGTTCTTGGTCCTCTATTGTTTAATTTGTACATCAATGATATTGGAAATACCATGAATGGAAATATCCACTTGTTTGCTGATGATGCAAAATTGGGAAGAGCGATAATTAATTCAAATGATGTGGATATTTTACAGGATGACTTAAATAGGCTGACGGTATGGACTGAGGTAAATGGCTGTCAGTTCAACGTGGCTAAGTGTAAGGTGATGCACTTCGGGAGGATGACATCGCATGCTGTTTACTATATTAACGGAACTGAACTGCAGGAAGTTGATGAGACAAGAGACTAGGGAGTTATTGTGGACAGAGAACTTAAGTTTAAAGGGCGTATTGCAAAGATTGCCAAAACATCATGTCAAATTACATGGTTGTTGAGGAACACACTAACAAGCAGGGATAGGGAAGTTATTGTTCCACTCTATAAGGCATTAATAAGGCCGCATTTGGACTATTGTGCACAGATCTGGTCACCAGGATTTCTTGGTGATGCGGAAGTGGTCGAGAGGATTCAGAGGCGGGTTACAAAGATTGGTGCAGGTCTGTGGGATGTTCCCTATGAGGATAGATTGATGATCTGTGGGCTCCAAAAACTAGCTGATAGACGTAGGAGAGGAGATATGATAGAGATATTTAAATTGTTAAAGGGATTTTACAGGATTGATACTGATGATATTCTTAAGATCAGTGCAGGATGTGAGAGAACGAGGGGTCATCCCTGGAGATTGTGTAAGAGTGTGGTTAACAAGGGTGTTAGGACTAGATTTTTTACTTGGAGGGTTGTGAATGGGTGGAATGCTTTGCCAGAGGTGGTTGTGAATGCTTCAACTATGAATGAATTTAAGGAGAGGTATGACAGGTATTGTGTAAATAATGGTTAGTGTGTCAATGTCGGGTCTCCCGCGATGAGTCTTTTGACTCCATGGAGACACCGTTAAAATAATAATAATAATAATAATAATAATAATAATAATAATAATAATTTTAAAAAATTGCCGTTATTCCTTTCATGTAATTTATCAGATGATCCGCGAAAAGCTAACTTTGGCTACCAAGGAGTTTTATAATTTCAATCAAGCGTTCAAAAACGCTCGTCCAATGTTTCTTTTCCATTTCATACATGCTTTGAGTCTGGCAATCAATAGTAGTTTTGATTATTAAATTTTTATCAAGTTCCTTCCATTTTAAGGAATTTTTAATGTGAGTTAAACTAGTCTCATGTCTATGTAAAGTTGTACTTACATTTCTCCAATCGTAATAACCTTCTACAAGACTACTTGATTCGGAAGGTGCGAAAGGTTTGCAACAAAAGCAAAAAACAGAATTTAAAGTTTCGGAATAAATGCGCCATGTTCTTGGCACGAGCTCCCAGTTTTCCATTTTTCTATTATAATACGTGTTGCCAAATTTACGACCATATGTATCTCTAGGATATATTATATTTTTCTTTTGAACAGGCCCCATTTCAATTAAAACAACTCGTAATCTTTCATCAATATTTCCCCATTCACCTGGATCTTCTAAATTTACAGACTAACGATGTGTTAGTTTCGTGGTCAACTACAACTAAATCATCCACGTAACTGTTTTTCACTTAAATCCTGCGTCTTGTTATCTTGTTCAAGAGTTGCAATAGCACTTTCATTCAAACTGGATGATGTGCACGGTTCTTCAACTGTGATTTCTGATGTATCGAGTTGATTACAATCTGCATCAGAATATTTTAATATGTTAACAAATTTATTAAGAGCCCCAGTTTGTTTCTTAATAACTGCTTCTTTCGCAGCATGACGTTTACGATTTTGTGCACCGGATAACTGTTTTTTAAATTTTTGATTCCATTTCTATTTTATACCCACAAGAAATTATTACACAACACGACACAGAGACGAAATAATAGTCCGCACTGCGCTGCTGTCAGTAGCCTACTGAGATGCGTACCATATGACTGGGTAACTAGCAACAAATGTTTTGTACGAAAATTTGTTTCTGCGCATAAAACCGTTCACCGTTTCACTTTAGATAGACTGCAATAGACACAACATTCTGCAGGCAGGTGTAACCTGCTCTCGCTGCAAAATTGTTACAAAACAGCCAGCTGAGCTGATCAAAGAGGTGGCAATATATAAGTTTTTTTTTTACTTTTTATTCGGTGTATCCGGCCTTATTTATTTTAATATTGATCATTCTAAGAATTTTTTGTTTTTATGATAAAAATTTTGTTTCTTAAAAATGAACTTATGAACCGTGCCCCGGCGGTGGCGCCCACTTCGTAGCAGCGTCCGCATGCACCGCATGCTCTGCATGTCCGCTTCCACCGGCCCTGACTATGCCTCTCGTACTGACTAGTATTCTATTTTAGCAACTGAAAGTCCTAAAACTAAAATGTCTGTCCGTTAAGCATCCCATAAATAAACCAAACTCATCTAACCGTAGGTAAAGCTAAATTACTTTCTGAATTGTCGACACATTGCATTATCTTGTTTAATTAACAGGACAAACATTCAATACACTAAGAATAGTACAGTGTAAAATAGGTACTGTATGTATTACAAACTCTCAATATACAGCTCCAAGTTCGTAATTTTAAAACAACTACATATGTATCATTAAGGAGTATCATATAAGCTGATTGCTAACACAATCTGTACTGTTTATTTTATTATATATATATATATATATTAGTATTAGTATGCTCGACAGGACTGAATTTCCGCCTACCGTCACATCTAAGAAGGGATGAAGGCTAGATTTTTCTGTCATGGAGTGATGTGTGATTAGAACGGGTTGCCTTAGGATGGTGTGAGTGCAAGCACTGTAAATGAATTCAGAACAAGTACAAGTATGATAGCAGGTGGTGTGTGTGTGTGTGTGTGTGTGTGTGTGTGTGTGTGTGTGTGTGTGTGTGTGTGTGTGTGTGTGTGTGTGTGTGTGTGTGTGTGTGTGTGTGTGTGTGTGTGTGTGTGTGTGTGTGTGTGTGTGTGTGTGTGTGTGTGTGTGTGTGTGTGTGTGTGTGTGTGTGTGTGTGTGTGTGTGTGTGTGTGATTCCCTTGATAATTCCCTGACTCTCTAGAGGTCTTTCTTAATAATAATAATAATAACAAGATATCCCAATTGTCCAGTCGTCTACCACATCCTTTATTTAAGACAAATTAAGATTAAGATTAGTTATTTAAGACAAACCAGAAGATCTGCATTTTTACCTCTAGAAAAACACAGCCTGATATTAAATTCCATAAGTCTGAGCGGTCTGGACTTGAGGTGCATATTGTCTACACTAAAAAAAAAGTTTATTGGACAAGACAAGAGTCCATAGGAATAACTTTCTGATTACAACGTCATTATAAAGAAATATCTAAAACTTTACTTCACTGTCCTAATCTTTGTGGTAGATAATACTTTATAAGTCTGCTGAGCTCTCCAAACTTTATTTTGTTTATGTATATCGTTCCATATAACGAGTCCCTTGTTTGTAGCAGGAATAAATTGCAAGAATATCATGTTCCGAAATCAGTGCAACTGTGTCCGAGTAAAATGGCTGTGAGAAAGAAACTGACAGAGTTTGAAAGAGGATTTATGTGAGGATACCATGTTGCAAGCCAATCTGTTCGGCAATATATTAATAAATTAGACCATCCTAGGTCAACAATCAGTGATACCATAGCGAGACGGAAGCATAGAGAGTCAACTGCAAATACTACCGCACTCACCATGACCATAGGATGCTACATAGAATAATATGTAAAAACAGCCATTCTTTGACCGATATTGAAAAAGGATTTCCGAGCATCGACCGGAACACGAATATGCAGAGAAATACTCAGAAATGAGTCTCACATCATTGGTTTCCATGGTGTAACTGCAATATGCAAACCCAGTATTTACCGAACCAATACGCAGCTTCGTCTTCAGGGGTGCAAAGAGCATTTATAGCCGTGGGAGCTTAGAAAGCTTTGTTATGCAGCGATTAATAGTGCTGCACTTCTACCGAGCAGATGGACGGATCCCGTGTAGCGAATACCAGGTGAACGTCTCTTACTGGGGGATGTCTGATCCAACTATGAAAGTTGGAAGTGGCGGTGTGATGGTATGGTCCTGTTTTTCCTACTTTGGCCTCGAAACTGTTTTTATATATACTGTATATATATATGTATATATATATATCAAAAAAAAATCAGCTAACGCCTTTTTATTCCCGTATATACGAGAGTAGGCGAGGCCATTTAGCCCTATCTAACTTTTGGAGACTGAGTGGGCAGTTCAATCTCCACTGGTACCCAATCAGAGACAGATGGCCCAAGGCTATCACTAATTAAGCGGTACGCAGTGAAGAGAGACGGCTCAAATGTGCCGCCATCTCGTGGTCTCTAACCCTGACACAATATATTTACTGTCTGAAATAATGTGGGTTCTACGGTCGATTTTCTTGAGTTTACAGGACGAAAAACCCGAGTTTCCGGGAGGAAAAACCTGCTCGCCCGTGCCAGAGATCGACTAACTCGGGAACCGGTCGAAAAAAGGCTTAGAAAAATTTCCTCTAGTCGCCGACTAGACTCGAAACCAAGACTTCCTTCGTGCGGCCTAGCGCGATGGTGTGCAAACGCCACATCCACTGAGCTACACAGGCTCTGGATATATATATATATATATATATATATATATATATATATATATATATATATATATATATATATATATATATATATATATATATATATATATATATTTTAGAGCCTGTGTAGCTCAGTGGATGTGGCGTTTGCAGTTTGCACACCATCGCGCTAGGCCGCACGAAGGAAGTCTTGGTTTCGAGTCTAGTCGGCGACTAGAGGAAATTTTTCTAAGCCTTTTTTCGACCGGTTCCCGAGTTAGTCGATCTCTGGCACGGGCAAGCAGGTTTTTCCTCCCGGAAACTCGGGTTTTTCGTCCTGTAAACTCAAGAAAATCGACCGTAGAACCCACATTATTTCAGACATTAAATATATTGTGTTAGGGTTAGAGACCACGAGATGGCGGCACATTTGAGCCGTCTCTCTTCACTGCGTACCGCTTAATTAGTGATAGCCTTGGGCCATCTGTCTCTGATTGGGTACCAGTGGAGATTGAACTGCCCACTCAGTCTCCAAAAGTTAGATAGGACTAAATGGCCTCGCCTACTCCTGTATATACGGGAATAAAAAGGCGTTAGCTGATTTTTTATATATATATATATATATATATATATATATATATATATATATATAGACAAAAACTTTAATTAGAACACAACTAATTTCGTCGGAATGCCAACTTCTTCAGGTGTACATACTATCACAAAAAACTTGAAAGTTAGCAAGATAAAAAATGAACTTCTCATATAAACAAGTTTGAACTGAAGTCCGCGTGGCTGGTCTAGCGTGAAACGTTAGTGAGTGGGAAATATCTCTAGAACGCCAATATTGAATTACTGCGCTGTGTGAATCAGATAAACTATAACTTAAATTACTGTTCATGTGAGGGGCCCAGAACTATTTCTTTCGATTCTAAGATGCGTCTTTCTAGTTCATCAGGGCATTTCTGGATATTTGTAGTAAGATTCCAGTCTATCTGGTGTTGACGCTCTTCTAAATTAGAGTTGGCAGAGAAAAGGACACGACTGGAGAGGGCGCTTGCGCGAGTTCTGTTGTAAGAGATATCACGTTGATGTTCTTCGATTAGTAGTGAGATAGACTTATCGGTTTTTCCCATAATACCGCTTTTTGCAACTACAGATGATTTTATATGCTACAGGGAACGGAAGTTGGTGATATTTTGGCTTGGGTTGACTCAGGAAAGAACGATTTATGGCTACTTATCAGAGATAAGTAGCCACAAATCGCGCTTTGGTGTTATATCTATCACTTCTTGTAACTTGCCATAAAATTCTTCAATGTCTTCTTCTGGTGTCTCTGTAGTGGGTGCATAAACATGAATGATGACCATATTCATTGGATGTCCACTCAGTCTGAGAGAAATGATTCTGTCACTCACTGGATTATAACCTAATACATACCTAGCCATCTTTTTCCTGAGTAAGAGTGGTGCTTACTTCGCCCTTTTTAGAGTATTAATCAAACTCTTTCTTAATTATGCCATAAAAAGTATATAATGTTACCTCACATTCGCGATATTTGCTATTTACTTGAAAATTATTCACTCTTGTCATTGAAGTTAAACAATGTACATAAAGGTCCTTAAACAATATACATAACAATGTTTTACAAATTGCTGCTATTAAATAATAATAATAATAAATCAGCTAACGTCTTTTATTCCGTTATAGAGAGAGTAGGTGAGGGTTTTTTAACTCTATCTAGCTTTTGGAAATTGGGTGAGCAGCTAAATTTCCTCTGGTAGTCAATCAGAGATAGCTGACCCAAGACTATCATTAATTATAAGCGACAATCGATGACGAAACAGGAAAACAAGTGCTGCCAACTCTTGATACCTAACCATAACAGGATATGTTACTGTCTGAAATAATGTGGGTTCTATGATAGATTTTCTTGGGTTTACGGGAAGAAAACCGAGTTTCCAGTAGAAAATCTCTGGAACCAGTCGAAGGAAGGCTTAGAAAAAGGTTCTCCTCTCGGGGAGTAGATTTGAACTAAAGTCTATCTCTGGCCAGTCCAGCATAGGAGATGTAAGCTCCCCTTCCACTGAGCTACGCAGGCATATGGCTGCTATTCATTATATTACAATTCATTGGTGGAAATGATACACGTGATATTGCAATAATTTTCCAACGTGATTTGCTAGTTGAGTAATACGAGTATTACGGTATGAGTGTGAAAGTTAAGGCTTCGCTTCGCGAAAGTAATGGATGCCTATGCCAGTGTCGACTTCAACTTCATAAACAAAAAATTTATCATTTCATATTTATTTTTCGGATATTAAAATTCTTTTTATATCATACTGAAGCGTTTAAACATTCATCGAGTCAAATGGACAAAAAACAGTAAGCAATTCGTAATTTTTCTGTCAATTTCTGGAGGGATCCGTTCTTGTTACTATTAACAAATCCTATACATTAATACAATTTTTTACATGACTTTCCCTCCATTTTAATAATTCTCCTTTCTTATTGAAGTCCTGAAGTGATCTGAGAAAGTTTAAGTTTGGTTTCTAGAACCAGGATTCTTGTTTCTGTTATCTTTAGTAGACTTATGTAATAACATAGAATTGTTTTCAGCCATTCATAGGTGAGATTCACAAAAAAATAAATACATAAATAAATAAATAATAATAAAAAGAAAGCTATGTTTAACTTATAGATAACGCATTTCAGTCTTATTTCTTTAATAAAAATATTTTTTTAAATTATTTCTTTCGCAGTTCATGACCAAAGTAAACAGAAGCAGACTTAGTGCTGATCCTTGATTCTACTCCCACCTTGATTTTAAATTCTTACTGGTTCCTATTTGTCCTCTTAGTTTGGTTGTGACATTCTGGTAAATGTCTTTCACTTGATTAAGAACATAAAAACATATATATGAAGAATTATTCAATAAGTACTTTATTGAAAATTTGATTTCGCAATTTGCATCTAATTATTTACTATTCGATAGCGTTTCACTTATGCGATCTTGGCTGCTTAAACCCGCTGTTCAAGACAATTAACCATAGAACTCACTGCTTCAGATCAATATTCAGTGTTAGATTTAGGACCACGAGATGGCTGTATTTGTTTGACATATTCTCGTCTGGGTTACCTATGAAATCATTGATATCTTTGGACAAGCTCTGGGACAGCTATAGTTGAAGATTGCTGCTCCTCATTCTTCAAAAATAGTTAGGGATAAAACGGCTTCTCCTAATTCCTCAGGAATAAAAGCCTTTAGAATATTTATTTTTTTGTTTCATCGCTATTCGTTTGATGCTAAAAGTAGCCTCCGTAGCGCAATTAGAAGAACGATCGGACGTTGCATCCTTCCACTTGAAAATGCCTAACTTCGATACTTGTCGTGACGAGAAAATCTTTATATGTTTTTTTTTTTTTTTTTCAATTGAAAGTAAGTTAACCGACCTCATACAGAGATAGCAGACTTTTTTCTCTAGGAAATCCTGCATACAGACAAATCGCCCATGTGAACACATGCAGTTTGCAAACAGAAAATAGTATTGGTGGTAATGGGCAGTAGATGTGTGTGTGTGTAGATGATGATGGTAGTAGTAGCGTTTTGTGTATTTGTATTAAGTGGTGGTGACGGAAAGTTATAGAGTTCCCTCCCTCCATGAGTTCTTGAAGATGTCACGTAATAATCATAATAATGCTTTAGACCTATACAGATCCTTACAGGATGAGTGCAAGCCGAAAGTCTAATTCGAATATAGGAAAGGCTGAATTTCCATTCAAATTAGCGTTTTATTTCATACCATTCGTTCACAAAAAAAACAAACCATCAGATTTTGTTATTCTGTTAGGAGCGACCACTTAAATTCAATAAACTAGCCCAAGTCAAGGCCGTGATTGACGTACATTTTGCAATTGCAAAAATAAACACGTTAGATTTTTCTGTTTTAAGAAGGAATTACAAATAATCCACAAAGACATCCAGAAGAAACCCTACGTTTAAGAAGAAATGGCGTGTTCAAAAGCGACAAAGTTTCTGCTTCATTTCTTTCATAGTAGCATTCTTCAGTGTATTTTGTTACGCATTTATCATTTAGTGCAATTGTTTGTTTGTAAAAGTTAAAACTAATTCCTAATTGTGTTATATTAGTGAGTGTTTTAACTAGTTTCCAAAACATTTGTCATTCTACTTAGCACATCAGTGCTAACGTGGAATGACACATTACTAGCACTGATGTGCAGTCTCTTTCTCAGTTGCCGCTTTTAATTAGTAATGTTTTGGACTGAGTGAGCAGTTCAATCTCCACGATCGAACTGCTCACTCAGTCTCCAGTAGCTATATAGGTAAAAATTCCTCTCTTGCTCCTTATAAGGAATAAAAAAGTTTTAGTAATTTATTTTTATTTTTCATTAATGAAAATTATGTCGGGAGCCACTGATTTTAGACCTTCTTTTGACCAAGAGAGTAATATATATTCTGGTATTCAGCCATCTCCGTTAACATTCTGTACAATGTTAACGGATATTATATTTACTTTGGAAAAATGTCGGAATTGGATACGATAAAACATGCAAACGTATAAATCAAAATCCCTCTTAAAATTGATGTCTCTTTTCATAAAAAGACACAAGATGATGATCACTGACCATGGATTGCCTATATGCACAAAATAATCACATAAATTCAGCCAAAATCTACTTGTTTATTTATGAAAATAAAACAAACTTCCAATTTTTTTTATGTATCTGTCATTTAATTGGAAATTTTGTTTTATTTTCATAAATGGAAGATGTCATTGGCCACTTGTCTTCATTTTCTATAAAAACAAATATATATATTAACGTAAAATAAATTTCAATAATTTTTTTTCAGAACACATTGAAAATTTATATAAAATCATATTGATCAGGAGATCAATATGATTTTATATTGATCTAAATAATATAACAAAGATTATCAAGATCCATCATTTAATTAAACGATGTTATTTAATGAAACTTGAGTGCCTACACAAAGCTGTAAGCACTCGAGTCTAGTGCATCATTCGCCTTTACTGTTCTTATGGTAAGGCGGGTAGGGCACAAGATGAGGTTTATAGTTTTTGTGGCTATATTGAAAAATACGATAAAATGAAAAAGGTAAATAATATAATACGCCATACCTTACCTTGCTCATAATGCACGTATTACACCATTTCAACCTATATTATTTTCTGGCAAAATATCTGCTGTGAAACTATACTGATGAGGTGAAGGGCAATTGATAAGTGACAACAGTAACAAAAGATAATATATTTGACTGACGACCACCAACAAACTTCAGTTAGTTGTATTGAATATCATTGGCTTGGAAATACGAAGATTCGAATCGCATCTAGGACAAGAAGAACCATTATAAACACTTTCCGTGAGACGAATTAGCTAGTGTTTCACACAGCCACCACCAAATGAGCATTGGCAAGGACATGAAAATGGTAATGATAAGGAATAAATATTTCTGTACACAGAAATATTTATTCCTTGAGTTCGCCCTGGTTGTCTCTAATTCAAAAGTTCAAAATTATATAACTGGCTTGAAAATATATTGTGCTTCCAGAATGGGTTTGTAGATTTCACTTATATAGTGACATACAGCTCTTATCTATTTATCGACCCAAATTAACGAGCCCGTTTGCTTTCACATGGAATGTTGCTGTTGCATAACACGATCTATCTACAATATCGTTCTTCCAACTCCGTTCTCTCTAGCTCATTTAGGAGCGCGAGATCGATTCTGGTCTTGACAAGAGGAATCTTTATTTGGACGTTTTCTACTGAAGGTGAAATAATCCATCTCGTACGAATGTAGCACGGTTTTGCTTCAGAAAATATGGGTTTTCATCCCATATATACAGAAAAATAGGTTAGAGAACAATTATTACACAAAATACTCTTAATGTCGTACAGTGTAGATAATGGTCAGTAACTTTGTGTAGATGGAATATTAAGTAATGGTGATGGTTGGTTGGGTGACGTAGAGCGCCCTCCTTCAATGAGCCCAAACTACATTTTTTCTTTTTCCCCTCCTTAGGATCACTCTTAAGAGAGAAAGGAGTCATCATAGAGGTGTATAATGACGGATGATGTGTTGGAAGATAATTCATACCTTTTCAAAGCTAACAAATTTAGCTGAGGCAAAATCGAGAAGTTTATCTTGTCCTTCGAAATAGATATGGCTATGTATCACAGGTAGATTCGATCTGAATGCTAACAGTAGTAATATACTAGTCCTGTCAATTGTTATTCCCATCCTAGAGGTCGACTATTATGGACAGCAAGTACAGATCCATGCGGTAGAGAGAGAGAGAGAGAATGATGAGGCTCTAATCTCTGTCATCATACAATTAGTATCCTATTTCTGTATATGTGTTCACGGGCGGTTTACCTGCTTTGAGGGAAGAAAAACCCAAGTTTCCGAGAGAAAAACCTTGCACCTCCATTAGACCAGCTAACTCAACATTTAATTGAAAACGACGAATAATGGTTCCTCTCGTCATAGATGGAATTCGAACTCGGGTTTTTCCAACCAAAGGGCTTACCTATACCAACTGAGCTGTGGCGGCTATTAAAAAAAATCCATCAACGCCTTTTCTTTCCTAGGGGAAAGTGGGCAAAGCGATTTTAGCTCGATTTAACTTTTGGAGACTGAGTGGACAATATCCACCAGTAGCTAATCAGAGATTGGTAGCCTAAAACTATCATTAATTTTTTTAAGCAGCATGCAATGAAGAGACAGCAAACAGTGCCGCCATATCATAGTCCTTATCTTTAACACAAATGTTATCGTCTGAAACGGTCGATTTTAATCTGAAACAGTGAAATGTTACGGTCGATTTGCTTGAGTTTATGGACGAAAAACCCGAATTTCCGAGAGAAAGAAACCTCTTGCCAGTAGCATGGTTCGACTGACTCAGAGATCCTTCGAAGAAAGGGTTAGGAAAAGTTCCCATAGATTTGAACTGAGAACGCTTTCTTCTGGCGGCCTAACACTATTAGTGCAAATGCCACTTCCACATGGCTATACAGGCCGAAGGTTCTTTATTAACTATACGCGCTTACTTACTGTCTTTTACTAAGATACGTTGCATCGAAATGTTTTATTACTAATATATTAGAATATTTTATGTTGTTAATATTAATATTTAGTCCGACGCTGATTTTTATAAATAAATAAATCATTTGCACATATCTCCTTCACAATCGTTTGTTAGCCTCGTCAGCAGGGTGACCACCACTAGTACTTTCGTCCCGGATCTAGTTCTGTTTGCAAATTTTTAGTGTTCTAGTAAGTTCACTAACAGATCTAGTACTTTCTTCCTTCCGAATAATAGTAACAACAACAACATGAGAGTCAGACATATGAGTTTAATATTTTTCTCTTCTCCTACTTCCCCGTATGTCACAAGCATGATTTCTCTTTTTTCTCTCCCCCTCTTATTGTTCGCTAACCTTCTCTTCCTCCTGATTCTATACTCACACAATCCGACTGGCAATATATATTCTTCGCTATTCAAACACTTCTCTCACATTATAAGATCATTGCAACAATGAAAACAAGTTGCAAAATTAAATATTTTAAGATGAGTAACCAACTTTTATTGATGCATAGCATAATTTGTAGCCCATTGAAAAGATAAATCCAGCCGACAATAGTCAGTTTTTAGACAGAATATGTATATCTAGGGGCATTATGAAGCGTTTGATAGAGCATGGCAACTATTGAAGACTGTTGAAGCATTGAAAAAGGTCAAGAATTTATGTTTTCTTTTGTTTTGTTTTTTAGAATAAAGGTTTTGAAATAAAAAATACTGTAGGAGAACAAATGTTTCCTAATTTAGCAACATTAGTTAAAGCTGTATTGTGCCTCCCTCATTCATCAGCAGCAACTGAAAGACTATTTTCAGCAATGACAATAAATAAGAATAAAATAAGAAATCAACTACAAACTCCCTTGATGAATGAACTCCTTTTGACAAAAGAAAAATTGACGTATTCATCAGCTACAGATTTTACTGTCTGAAGAGTTAAGGAATTTAGCAAAATCTGCTAAAAATAATGAATAAATAGTGAGTGGGAAACCCTGTGTGTATGTAAATAGCATGTTAAATAACTGAAAATTGAATTAAAATACATCATTTTAAACACTAAAATGAGACTAAAAATTATATGGTAATTAATACACATGTTAAGTGATAGAATTAGAATTGAGACCTGTTTTGATGATCGACAACTGCAGCTCTTGTACTCATAGATAACTGCAGTGAGGTGAGTTTGACTTATTTCTTTTCATATTTGCCGCACATGTGTTAATTTAGCGGTTTTACATTGAGTTCATCTATGATAATAAGGTAGTAATATCGCAAAATGCCCTGAATAGAGTGAAACAAAAGCAAATAAAAATTTAGTACTTTTTTTTTTTGTCAGATCGAGTACCTTTTTTCTGCATAATTTGTGCAAAATATTTTTGATGGGTGGTCACTGCTCGTCAGCAGGGTGACCACATCTAGTACGTTTTATAAATTTTTAGTGTTCTAG